>NC_080020.1:215045795-215356488 GCF_030020395.1 Manis pentadactyla
GGGAAAAGTGAGGGATCTGGTCCTGAGCCAGACGTATGACAGCAGTGACTGGACAGGGAGTCACGATCCGGGTTTTAGCTGGATTCACAATAGGTGCTTCGTAAATGTTAGTTTTTTTCCTTTCTTCCTTCTTGTGGCAGTAACTGGGCTGTAGCTTCAAACCATGCCTTACCAGGAAAGCTCACAGAGAAGTGTTTCCTTAAGATAGCACTTCTCACACTTAGGGTGTCGCCTCTCTGGAGGTCATGTTAAGGTCCTTAAGGAACCATCAAAATAGAATTGTTATCATTTCCTTCCTGGAATCAGAATTCTGGAACATTCTTTTTCTTATTTTAGAGGAGTCATGTGTGCTACTAGGATTTGGCCTATGCCCTGCACAGAGCACAAGTCTTGCTTGGATTCTTCGCTCACTCACTGTTCACACATGAACGTATGCCCTCACAAACAAATGCATAAGCACCTACTATGTGCACAAAGATGATGTGGCCAGAGGAATCCCTCATCCATCGATGACCCCCATTTGATAAGGACTGCACGTGGTGGCTAACTGCTGACTAGTTAATAAGTGTTTCCAAGGGGAGTGATGCCTAGGGTAATTTACTCATTTGACCATGTCCCCAGGAAATTGTGACATGTTGCAAAAGCAGCTTTAATGCAATTAAAATCCCCCCCAAGAATCTACCGATACTGTCTTCTTGGCCTTCTCTCTGTTACAGATTACGAAGTAGGCCTGTTAAGGCTACCTTACCTGAGATAGATCTGGTTAGAGTGACGTGTGAGGATGTGGGAAGGGCTGTTTCAAAAGAGGCCAGATCTCAGGTATGCCTCAATCTCAGACAGGCCAGGATGGCCTTGAATTAGGACTAAACTGAGACAAATGATGACTCCACAGTGGCAGAAAGGACTTTCAAAATAAAGTTAGATGACTGAGGTATACAGTCACCAGAAACATCATGAGTCCTCTGCAGTGCCTGCCAGGATGGGGGCCTGCCCCAGCTGCTTGGGAGCACAAGACACTCTGCAGACCCACAACTCCAGGCAATGGTGGAGAAGGGTGGGCGCTGGCAGAAGCTCTCAGGGTTCCTGCTCTGGGTTCCCAGAGGCTGCTGTCTGGTCAGGGCTAATAAAAAGTTACATCTGCATAATGTGTATTACCTTAATGACAAACAAACAAAAACCTGTTGTTAAGGGTCCAGGGAAATGTACTCTTCATGGTTGGTGACAGTGTAATTTAACACAATTTTTTTGGAGGGCAATTTAGTTTAAAAAAAAAGCCTTTACATTTTATATACTCTTTGGCTTTAATTCTACTTCTAGAAATTTTATACTAAAGCAATATTATGGGTATGTATAAAATTTTAGATGAAGCATGTGTATAATAATGAAAAACTGGAAACAATGGAAATGATCAACAATAATGAACAGTTAAATAAATCATGGTGCATCTAAACTATGCAGCTGCTTAAGATAGTGGTATTGTAGGATAGGTAATGACTCTTTGGCACCGTTGGCTGGCTGACTCAGCATACATTCACAACACTTCTCCTTTGCCTGTCTCCACAAGAGAGGTCAGAAAGATGAATACTTGCTCCCCAGCCTCTCTTACAGCTAAGAGCCACCTTGGGACATGAGGTAACACCCAACAGGCTAAGAAGCTAGAATGTCCTTGATGATGTCCTTGAGCGGTTCTACCAGCCTGTACCTCCTACTTCAGACTCCTATTATGTGAGAAATAGAGCCCTATTATTTGTTTAAGTCACTGTTAGTTTGGGTTAGGGTTTGCTGTTAAGTCACACCGACAGTTGTCATTAGGGTATGCTCTTATTTGTATCAAAACACAGTCCCCACTCAAAGACATGCAAAGATGTTTACAAGATATTAAGTGGGGGAAAGTACTACATAGCAAAAATATACCAGTAGGCATAGAAGAATAATGTGAGGATATATTCTAAAGAAATTATTGTGGTTCTATCTGATGGTAGGGGTTAGGGGATTTTTATTTTCTAATTTTTTTTACAATGAATGTGTAACTTTTGTGACAAGAAAACACCTCAATAAAATACATTTTTTGGAAAACAGGATAAAGAAGTAATGGAAGAAAGCTTGTGGTCAGTCAGTAGGAAGTCCTTGACAACAGCTGCCAAGATAACTACTTTAAGGCTTCGGTTGCTTTTTGTCTGGGTGGTTCAGACTTCCCTGAAGTGGTCACAGCCCTTCCTTGCTAGTTTCTCTGATCTTACAAGCTCCCTACTAGCTTCTAACCAGGGCTGCAAGGTAGGCCTCCACCAGCAGGCCACCAGGGCTCTGAGGTCTTAGCAACCTCTCTCTTCACTGTGGGTCTTGCTTTCCTTCACCTCCAACCCACCTCTCAATTCTTGCTCTCTTCTAAGCTTCTTGGCAGAATCAACTCAGATATCCTATCTGGAAGTACTTTATACATTATAAAATGTAACAAAGGTAAGTTACTTTTCTTGCACTTATGTCTGTTCTTCCTCATTCTTTCCCCTCCCTGTTTCTAAGTCTTTCACTCTTCTTTCTTCTTCCCTCGCTCCTTTTTCCATCCCCTCCTCCTGCTGCACCTGGCCATGGTGTAAGAAGGACATGATGGGTCTCCCTGGTCTTGTACCTGTATTTCTGCTACATTTCACCTGACCCTGCACTGCACTTATCTGTTCACGGGCCTCTTGCCCTTGCTCGGTAGTAAGCTTCCTTGGCAGGGACCATGTCTTTCTACCTTCAAGAACCTTCCATAACACCTGTCTCCCAGTGCTCTCCTGGCAAATGTCTGCTTGATATTACTGAAGTACATTTTTTCTATTATTTTGGTGTCTGGATAAAGCACAATACTGACACAAACATACATACATGTGTAAAGTCAGCCATCCATATAAATAAGTGGAACTGTGTTACTTGCATCTTAAAAATTAAGGTCTTGTAGAATCTTTACCTCTAAGAACCAACAAATGAGAATTGGCAGGAAGACTAGGTTGGAAAAACTCATTTTTTTCTTCAAAACTGCAGTTTAAAATATTGAGAAATGTATTCAAAATTGAAATGGGAACATTAATAATGATAATGTGGAAACAAATGTTTTAGTGGTAAAATATTAGAACTAATTTATATTTTAAATCTGTATTACCCACTAAAATGCTAAAAAAATTCTGTAAGAATCCATGCAGCGCACATTAAAAGTGCATGTCATACACTCTAATCCTACCTCTCCCACTTTGCCAAATTGTCAGATCATTGATTTTTCTCATCCATTTTGCCCCTCCCATTCTCACCGACATCATCCTTGTCCAATTGTCATTTTGTGACTCGACATTATTCCCGCCTCTAGTCTCCTTTCAACTTTTCTTGCCCCTCACTTCAAGACAAACTTTCCAAAACCACTGCTTTAGTCTACCCCCACCCCCAAACCCCCAGGGGCCCTTTAGGTCCATATAGCTTCTATAGGATAAAGACCAAACCTGTGGCCTGGTGTTCACAGTTACACTCCACTCTCTCATCCCCATTCTTTTCTTTGACTTCTTCATCCCTTAACCCTCTGTTTCAGATTGCTGTTCTCCCTCCCACCAGGCTTCCTAATATTGAATCCTTTCCTGCTCTGACTTGTTTCTGAATGTCCTCCTCCTTTGAAGGTGAAGCTTATGTGCCATCATTTCCATGAGCACCGGCTGACAGAATCAGGATCCCAAATTGCTGTGACAGCCTCTGGCAAGAGGCTAAACCACTCAAATACATATGAGGTTCTGCACTGGATCTTAAAAACCAAATGGAAGGAAGGGATGTGGCAGATGACACAAGGGTTTGCAACAGAGTGTGTAAAATAATAATGATTTTAAATGGATAGGAGCTTGTCATTGTAATGGGATGACAGAGGATGGGGAAGAGGACTGCCATCGACGGAGCCCTGGCCTGTGCCTGACCCTCTGTGCTGCTTCTTTATCTCATCTACTCCTCACAACATGGTGAGGTGCTACTGTGCTGAAGGTCCCATTAGCCCCATGTTACAGGCTTCATTTCCACTTCTTTGCAGACTACCACTACAGCGACCCCGGATTCAACATCCTGCCACTACCCCAGCACACTCCTCGGGCCTGGCATCAGCCTGCCTTTCCAGCTTCACTTCCTATCATCTCTCCCCCTCCCTGCTCCCTGTTCCAGCTATAAGATGCCATGCAAGGCTGAGGTGAACTGGAGCTTTTTGTTCATACTCTTCTTCTGCTGGAAATGCCTTCCCTTCTTTGCCACCAATGTTCACCTGGAAAATGCCCACATAACCTCAAGATGCATGTCAAGTGTCAACTCACCTAGAAGGTTTTCCCTGGGGTCTACCCCCTTCTTCTGGGCTTGGTTAGGTTGGCCTTCTAGATGTGTCTGTGATATTTTATGGGCAGCCTTCTAACACAGACAGTGCTTGCTGTACTATTTCTTCCACTTCACTATGGGTTCCTTAAGGGCTGGCATTAAGTCTTTGTATCCCTATTGTTTTGTATGGTGTCCAGCATATGGGATGTTTGCAAATATTAGCAGAACTGAACTGAGGCTCAGAGAGCTTAAGTAACTTGCTGGTAAGAACAGAGCTGGTTTGAAACTAGGTATCTCCTTATGAAGTGCTTCCCTAGGATGAGGAAGGTGATAATGCTGTTCCTCTTTGGACTTGTCAGAACATACCTGGCATACTAAACTCAGTTCTGGGCAGCCCATTTTTAGAGTAACATTCACAAGCAGGAGGATGTTCACAGGAAAAAGGCCATGATAGTGAATGTAGTGAATATACTCAAATTCAGGGCATGCGGGGATCTTGAAGAAACTGCAGGTTTAGCTTAGAGATGGAAGAAAAACTCAGTGTTACCCAAGAACCATCTTTAATTTCTTGGTTACCAGGGGCAGGGTAAGGAGCAGACTTCCTTTCTCTGGCTGTAAGAGATAAAACTGTGACTAAAGTGTTGAAGGTACAAGAAGATAGAATTTTTACCCACTGAAGAAAAACTTTTCCAGCAGGGCTAAAGGCAGTATGGCTATCCCAGGAAAGTTGAGGTCCAACCACGGCAAGTATTTAAGCTGGATGACACACTAAGGGGGTGTCCTAGAGGGTCCAGACTAAAGGTTGGATTAGGTGAGTTTTTTTTCAGGGAACTTCTTAAGGTGCCTTCCATTAGATACTGATTATATTACTTTGTCTCTGCTGATGTCTCTAGCTTTTGGCAATCCCCGACCCCTTTATATTTAGAGAGTTTTTTGAGTTTACATAGTTCATTTGGTGATTAACTACATATGTGGCCTGCCATACAACATTAAACTTACCAATGTAACCTTTACATTGTCATTTATTTTCTATCATCTTCCCAGATATGTGCCTTGAAATGAGGGATCACATATCATGTATTATATATTATTGGTCCCACATATTTACACTTGTTCGAAATAGAATAAAAATGTTTTAAATGCTCACTTCATGACTTTGTCTGCTAACAGACTTGTCTTTTATCTCCTGAAAATTGCCTGGAAAATAAGAATAATTCTTCACTAGATACTTTTCTAATGTATCTCCAGGTATTTTGCTGTTCCTTTTAAGAGCTTAACAAGGAAACACAGAGAAGACAAGTAGTGATTTTACAGCATCTTGCTACACAGATGGACAGTGACTGTGAAGGGGTATGTGGGGGGAATGTGGTGAAAGGGGGAGCCTAGTAAACATAATGTTCTTCATGTAATTGTAGATTAATGATACCAAAATAAAAATTTTAAAAAAAGAGCTTAACAAGGAAACATTGTAAAGGGTGGTCTCTGTTACCTAAGGAAACTCCTATCTCCTAAAGTCTCATCAGTTTCTTATCACTGCCCAAGGACCACAGAGGCAGGAGCCCCTCCTTTTGGACCCACCAGGTTCCAGGAAGACCAAACACACTATTAAGGAAAATGGAAGGAATAGAGGTGGTGGGCAGGTATGATTGGGCCAAGCAGGCTTAAGACACAACCCTCCCATTTGCAGTCTTCTCATTGTCTTCTATGGCTCAAATATCAGTGGTCCCCTAACAGGGACAGCACACACACACACACACACACACACACACACACACACACACACACACCTTTTCTCTTTAGAAAGAGGCTCAGGCATGTGGAAAAGCTCCCCAAGTGATTCTGATTTGCCCACCAACCTGTTCAAAAACCACTTCCCCCCTCCTAGTCCCATCACTAAGGAAGGTCTTTTCCTTTCTCTCCTGTTTATTTTTCACTTATCTCTTAAGTCAGTATAAACTTATAGATTATTTTATTCCATGGGTCATAATATTTTACTATTATTTATTCTCATACTCAGATTGTCCCAGTATTAGTCCCTTAAGATGTCTTTTTGACACATCCTCATCATTTTGGAGAAGTTCCTTACTTTCTGGTGGAATAAGATATTCCAGGATCAACTTGTACTCTCCCTGCCTCAGTCCTGAAAGAAGCCATCTCTCTAAGGATTCCTGGTCCTTTTAGGGGAGAGTGAAAACTACTTTTGAAGACTTAAGCATCATATTAATATTTATGATAAAGGGGAACTGAAACAAAGGAAAGGACAAGAAAGATTCCCCTCTGTGATTGTGACTAATAAGCAAGGGTTGGTAATTATAAGCTAGAGACCCCCACCCTTTGGAAATAAAAATTTTTCCTTTTATAAAGTTACCTGTAAATAAAGTCACATCCATATACACTAAATGATCACAACACAATGAGCACAGCCATGCTCATTCATTCATCTATTGTGTATGACTGATTTCATGTTACAACAGCAGAGTTGAGTAGTTTTGACTGAGATCGAGAGGAAAAGTGTCACTTGGAGATTTTTGTAATAAGACTAATATGTCTTCCAGCCAGGCAGTACCTTTAGCAATGCAAAATAAGCTACCAACTTGGAAAAACTGGCACATGTCATTATGTAGAATGTGGTTGTAAAGGCAATTATCCACATCAGGGTTGGCTATTATGGGATCTAGAAAAAAGGATGACTAAAAAGTATAACTATGTTAGCACAATTTTAACACTTGTCCAGGGGAGTGGCATTCTGTTTAGTTGACATTGGTATTCTGGCCACCAGGACAGTGTCTCTCCCTGTGGAGAGGGGAGAATTAATCAAGCTTGACCATAGTGTAGGTGATATGTCATTTCTTAACATCTTTCAATTCTATGTACTCTGGTTTCGTGCTCACAAAGCAAGCTCTGATTACTTTTCTGATTTTCAAGGCATCGTGATATAGGGAAGAAGTATATCCCTTGCTGTATTAAATTTACTTTCTGGTACAAATGTGCCTGAGCAAATAAATGTCAGTTTTATCAGGGCTCAGTGACCTCAAGGAGAGCTGATCGTTAAAGTATCAGATCTAAAAACCTGAAAGGGTAGATCCTGAACTGTGTGACTTCCCTTAGAACACGGCACACAATAAAACAGTCAAACAGCCAGATCATTATATTTCTTTTAAAGTGGGCAGATGCAAAACTGCTGAAATGTTGGACAGCTCCCACCCACAGAGAAAAGGGCTCCAGCCAAATCCTGAGGTATCCTGGAAGCATTCCTTGAAGTGAATGTTTTCATTAAGTCTCTATCTTGTGGGAGAAGCCCACTCACTACTCAGGAGAGCTCGGTTCTCAAAATATTCATTATAGTTCTGGCTTTCCTGCCAGACATGAATTTTTGTACCTGACTAGTGGCAAGGACCAAGTTGGGCATACAGCAGAAGGATACAAAACCGGAACTGCCCTATTTTCTAAATAGGGCAAACGAGAGTTGGTGAGGCTGAGAAGGCAGTAGAGGACTCACCAGCTAGTTCTCAACCTGGCCATCTCACTGGATAGGAGTCACACTCACATGTCCAAGTGATTGCAGCAGAGTGTATTAAAACTGTAACATGAATTCAGTGCCTCATATTTGTATTTTTAATTCTAAAGCATGGCCCAAGTAGGTGCTTAATGTTTGTTGAATGACCTGTCTTCTTTTCCCCTCAAACAATCTATACCCAACTCATAGATCAATATTAAAAAAAAATCTGAAAACATTACTCAGTGAGAATAAGGGTCCTGCTTCCCATAAAATAGGACTTAAAAGTCATGCTTTTGACAAGAATACTGTCACAGCTTTTAGATGAAAACATTATAAATATCGCTATATCTCATTTATTCTCCCTTGGCTATAGGAGAAAAGACAGTTTCTGATTTCCCAAAAATCATGAGATTAAACAATTATGCACAACTGGTTTCTCACAGGAAATTGGTACAAAGGAAGGGTATATGTGGGCTGGCGGTGGCAGTGGTGGTGAAGGATAGGGAATCAATTCTCACGTGTGAACCTAAGAAAGCCAAGGTGTAAAGCCTACTCTGACATTTGATGGCAGCTAAGTACTTCAATAGGAGAGGGGGAATGCCTTTTAACCTTAGTGGGATGGGGAAAGTGCAGGTCATTTGTTTTGTTGATCACCTGTTTACATCTCACCTAGAATTTGAGAGTCTGACCTAGGAATGGAAAACTGGCAGTGGCTGCCAAGAAGTTGCCAGGGCCTTCCAGAGATTGTTTAGGCAATTTCATAATTGCAGGATTCTGGTGGGATAGAGATAGAAAGGAGATTCTAAGGAAAATGTGTAATTAACCCATTTCTCTTATTTCTTGTAGGCCTCTACAAGTGAATGGGGAGTTTTATTGTTTTGAAAAAGAGTTAGGGGTTACTTTGGAGGAGGCAGATGTGGGTCATAATTATGGAGTAGTGACTATTAATAAAGTGAATGGCAGTGATCCACAGACCATTTGTAGGCAACTGCAGGCTCCAAAGTCCTCTTTTCCCTACCACCACAGTCAAACTCTTTATATGGTGATCAGGGCTGTAGGCAGTATTGGTTCAACTAACACATCACTTCCTTTCTGCTACTGTCCCTCTACTAGGACTAGATGTGCCAACTGGTGGACAGGCCATGCCAAAACAGAAGCAGACCTGACCATCTCCAGGGCTGATCAACCACGCCTCCCCAGACTCTGCCTGCTTAAATTCAGTAAGTATGTACTGTGTTCCCACTGTGTGTCAGGGGCAGTGCTGGGTACTGGTGATAGGCAGATGAACAGGACAAGGAGCTCACTGCTGAACCATGGAAAGAGACACACACAGTGATAACATCCTATATAAGGGCTATAACATCAACCAAATCTTCCTTGGTAATTATTTGAGCAATTACTCTCTTGGTAATTACTTTGTTATTAAATTCAAAAAATGCAAAATGGTATTCAAATTCAAAGAATATAGAAGGATATCAAATAAAAAGGTAAAATTTTCTGGTATTAGGTATGTGTATTCTTCAGACCTTTTAATATACACATTCAAACTATGTACACATGTAGTTCTTTCCTTGTTTAAAGAAAAATAAAATCAAAACACAAATATTGTGAACGTTTTTCCTCCAAAAATATCATGGTCATTTTCCATGTAGTATAGAGAGGGTCACCTCATGCTCTAGATGGTTGTGCATTCTTTTGTATCCAGTAACAATTAATTTCTCTGAAAAGGTTAGGGCAAGTTTTGGATGAAAGATGATATGTGATCTGAGTCCTGAAGGAAGAACTAGAGTTCACTTAATAGTAAACAAAGCCAAGAGATAAATCTTGTGATGTGTGCAAGGTGGTTCAGGGAGCACAGAAAGCCTGAGCATGTAAGACCGGTGTGGAAATACACAGCCTCTTTGGGGAGCATCAGTGGTGTGGTAAGGACATGCTCTTCCTCAGACTTTGGTGTGAATCAGAATCACTATGGGGATTTCTTAAAACTGCAGCTGCCCCATTTCCTACCTTGTAATTCTGATTCAGTAGGTAGGTGATCCCAAAGTCTTTGCTCTCAACCACTACATTAGACTGTCTTTCCTTCTATGATAGTGTGTATTCACACATCCTTCATAAGGCAAGCAAGGCAGATGAAAGTCTAGAAAGTCCCTGTGGTGGTAAGGAGAAAATCCAGACATCCTTATATTTTACACTCAGCCATCTTATTCTGAGTCTTCCAGCATCCTCTCCTACCCCAAATCTTCACTTTGTAGTTTTATATAATCTTTCATCTGAGAAGTTCAAAGTATTCCCAATGCTGACCTTATGATTGGGCAATGGGAAATACTAATAACCTCATTTTATAGAAGGATAAATAGAGGCACAGGGTGGGGGTCCCACCATGGTGTGTCAACACTGAAGCTGAGAACAGAATTCAAGCTTGCCTTTCATTCCATTCATGATATTATTGTCCTTTCCCTTGAATTACACAGACTTTGGACCGCTTTTCTCATTAATCAAGGCAGTGTACAGAAAGCACCCTGTACAGGGCCCAGCTCGCAGCAGAGATGAGTCATTTCTCTTCTTGATCACAACCAGGCAGGGGCTGCCCAGAGGCTCTGGAGTTTAGTGGGTGTTTCTTGATGTTCTACAAAACAACCGTCAGAAATTCCATATAGCCTTTTCTTCTATGGGTGTCAAGAAAAACTTCAGAATTCCCTCAACGAAAGAGGCAAAGACAGTTTCATTGCCTTGCTTCCGTATCAATTTGGGGGACCAGGGCACTGTAATTAATTACATAGCTATTTAAGAAAATATTGAGATGGTGAAGCTGTCTGCCTGGCATAAAACCTGGAATAAAAACCTGGGACTTCACAGCATATAGTGGTGCTGAGCTATTACACAACTCTTGCCTTGGTCCAAGGGGGTACAAAAAGAAGATCAGGATCATGTTTCTGCTAAGGAGTGGCAAGGTTCACATTAGGCCTTGGATAAAGCCCTTCAAGCTGAGATTGACTCCATGTTCCTTAAGATGGAAAACTCTAGAGCAGAGGTTCTCAAAATCTGGGGCGCACACGCATCACCTGACTGGTCTATCACTAATGCAGATTCATACGAGCCCATCCCAGTGAGGGACTGGTGTGGTCTGGGGCTCAGGAGTCTGCATTTTTCACAGGCTTTCCTGGTGAGTCAGTTACAGAACCACACTTGAGGCCAACCTGCTCTAGGGAACACATGCAACATTCTTCCGCTGAACAGCTCTGAGGCACTGCTGCTCCTGTCATTATTAATAAGTCAGTGGCCTGACCGGCATTAAGCTGAGTCATGGGAAAGCATGGAATTTACCCTGCAGTTTCCCCTCCTCCCCAAAAGCTTCAGTCTTCTTTCTGGTTGGATTCTAGAATGTTGTGATGGACTAAAACAACTTGGGGAACATAAAGAAATATGCTGATTCTTGTAGAGATGCTGGAAAAATTTCCAGTGAAGGGTCACAGCTATTCATGACCACTTAGCTAATTGGTTTCTTCTGCCAACATTTTAAAAGAAGCTAAATGTATGCAGTGTTCCTTCTGATCTGATGATGATCACATACGCAAATTTAAAAAAAGAGGTCTAGAGACTAGGACAGATATTACCTCACACCACCTGAGAATGCTGAGATGCTGGAATGTCCTTGTTAAAAACTGTCTGGGAGGAGTCTTCCCTTCCCATCAAATCAGAATTCTGGTCCCATAAAAGACACTGGTGCCACTTTGTTGTGGCTGATCAGACCAGTGGGCCAAGAGACACACCAGGTAACAACGGCCCTGATCATCGGAACCTGGCTTGCAGAAGGCCCACCTGCCTATGGGGATGATGGGTTCTTTTGTGTCCCCTACCTTGAGCTTTATGCTCTAAACTAGAGCAAGTATCCAACAAGCTGCTGCTTTTTAAAGTGAAATTCATTAATTGGAGTCTCAGACCTCTGTGTTATGAAAAGAGGAGCTGAAGCAGAATTAAGTCATTAATTATTTGGCAAGGTTCCAAGGCATTCACCATAATTGATCATCGTGTTTCACAACATGCAGGACGCCTCTGTCTCCTGCCTTGCCCTAGAAATAAGTTTGAGTGGTTGGGACAGAGATGTTTCTGTTCTAACAGACTCTTCTCTGGTCCCTTTGTTGGTTGTCAAATTTCCTTTTAAAATTCTCCAACTTCATATTAAACCATGAAAAATTTTTTCAAAATAGGTTTTCTAGTAGATAATTTTAATGTTGGGAATTAATTCTCTTCCCCAGTTCCAACTCTACTTCTTTGAAGTCAGCATACCTTTCATCTGTAAATATGAAAATAAACATTAATAATTAATGCTTTCTCATCCTCTCCAAGTAAGAAGTTTTATTTACTTCTGAGGAAGAAATTATTATTTCCCAGAGTCAAAGAGGCAGAAGGAAATTGGGAAGTCTGCTTCTGATGGTCTTGATGTAGTTTCCAATTGCAAGTCATCCCATCAGCCTTCCTCAGCTGCTATTCATGAGCTGCTCTCTCCTGAGTTTTTACCTCCAGATGGAAAAATGTTTCAAATAGTGGCTCTTTAGCTTCTCACCCTCCCTTCTGACTGCCACCACCAACAACCACTTCCATCTTTGCTGACAGGAGCCATAATCTCACATGCCCTCTAACCCTCCCATTACAATGAACCTGCCCCATTACCTCTAATCCCAGTACCATATATACTTGGTGTGACTCATCCTTTGGCTCATCTCCAGGGGGCTGCTGTCTCCACAGGCACCAGCACGTGACTGATGGCTACAGGAAATGCCCTTACAGAACCATTGGATTTAGTCTGTCTGATAAGCACCAAAGGTCAGTGCTGCAGACGACCATACCCCAGCACACACATCACCTCAGAAGCTAAAAGGGAGAAGTGCACCTTGCCTAGCTCACATTCATACCCCATCTTTTTACCATAGGTGACTGCAGCCCTTCCATGTTTTCTGCTAGAAGAACCTGGGAGGGCGATGCGGTCGAGTTTCCTACCTCTGCGCTAGGAAGTGCTTGCTTTGATACTGCCTGTCTCACTTCAAGCCGGAGCATCTAATGTGAACACTCAGGGATGTGATGAACAGATCCACCATTCCTATTCACACCCTTTAGGGCTTAAACAGGCTGTGGTAGGCCCCCAAAGATGTCCATGTCCTAATCCCCAGAACCTGTGAATAGGTTACCTTAAGTGGCAAAAAGGTCTTTTCAGATAAATAAAAATTAAGGATTTCATGATGGGAAGATTATCTTGGATCATCTCAATGTAATCACAAGGTTCCTTTAAGAGGGAAGTGGGAGGGTAAGAGAGATGTGCTGACTGCCACAGAAGCCAGAGTGCTGCAGCCCAAGCCAAAGGGCGCAGGCAGCCTCCAGACGCTGGGCAGAGGGCAGCAAGGGGGGTTTTCTCCAAGAGCCTACAGAAGGAACACAGCCTTGCCAACACTTTGATTTTAGCACAATGTAATAGTTTCCTGTGGCTGTTGTAACAAATTACTACAAATGGGGTGGCTTAACACAACAGAAATTTATTCTTTGACTGTTCTGGAGGCCAGAAGTCCAAAATCAAGGCATCAGCAGGGCCGTGTTTCCCCGAAGGCTCTCTGATCTGTGCCTCTCCTAGTTACTGGTGGCTCCAGGCTTTCCTTGGTTTGTGACCCCCTCACTTCAATCTCTGCCTCTGTGGTCACACTGCCTCTTATTGTCTTTCAAAACTCCTGCCTCCCTCTTATAAGGATACATGTGATTGCATTTAGGGCCTACCCTGATAATCCAGAATAATCTCCTTCTCTTGAGAGTCTTACCTTAACCACACCTTTGGGCATAGAAAGTAATATTTATTCTTTTGTCTTCAAAGGCAATATTCCCAGTTTCTGGGGATTAGGACTTTTTGGGAGCTACCATTTAGCCCACTAGACCTACTGACACTGATTATGGAATTCTGACCTCCAGAACTGTAAAATAATAGATTTATGTTGTCTTAAGACACAAAGTTCATGGTAGTTTGTTGCAGCAGCTGTAGGAACCTGACAGACAGACTGATCATATCTCCCCCCTCTTGGACTTTTTAAGCAGAAGAATCCCTCTTTGCTTTCTCACTCACGGAGGGCACCCTGGGTTACAGTGACTGCCCAGTGGCCCTGGCACTGGTCTGGGCCAGAACTGAGGTGGTAGAGTGGGCCTGCACAGCCGACCTCTGCCACATTCCTTCTATGAGAATGGCTTCACCCACTTGGGTCTACACTGTCAGAACTCTCCCTGGCTACCTGTTTGCATATGGAGAAATGCCATGTACAGATGGGAATGTAGAATGAGAATACTGTGAAACATCTCATGAACTGGGAGGATTGTCCAGGTGGGATTCTAACTGACTTTGAGGAAGGGCCACATCCTTCCCCAAAGGAAGAAAAGAGTTTCAACAGCACATGTCCTAATAACCTCTCTCAGGGCCAAAGCACATCTCTCTAAATGGTACTAAGCAGCTAATACAGTCTAGAAAGGAAGAATTCAGAACCTAGGAATGTCCCTTTTACTTATTTCCAGAAGTTTCAGTAAAAAAATTAGGCAGTTCACCTGTGGTATTAGGCATTTACACACCTGTAGGAAAGTCTAGCTAAGCCAGAGTTTTATTTTGATCTTAAACAAGTCATAGCCCCTATGTTTTAGCTCTCCACTGGCACAATGAAAGGGTCTCCTGGGGATGAATTCAAAAAAAGTTTTCTGATATGTTATTTCAGTGTCTTGGAAATAGTGCTACTAGGGACAAAACCAAACATAATGTTATCTGGGGCAATGGGAAGTGTTTTCCATATGTATCTTGCATGGGATTTGAACATGACTACTGGAAAAACTGTGAATGGATAGCATTCTAATTTAGTTGAACACTGGAGGAAAATGCAGTCATGTGTTCACAGTAATGGTGGCAACAGGTTTTCTGTAGGAGGAGCTTAGGGCTGGCAATCTCGTGGGAAGAGAAAGAGAGAAGAGGCTCTTAGCGCTGCACTTGCAGACCCAGCGCACACTTGTATTTGGATGTAGCTTTACTTGGGGGCTTTGGGAGAGGGACAACACCTAAGCCACCACTTGATACCAGTACTGTCTGAGTAGTAGAGTGGCTTCACTGTTTTCATTTGCTCTTTCTATCTTTTCCCATTTTTCTACATATGAAAAATAGTAAGATCACATGTTTTCAAAAAGAAATAATATATTTGTATATGGAAAAGAAGTTGAAATATTCAACAAAATAGTGGCAGTGATTCTCTTTGGGGACAAGGTTAAGGAAGACTTCTACTTTCTGCTTTATTCATTTCTGTAATGTTTTAATTTAAAAATATTTTTAAAGCAATTTTTAATTACATTTGCTAGCCAGAAAAGGGTTTTTTGGTAACTATTATATTCTAAAGGCAGTAAACACACATTGCTGTTAGAATTTTCTCTGAAAATGTGGCCAATAGTGATTTCTGAGAAAAAATCTTTTAATTCATAGGAAAGCTAATGCATGGATAATAGGGTGAGAGCAAGATAAGCTATACAAAAGCTCTTGAGTGTCCTTCAGAGGAATAACTGGGGACTCAGCAGCCACTGGAGGAATGAATACCTTTCCAAACCTCAAATTCCCAACATGGGGAAGGTACCAGAGGTGAGAGGTAGCTGCTACCCAGGGACAACCTGTAGTCAAAGGCTTCTAGTTATTTCTCTTAGCTCACCTCCTGCCTTTCACAACCCAAATGCTGCTCAAGCTCCTGGGAAAGCGTCCTAGTAAGGCTGACTGGCAGCCCCTTTGGAAAGACTGTTAGAAGGGCTGTCAATTCCAGAAAACCAAGCTGAAAGCATTGTACAAATTAAGATGTTTCAGCTAACAGTTCTGGGAGCTCTAAAACAGCTAGTTATTCCCCTGTCCTGCCCAAAGAGGTTATGTGCTCCAAGCAACAAACAGCATAATTTCCACAGAACAGCTAGATGTTGGCGGAACAACCCAAGTTCAAATGATGAGCTTTAAAGATAATGCGGCAAATTGGACCTTCTTAAATACTCCTGACAGGGTCTGTCATATCATTGAGTTCCCAACACCTTCAAGGGGGCCTCAGAGGCACAAGTCCTCTTGACTTATACCTTCGACACATCCCGAAACTGCTCTGGGCCAGAGGAGTGCCTGGCTGGGTCTTACTAATGGAGCCTTTCAGACCACAGGAAGTCCTCTGGGCTATAGCCAGAGGCTTGTGACATCCAGGAAGGCACAGGGTACTCAGCCCACATGTTGTTAGGCTGGCTGGGTTCAGAAAGCTACCTTAGGAAGCAGACAGTTATCTGGAAGGGTTGGTGGCAGTGTGGCAGGTGCTGCAGGAAGGAAAGGAGTTCTGGAGTCTGCCCTGGGGATCCAGGGGGCTCCTGGGTCTGGGTCTAGTCACTCATACCCAGGGAATGGGAAATGCAGCCTGGGGACAGTCTATGCTCAACTAGTCACTTTTCTCTTTATGTAAGCACAGGTTACTGTGGTGGGTTCCATCCCTGAATAGCTCTGTCCCTATCTTACTGGGAATGTAACTGCTGAGGGAGGCTTATTGGGTAGGGTGGAGGTAGTGGTGCCCCCGCTGGGAGGAGCTGGTTTCCAGTGCCACTTCTGACCTGGAGTTGAGAAGCCAAAGAACTGCCCTTTCAGGTACTGCTGTCCATCTGAGATGAACTTGAGCGCTTTTGAGTTTACTGGTGAGGTTGCTAACCGCTAACTCCTAGGAACCCTGTCATAGAACAGGACCAAGTGCAACAAAATATGCCTCAGAAACCAACTCATTCAGCAATTATGTGTTGAACCTCAACTACTGCTACATCTTAGATGGTCAGTCAGTCTTGGTTCTTGACTTATGAAACTTGTTATCTAGTGAAATGAATAAAAGTAATCATACACATAACTATAATTATAATCACATTAAGTGCTACAGAGGAAAAATGCAGGGCTAGAATGTTTTGAAAGCAATGGTTTTTGACCTTTTAGTAAAAATACATTTTACCTTACAATCCAATATATATACAAAAACACACAGACATATAAAATAAAAAGTTTCATTAAACAATCTTTTACTAGAGTGATGCATGCTGATATTTTCTGGTCTATTCACTTAAAAAATGCTGGTTACAATCCAATAAAGTGATCTCACAACCAATTAATGTTTGTGATCCACAATTTGAAAAACCCTGTCATGGGTACCCAACCTGGAGTGGAGCTGGAGCAGAGGTCATGCAACATTTCCCTGAATGAATGACATTCAGGCCAAGACATGAGGTTAAGGAGAGTTAGCCCAAAAAGTCTAGGAATGAATGGCGGTGGAGGGAGCAGCACATACAAAGACCCCTCATTTTATAGGAAGGGAAACTGGGGATCAAGGAGGAGATGTGATTTGTTCAAGGTCACATAACCACAAGCCCCAGTCTCCTAACTCCAGGTTCAAGATTCTTCAGTGTATGGCAGCCTATCCCCAGTAACCTTCCTCTTCATTTAACTACTTATGGGCCAAGAGCTAATTATTCTCATCTAGGCTGATTAGAGAAAACAGAAAAGAACAGTGGCAGGAGGCTCTGCTTACAAAGAGTCTATTAAATTCTACATGCAAAACAATGCCTGCACCTTAGCTCCTACCCCACCTGGCTTGATGCCGGCACTGCAAACTGTTCCTTCCTGGGAGGGACTGGCAGGGAGCCATACTCCTGCTTAGTCTTAGCTTTAATGAGAATGTCCAGGCAAGGTTTAGACTCAGCTGAAGGCCCTGGAAAGAAGGCGGGGCACTGGCTCCAGCTCTTCCATCTCCCCATGTTGATGCCAGCACCTGGCTTTCCATGTGTTTTCACCTTGCTCAGTTCCTGCTATCAGCCCCTGAGACTGCTGGGCATGCATAGCGTGTACATGGCTCCCGCTGCACGGCATGAAGGTGATGTGAACCTGGCAAGTGAACTATCAGCCACAACCAAGGGTGTCAGTTAGGGTCAGGGTCAAAGTGGATGATCTAAGAAGACATGAGAAGGAGAGGGGTCAGAGGAGGGCAGGTTGGAGGTCAAAGTTCAACACAGGCAAGAGAGAAACAGGGCTGCTATATACAGCTGTACAAACTGCACAGAATACCCAGGGAGGGGATGAGTGAGGTTGAAATGGAACCCACATTCCACTCACAAAACTGTGTCTAGGCCAAGAGCTGTGCTGCCTGGAGAAGAACCTTCACCTACCAAGGCCAGGAAGGAATGGCTCAGTAGAGTTGGAAAAGCCAGACTCACACAACAGCACATCAAAGATACAACTGTCAAGCCAAGGCAGGCTTGGGCTCCTCAGGTTTTAGACACCACTGACATGTGGGTGGATAAGGGCTGGTGGTTGGGTTCTGCTCTGCAGTGACAAGCTGTGACCACAGGAGCTATTGGCTGACAAGCGGAGATGCCTCACAGTTCTGTGATCCTCCTCTGCCTTCATTTCTCCTTCATCAGACTCAGAGTAATCCACCCACACCCTGGAAGCACCACTCTACTCCTGAGTTTTAATTATTAGTTAAAATATGTTACTGGTAATACTTGCCCATGTTTAAAAAAATGCAAACATTATATAAAGGTAAACAATTAAAAGTAAAAACAGCCTCTTCCAAATTTTAAAATTAAAATCTTCCTGTCAGTAACCTTCTTTCTGCTAATCCTGCGTATTCCAAACCTGCTTTCTGTTCTCACTGGAGCCTGTAATGGCTCTGCCCTCGATTCCGCGGACAACCAGCACCTGAGTGCTTCCAGCTGCTTCCCTGCCATCTTAAAAGCTGCCTCCTCAGAAACCTGGTTCCACACATGCCAAGCAACCCTCCTATCTGGATGCTCTGCCACTCACTGTGCTTCTCCAGGCTGGAGGACTTCAGAGACAGCTCATTATTAATTCCTGGATCCAACTCGGCCCTCGCCCCTGCACAACAAGACTTCTATTCATCTCTCTTATGCCCAGGTTCACTTCTCACAGTGGCTGATTCAGACCTTCAAGACCTCACCCCCACCTCAGCAAGTAGCCTTGGCTTTATTTTACTGAGGAAAAGGTCTTAGTGGCGACCAGTCATCTCCCCTACTTCACCCTGCAAGTCAGGGGTAGAAAAGGCCATATGCTCTCTGCCTACCAGTCTCGGCAGAAGGGAGCCCTTCCCTCCCCTGCAGTTTCCCCCTTCCCTGGTGTTCTCAAGATTGTGCCTATTTGCTCCCTTTCTCTCTAGTACCTGAATTATTTTCCTCAAATAACTCCTTTTCACTTTTGCCAGCAAACATGCTCAGATCTCCTTATCAGAAATCTTCCAATACCAAACTCTTACTCTAATTTTAAGTTGGTTGGATCACCATGCTGAAAAATACATAATAAGCCTATTAAAAAAACAACAACATGGAAGCAACCTAAGTGTCCACTGATGATGGATAAAAGAAAATGTGGTATATGTATACAAGGCAATATTACTCAGGCATAAAGAGTTGGAAATCTTGCCATTTGTGACAACGTGGATGGACCTTGTGGGCCTTATGCTAAGTGATAGAAGTCAGAAGAACAAATACTGTATGATCTCACTTCTATGTAGAATCTAAAAAGACCAAAGGGAGAACAGACTGGTGGTTGTGAGAGGTGGGGAGGCCGGGTGCAAAATGGGTGAAGGTGGTCAAAAAGTACAAACTTCCAGTTAAAAAAAAAAAAATCCTGGAATATCATGTACAGCATGGTGACTACAGTTAATTATACTGTATTGTATATTTGAAAGTTGCTAGGAGAGCAGATCTTAAAAGTTCTCAGCGCAACAAAAAGCAATTTGTAACTATGGGTGGTGATGGATGTTCACTAGACTTATTGTGGTGACTATTTCCCAATATATACAAATATTGAATCATTATGTTGTACACCTGAAACTGATATGCTATATGTCAGTTATATCTCAACAGAAAATCCAACACTGTTTGTACCTTTTGCCTCTATATTTCCAGATCATGGGATATAGCCTGAAGAAATAACCCATAAAGGAAAAAGATAACTTGAACAGTGATGTTCAGAGCAAAGATATTTATACTGGCAAAATGTTGGAACTATCCCAATTGCACAATAAAAGATTGATGGTTAAGCATATTTTGGTATCAAAATAATGGAATACCTCAGGAGTAGGATATTTGAAGTGATAAATATATAGATTATATGGATATAGAGCAATCTACAGATGAGGCACATTTTAATACACAAAATTACATAAAAATGCACAGTGATAAAATGTTATAGAATTATATAAAGACATAAATAATAGAATTATAACAAAAAATGTCATCCTGCTGCTTCTGCTGGTTATTCCTTTTCTCTCCTTCCCTGTTGGCATTTTCTAGTGACCATCCTTTGCCTCTGTTCTCTCAACCCAATTTCCCCCTTAATGCTACCCAATCTTGCTCCCATTTCCAGTGTTTCACTGGACTGACACCCTCAGCAATCTTCATGATTTTTTTCTGGATAACCTGAAGTCTAGTTAAACCAGCAGCCCTGAAGCACTCTCCCTAACAACTCTTCCCTTGCCACTGAACCATCGTAACTTACCCCATCTCTTTGCTTTTTTTCCTAACTATGGATGATTCTCAAAGCTTAGTACTTAGAGCTCTGGTCTTAAACTCTGTGCCCAAGACCTCTGAAGAGATCCCCTTTCAGGGAAGCCATCCCTCATGGGCTGTGGATCCGGACCCACACCTACAGCTCAGTCCTAGCCTCACCATCAGCTTCTGGCTCTAGGTGATCACTCCACTTGGATGTCTCTGGTTGTCACCTCCAGTTCTCCATGTCTGAAATGAAACTTATCTCCAACTGTCTCTTCAACTTCCTAATGTCTGGTTAGTGTTACCAATGTCTCAAACTCCCACACTCTCAATTGGTAAGGGTGACCTGCTTGCAGTCCTCGTCACATCTGCCCCCTCCCAGTCATTCCTCTGCAGCTGCTATGCCTTTCCTTGTGGAAAGCCCTCTCTGGGCTCCTGTCCACTCAAAGCCTGCTCAGGTTCTACTTCCACCATGAAGTCTTTTCTGATTATCCAGTACACAATGATAGTTTCCTCTCATAATTCTTTTTGACTTCATACTATATAGTACTAATGACACACAACACACTGGTCTTTTCATTTCTTTTGCTTAAACCGTCTTGCTCCTCTGCCCTCTGGTGGGCAGCACACCCAGCCCCAGTGGGTCTCCCTCTTGGAAGCCTTCCCCAGTTCTACGGTCTCAAGGGCACTCTTCCTTCTGGGTTGCCAATGCACCCCTTCCCATCGCTGCTGGAGAACCCAGCCCCTTGAGTTGTAGTGACTTATATAATTTTGTGTCCAACTCTCTTACCAAAATGTTAGCTCAGTTCTTTAAGGGCAAAGACCATGTCTTCTACAGCAAAGCACCACAGATGTACTACTGAATCTGACGTTGTCACGTACACTAATCATTCCACACATCTTATCTTCCAAACCAGACTACAGTCTCCTTGAGGATGGGGGTCGAATCTCATTTGTTTTATGTCCCACAGTGACTAAGAATACAAAACAGCAAGAATTTGGAGAGTACTTGCTGAGAACATACTTAGAATAAAGCCCTGAGAAGACAATATGCAGATATAAATGAATAACCTATAAACCTGAAAACTTTACTTTCTGGGGAATACAAGTCTTATCAAGTCTCACAATACTGCACCTGCTATTTTGGGGCCAGCATAACACATCTCTGTACTTAGCAGTGGTCCTGTCACTTAAAGGTGTTAATAGGATGCCCAAACTGAGAGCTTTCAGCTGTGGACTCTGCCCATCTAAAATCAGAACAGATCAGAGGCTCAATCAGAGTTCCTGATAAGCAGGGAAGGGGATGGGGGTGGCGGCTGTCTGCCAATAGTCTGGTGTTGCAGAAAAGTCTGGCTGTACAGTACATATGACTCCACCAGAAATAAGTCTTCAGTGGAACACTCCTCATAATAAGGGATATATAATTTCATCCAGTGGTCCAAGGCCTGCAGCTTTCACGTGGCACAAGTTAGTAAACTATGATCTTGCTGACTCAAGCAGCTAAGATTTCATTTCTTACCAGTCAGGAAACACCATTTAAATTACAAGGTGACCAGGACAAAAACGCCCTCAAGAGAAGGCAAATGCTTCTCTGACAGTCACTCTCTCCAAGAGGGGGAGCACCTCCAGCTAGCCAGACCGAAGACTTGTTCACTGATAAGCCAAGGCGCTGGGAAGGCCTCCACCCCATCTGGGTCAAGTGTTTGGGTAGTCAGAACCCTTTGGAAGAAGAGGCAGATCCTGCTTAGCAAACATTTATTGTAGCACAGGTTGAGCTCTGTGATGGGCCATCTGTCCCTCAGTTCTAGGTCCCAGATCCCCAGTTGTCAGAGCTGGGCAGACACCACCACTGGTAGAAGGCAGCTATCAGTTTACGGGACTGGCCATCAAGGCAATGTGCAATGTATGTGTGTGGATGGGCAAGATGAAAGTGAGGGGGTGGCTGCCGGGCCAGTCCCTCCTTTCACAGCCAATAGCTCCAGGGACTTGGTGCAGCAAGGACAGAGCTGCCCAGCCTGTCCCTGCAGAAGGCTTCTGCCTGTCAGGTGAGCACCTAGCCTTCTCCATCCTTGGAAGAAAAAGGGCCTCTGAGCTGATCGCTGAACAGAATATGGTCAAAGGCAAAGGGAGGAGGGAGGCTGCAGCAGGCCTGGGCACAGTCTTCAAAACAGATAGTTCAGATAGGTACACAACCACAAAACATGAGCGAGCCTCAAATAAGGCTCCCACAACTCCGGGGAACTGGGAATCCAGAGACTCAGAAAAGATGGGGAAAGACAGTCTACCCAAAACAGACCCCTGTGGTATACAGGGTTTTACTGAAACCTTCTGATAAATTTAAACAGCAAAAGTTAAGAGGTAGAGAAATCTATCTTAAGACACTTTCTTTTCATGAATTTTCTTACATCTCATTTGAGTCAAGAGAAAATACTTTATTTGGATGATGGACTTGGCAGTTTCTTGGCTGTTTTTAAGTCACATGTAATAATACACAATAATACAGTACGCATGCTCTCTCTCAAAGAAGAAATGAAATAGAATCTAAAGAAATATCTTTGAGAAATGTTTACCATTAGTCATGACAATAGTGAAACAAAATAATCATTAAAAAATTAAATACCTTGTGATTTTCTTAGAGATTGCTCTACTACATGGAATCTGATTTAAAATTTTTAAAATAAAATTTAATGCAGAAAGTATGGAAAACACTGAAAAGCATTAAGAAAAAAAGCCATTCATTTCTAATACCATTATTTAAAGATAATCACATTTTGTAGTTTTCTAGTACCTTTTCATGTTTTTCTTTATAAAAATGGTATCATTTAGCAGCAGACTCACAGAACCCAAGAATGGACTAAAAGTTACCAAAGGGAAAGGGACTGGGGAGGATGGGTGGGAAGGGAGGGATAAGAGGCATTACAATTAGCACATATAATGTAGTGGGGGCATGGGGAAGGCAGTACAACACAGAGAAGACAAGTAGTGATTCTACAGCATCTTACTATGT
Organism: Manis pentadactyla; assembly: GCF_030020395.1. NCBI lineage: Eukaryota > Metazoa > Chordata > Mammalia > Pholidota > Manidae > Manis > Manis pentadactyla. The sequence goes on from NC_080020.1 coordinate 215,069,174, forward strand.
TGATGGACAGTGACTGTAATGAGGTATGTGGGGGGGACTTGATAATGGGGGAAGTCTAGTAACCAGAATGTCTAGTAACCAGAATGTTGCTCATGTAATTGTACATTAATGATACCAAAAAAAAAATGGTATTCTCACCATATTTTTTTTACTTATTATATCACAATTTTCTGACATCAATATCTACAAGGTTTTAATGCCTGTGCAATATTTTATCCAGGTGAACCTGACCAATTCTAATTGCTAACCCTTTTGGTTATTTTAACTGATATTAATAAACAGTTGCATTAATAAAAATCCTTGACAAGTATTTTTATAGACACCTCTGATTTTATAAATATTCCTGGAATGGCAATTTCTGATCTAAGGATATAGGTCCTTTTAAGGCTTTTGATATACATTGTCAAAGTTACTGGGCAAATTTGAAGCCATGGTTTTTGCTTGGTTATTTTAAATGTATCACACAAGTGGTATGTATCTCCTATATATAGGAAATAGTTTCAGGAAAAAAATCATTTTACACAGGGTCAAACATTTTAGATAGGCCAAGTCTTTATTTACTTCAGGCAAATGAAGCATCCAGAGCTCAAAATACTGATGTTCTGTTATACCAGCTTAGCAAAGTTGGTAGGGCATGATGCTAGGAGAACAAGATAAAGGGCTTAGGCCAGTATTGGCCTGTCTACACTCTACACAGAGGAAAAAACATCCCTGGCTGTAGGATGCCACATCAACTTTGGCCAACTGTCACACAAATTTGTACTCTTGGCCAAAGGGAGAATTGGGTGATGGAATGTGGATTACTCAGCATAAACCCATCCTCATTCCTGGGTAAGCAAGACAAAGCACGTGTCCAAACGATAGGTGTGTCATCTTTCTATAATAAATAGGACATCTGGTTAGTAAATGCAATTGAGCAATTTACGAGAAAATTAAAGCTCAATAATACTTAACAATTTTGTCATAGTTTTTCAGTAATTCCTAGAGAAGAAGTGATTCCTAAATCACTGTGTGAATGGTGTGCTCTATCAGCCGGGTCTGATCTAAAATGCAGCTACTGTAACAGTGCATCAGCATTTCACCTGGGGTTCCTTTGGACTTCAAGCAAGGAACCCCTTGCTTGATGTGAAGTACAGGGCATGGATTTTTCATAAAGGTCATTTGGTCAGATTTTCATCAATAGTTGAAAATTAAGTTAGCTTATTACAATAATAAGGGTTATTTCAACTGGTCAAGAGAAGGAGAGGACTCCTCTTAAGAAGGGAATGAAAAGACTAGGAAGAGGTGGTGAGGTAGGAAGTCAAATGAAGTATCCTGGGCTTCCAGGGAAGCAGACACTTTGGAGGGTCCTGCCCTCGCTTAAGAGCCTGGTTTGGGGCAAACTAACCTGGATGCTGTAAGGAAGTGGCCTAACCCTATTTGCCCCATTCATTGGAAGTGCCAAGTAAAGGTAACTGGTTCATTTATACCAAAATATACTTATGGAAGAACCACCACTACCAACTCTACTGGTCTTCGTTAAATTACAAAAGCATGCATGCTTCTAATAATTCATATACAGAAGCATATAAAGTAAAAGTTCCCCTTTGGGTCTCCCTTTCCCTCCTCTCAATTTCGTCTTCCCAAGGTAAAACCTATTGTGTTTATCTGTTCAGTCCTCAGATGCCTAGATATGAGTGTTTTCTTCCCAAATGAAATCAGGAATTTAAGTTCATTTGTGTTCCACCTGAATGGCTTCCCCTGGCTCCTTAGTTACTTGGTAGTCTCTGCCTTGACCCCATCTAGAACTGCTGCCGTCCAAAACGACCTCCCTTTACTTCCTCTCGCTCGTGAGGAGGTTTCCCTCCTAAGACAGATGCTCCTTTCCTTGGCCCTCCAGATCTCGTGGAGGCAGAAGCTGAACTGAGCAAAGTCACTGACTGAAGCTGCGCCTCTAATAGTAGAGAAAGTGAATGAAGGCCATGTGAGCTTTACTCACAAGGGAGAGCTCAGCATCTTTTCTATTTCAAATTAAGATTACTCCCCAGACTGGCCTCCTCAGCTGGAGGCCTGACTGCCCCCACAACACACACAAACACACCCAGTCTGTGCTTTCCTAGTCAACTGCTCCTGCCCCGCCAGTCTTTCAGATAACCAGGTCAGCTGAATACATGGAGACAAAGGGGCATTTCATATACTCCTATTTTGGCAGCTGAAATAGCACTGCAGGTGCCAGGTCCTCACAGGACAAATCTCTGTGCAGGTCAAACACACTGACAAGGCTACTGGGAAATGGGGGCTGCTGAATTGAGGGTCCAAGATGGACTTAAGTTACAATAAAATTTTGAAAGCATTATTTTTTATTTCATACTTTTGTAATATGAAATGATGGTTGCTATCTCTTATCAGGAGGTACTCTACATACTTTCATTCAATCCTCACAGCCACCCTGTAAAACAGATGGTTATCATCCCAGCTTGCAGGTGAGGAAATTGACTCTCAGAGATTCCTTAACTCACCCAAGGTCACACAACCAGGAAGTGGCAGGACTGAGACTTGAACTCAGGTCCATCTGCTTCCAGAGGCCCAACCACCTCACCTTCTCAAGGATAAGGACTGGCACTCTCTACAGCTTCCAGGAACTAATGATGGTTGCCTTCTGGGAGCTGGAAGATAATCCAGTTTATTCCTCCTCTCTGCCCCCTCTCAGCCCTTTCCACCTTGCTTCCTGGAATGCAGAAGCTCACAGATAAGAGATGGAGAAGATTTCCAACACCCACCCTTACATTTGCTTTAGGTTAGATGATGCAAATTTTAAAAAGAAAAACTTTCCTGAAGTTGGAATGTGTGAGCAAAAATTGTTTTTTTAAGGTGGCAAAAATAAATGTCTAATTAGACAGTGTGACACTAAATTTCACCTGGCTTTGCAACATCTGTGACAATAAAACAAGCCCTTGTCCACAGGGCTAATTACAGACTACTAAATGACTTTTAATAAAACTCTCTGTAATATTAAACATGAGGGATGAAGCAATATCGGATTGTAGAATAGCTCTAGTCTGGAAATCTAGGTTCTAATTCTGACTCAGCCACTAATAACCACCAACATCTAGTTGCATGGTGTTCATTACAGTTTACTAAGTGTTTTCACATACTTTCTATATTAGATGGGTGACCTCGGGCAAGTCACTTAACTCGTGGTGTCTTGTGTCAAAATCTGTAAATGAGAATACTGAACTGCACCATCTGATGTCCCCTCTGCTTCTAACATCCTATAGGTGGAGGACATATGCTTTAGGATCTTTACAAATATGTCTGTAAACATATCAGGGCAGATACACTCTGGTATAGAAAAACTATATTTTCTGTTCAGCTTCTGAAAGATTTTACCTGGCTAAATTCAGGCATAGCTCATAAGACATCTGCTACCAAGCCAGTTGGCTCAGCTTCTGAAGGGCGCCCTATTAAGACCTTGGGTTGGATTCCTACATAGGAACTTTCTTCTGTTCAATAGTCAACTACTGTGCCTAACTCCAATCATCTGACACACATAATCCTTAAAGTAGACTGCTGGCTTGGGGGAAGGACTTGAAGAAATCTGTCCTCACAGTGCGTATAATCTCAGGATGGTAGGTTAGTAACAGCATTGTCACACACCCAGGAATGTTATAAATATTACTCTTCCTCAGTTCTAAGACACCCAAATCCCTCCTCAAGAAGTTTGCTACTTTCTGGCTATTTTAATGTGCCTGAAATTAGGATGCACCTTAGAATTAACATATACATCTTGATCTGGTAGTGCTGAATTATTTTACCTAACAGCTATTGGTAAATTGCTGGTGTGTCTTAGAATCAAGGAACTGTTGTGCTACAAAACCATAACATAGATTACATAGATTAGGTCTAACTTGGTTCAAATCATGTCCCTCTCCCTGATCTGAACAATTACATTCAGTAACGACTGGGTAGGTGGTGGGCAAGACTCAGGTCCTGTTTCCCAACAGTAGCAGTTTAAAAGGCATTCCATCATTATCTCATAAAACACTGGTACGGATTTCAAAGGCAAATTAACCCATATAAAAACCACTGTGATGCTCTGAAAATGGACTGTCCCACAGCAAAGTGGAAAGGGAACATTTTACTCACACCCTCCTGATCTATCTAGTCTTGACACATTTTCTTGCTTCTTAATTCACAACCCTCCACCCCAGTAATATCGCTGATTCCCAAAATACACTCCACCCAGGAGGAGCAGCTCTCCAGCACAGCTGTCTGCTCCTGCCCTGCTTGGGTATTTCAGTGAGCTATGTGACACAGAGGACCACATAGAAGGAATGTAACTCTCGGGCCCCACAGTTCCCATCGCCCCACGGGCAGGTGCACCCCGCCAAACCCCAGACTGGCATTTGAAACAGAAGAAACTGCACTGTTGCCTGGGGGCTGTAGTTGCCCTGAACTTCATCTCTGTGTTTAAAACTAGGGCGACAGCCGTCTTCACGACTGTAAACTAATCTGATGGGCATGGGGGTGGGGAGTCGTTCAGAGGAGGCTGCCAACAGGCCATGATTGAGCAAAGTCAAGGAGCAAAATCGTTATTTCTCACTATTTACAATCCCAGAAATTCTCAATTAGTGGGTCCTTTACCATGATTTTTAGAAATGAGCCATCTACTCCTTTTGCTGCCCGCAGTGAATAACCCAAAGCCTCTTGTACAGTTTAACTGGCTGATATTTACACATATTTTCTAACAGTACTCTGAAGTCTGTTGAGCCAAAATAATCAAAGAAGTTGGCAATGAGGTACACACACAGTAGTTAAGAGCCTCGAGTTGAGGCATGTTTATTAAGAGCCAGCTCCTGAGTGTGAGCACTAACTCTGACTTCTGCTGGAAAAAGAAAATAGTTTGGGATCTTCTATTCCAAGATCAAGGAATGCCAAGATGGGCAGGTGATGGGTAGCCAACATAACCCAGGGAATTGTCCAAAGATGCTAGAACCCTGTCAGGTGACAGCCCTCACTAAGACTCACAGCTGTAAGAGGCAGGGATACTGGCCTGAGACCTACACCATGGAGAAATCTAAGTTCTTCCCCTTCTACTCTGTACACCTTATGTTAAAACCCACTATTCCCTAGCGGGCCAGCACATGGAATTTACAGGTATCAGAGAGCAAGTCTGCCACAAACCCTCAACATACAAACAGTAGCACTTGCTATGGTATCAGGCCTATTTCCAAGCCTCACAGTGTTCCAGGGTTGTATTGAGAGAAAAAAAATGTATTTTAAAAGAGTACTGCAAGATGCTTATTCATAACAACACACCGGAAGCGCAGGAACTTCAGCTCCCAAACGCAACCTTTTCCTCCCTCCCTCCACTAGCTCTAGTCCCTCACCACAGTACCAGCCAAGGCAATCGCTCAGCCCACTAGAAGGCCACCGTGCCCTAGCTGGTGCCCAATGAACAGTAGCTTATCACAATGTGGCTGAATCCTCGGCAAAATCTATTCCGAAAGCCCCACAAGCTATTAGCAGTCAGTTAGAATTGTCCAGACCTGCTTCCCACACCAGCCAGGGCAGGAGCGTGTGGGTAAGAAACCTGAGGCTCCAAGATTTGGGAGGGCATAAGGTGCCCCCACCGCCAAGATGCCCCTCGCTCTCTCCCTTGTCACTGTTTCTCTGGCTTATCATTGGAGAAAACCGAGAGGCCGGGGATGTGAGGCCCCAAAGGGGTAAGAAGCGGCAAGGGCGGACAGGAGGCAGTTAGGGGGGGAGATCAGTCCGGGGAGGAGGTACCGTGGCGCCGAATCTAGTGGGGGAAGGACCCCCCGAGGTGGGTCTGGAGGGAGGGAGGGCAGGGGGAGTGGCCCGGGAGGCCTGACTGCTGAGGCCGCAGAAAGCCCAGGAGAGTGGGATGGAGGACGGGGGCTGGCTGTGGTGAGACGCGGTTGGGGCGCGGGGGCGCGGCTGGGGAGGCGAGGGGGCAGCCCGGTTCCCCTCCCCCAGACCGGGCCCGGGCCTCCCGCTGACTCAGCCCCACGGCGTCCGTCGCCTCGGCCCGGACTCACAGTGCGCGAGGCTGCTCCGGCGGAGGCGGCGGGGGAGGGGGGACAGGCGGCGGGGCGCTGCGGCTGAGGCTGCGGCTCCGGCCGGTGGCTCCGGGGCGGAGGGTCTTAGCAGAGGCCGCCGCGGTCCCCGGCTTCAACGCTCAGAGACTGCGGGGGAAGAGAGCACTGCGCAGGCGCGATGCGGCCTCCGCTGTCAGTCCGAGCGGGGCGGGGCCAGGGCACCCGCCGTCGCCAAGGCAACTGGGCGACAGGGGAAGGACAGCCCCTACCTCCACCTTGTCTTAGCAACGGCGGCGGGAGGTGGGGGGCGACGAGAACAGTCCCTCTAGATTGCCGTAGCAGCAAGGACAAGGACCCGCCTGACAAATTTACGGCGGTACCGAGGGAGCGCCCTTACCTCGTCACCATGGCAACTGGGAACAGCCCCTTCCTTTTTCCTTAGCAACAGGGTAACAATTCCTCCAACCCGTCTAACTGAGCACAGAAGGAACAACCATTCACACCTGATTCCATAGTAGTCAGATGACGGATTCTTATCTGTTTCACGGCTACTCCAAAGGAAATTGAGTAATAAAAGTAACTCAGTAGTTGAGGCTGGGTTTTATCTCCTGTTTGGGTTTATGGCTTTCAATCACAGCCTGTTACTCTAATCCCCAAATTCAATTTTCTACTGTGTTACACATTCCTTTTCGTCTCCTACCAAAAAGTCTATACCTTTACCCCTAAATCGAGCTAACAAAATCGTCTATGTATACACATATCACTTGAGTTTTTATCAACCTTATTGTCTTGCTCTCAATGTGCTGATAAACAATTCTTGTTTCTTCATCTTCCATTAGCTGGTTTACATTCTACCTCCCCCCTTGATATGCTCATTGGTGTTCCCAAATTCCCTATTCCAAGTGCTTTTATGGATCCTCTCAGTTCTTCTAGATCCCTCCTCTTCTTGTCCAGTGTGTCCTTGTCCTCCAGTGCTCTGTGCAGGGCTCCACTATGCTTACCTGCTTTGGGATTTCATCAGCCTGGTTCTCTTTGTGCCGATGACTCCTGGTTCTTCCTCTCCCAGCCCTGATTCCCATGTCTTGGGGTCACCTCTGTACCCACCTTGTACAAACCTCCTTAATTACCTCCTACAGTATTGTCATTGGTTTACATGTCTCTCCCCAGTCAGACTATAGGCACCTTGCAGGCAGGAATTCTGTCTTATCATCAGCTTCCTTGGCATCTTACAGAGAAATGTGATGAATAACAAAGTTCCAATAAGTGTTCATGTAATTGAATCAAGGGAAGACAACGATTTTCTTCAAAGATTCTTCAAAGACTTTCTTTGACCCCAAATAAATGGGTGAAGGGGGGCAAAAGGCAAAGAGATAAAAAGAAAAAAAAGATGTCCATTCTTCACTTTTTCTGACCTAACTGCCTCAGAGTCTCAAACAATATTTTCCTTATGATCTTCACACTCATGTAATATTTGAGTACTATTGCTGCTATTCTAACTCTCCCACTCCTTTAGCTCTCCATCTTAATGCCTAAACTCTAGTCATCTATTAATTGAGACTTTGGCTTTCTCTATTTCCTGAATCCTCACCTCTAGCTACTCTTTCTTGTACACTATCCCAAATGTTTCCACTAAAGTGAATTTCCTCACCAGGTGCTGACCTCCTCCATGACTCCTGGCACCCTCTATAATCAGAGAGAGCTCTCTACACCTTACCACTCTATCATCTGACCCTGCTTGGATGGAGCCCTCTCAGTGAACATCACTGGATTCTACTGGGCTTGTTGACATGCTAGAGTTGCTGCTTTCTCTTCGAATGACTCAGAAGTAAGAATTCATAGGCTAGCATTCTTTTTCAAGTCCCTCCATCTCACTCCCAGAGATTCTGCTCCACGACTATTGATGTCAAAGTACTTTGAGCCCATTTTCTCAGGGGAGGAGAAGGCAGCTGATTACAAATAGAGTAAGAAAAGACAGGGACTCACCATATGCTAAGTCCAGACCCTTTCCTCCCATCCAAGACAAATTTCAGAAAGGAGAGGGTTCCTTGTAGAATGTAATTCCCAGGACAAATCAAGGGGTTAGGAGAGTGAAAATCCAGGCTACACTTTTTCCTAGCCACAGAGTTGGAGAACAAGCTGTTCCTAGCTTTATCTACAGGGTATCCAGGTGCTGCAGAGATGAGGGGAAAATTTCAGAGTCAATTTATTTTGCTTCCCCATCCCAAAGTTCTGGCTCAGCTCCATGATTGTAGGTGTTGACTTGTGTGATATAGACTGCCAGGAGTAATCCTAAGAAAATCCGAACTGTGATCTTTGTAGCCCCACCCATTCATTACACATGGGATAGAGGACCATTCTACACAGAATTCCTGTATACTTGCCACACAAATTCTACACATGTTAATATTTTACCACGTGCCAGTTATCTATTGCTACGAAACAAACTACTCCAACTTAGTGGTTTAAAACAATACTTATTTAATTATCTCCATTTCTGTGGGATGGGAATTCAGGAAGAGCTCAGCTGGGTGGTTCTGAGAGGGTTTGACTCTTTTTGTGTTGTTTCAGAGCTGCCTTTCTCACTACATGGTGGCTGAAAAAAAAATGATATATGTCTACCTAATATCAAAAGGGAGGGACCATAGACCCCACTGTTTAATGGGCGGAATGTCCAAGTCCCACAATAAGAGCATGTGGATAGGAGATATTGTTTAAGTCATCTTTGGAAAAATATGATCTGCCACACCCTACCCTCCAATGACAACAATTTATGTTCCACTCAATACAAAATATATTTATTCCCTTCCTCAAGACCCCCACGTCTCATTCCATGACAGCACCAACTTGAAGTCCACTATCTAAATCAGGTCCTGACGTGGCTATGAATGCTCAGGTCCAGTTTCTTGGCTATAACTCTGTGAGTACGAGTCCTCTTGACCTGCAGACCTGTGAAATAAAGAGGCACATATCTGCCTCATACACACCCAGTATACATTAGTAGTAGAGGCACAGGATAATTGCTATGGATATTATCATTTTAAAAAGGAGAAAAACAGAAGGCACACATAGCAGTTTCTAGTTCACAGAGATTCTGAAATCTAGCCGGGCTCATGTTGTCAGTTCTTGGTTTAGGGCTTGGACCTGCTCTTGGTTGTTTTAATCAGTGTTGACATGGGTTTCCCCCAAGTAGGTTATAATCCTTTCCTAGGATTATTTGTTTTAATGAGCAATTTGTCACAGGTTTGGCTGGTGGAAGAAACTTCAGGTTGGCTCCCGTGTCCTTTGGATTTGTCCCCATCATTCTTTGAACATTTCTTTGCTTTCTGACACAAGATGTTCTGGGCTCATTGTGTGCTTTCCCTGCTTCAGCCCTAGAATTGGCTATTCAGCAGGGAATCATGGTTCTCCTGACTTTTTGAATTCATTTCCCATTCTCCCTTGCTCTCTAAATCTGCCTTTGAACATTGATGATTCCTAGGGTTCCCATATCATTCTCCTCTCTCCTCCCTCTGTGCGGACTCCCTGAGTGGTCTCACCTATTCCCATGACTGCTGGACCTGTATCTCCAGTCGGATCTCCCAACTGTCAGACCCGTTTATATAATTTCCATCTAGATATTTCCAACCCTATTTCCCTTAGGCACCTCAAACTCAGTGGGCTTAAATTAAGCTTATTTATCCCCCCTGCCAGAACTGCCCTATGGTCCCTATTTTTATTAATGGCATCACTACGTGAGAAAAACCTGAGGGTGGTCCATTCCCACATCTCCCCAACTCTATACCAATACTATTAATACCACTTTTAAATGTCTCTCAGGTTCGTTCTCCTTCTTTCTCTCTATTACCTTACAGTCTGTTGCCTGGGTGATTGTAGTCTCCCACTGGGTCTCTCTGCCTCCAGGCTCTCCGATCTCTGGTCCATCCTGACACTACTGCTAGAAGATAAATCTTATCATATAATTCCTCTGCTTAAATCCCTATGGCTGTCCTCAAATTGGCTGAAGCAACTTCTGGGCATGGAGGATTCATGTAAGAAAACAGAGGGAAGGAGCTATAGAATAGTTACATCTTCCTCAAGTATAAATTTTATTTAGAGATTCAGGAAAACAACATTTAAAAATATTCAAACAGACGTATGATGAAGCAGAATGCAAGAATCACATGAGATTAAAGAAAGACTTTTAAAGAGAGTTTGAGCTCAAGACACCTCCATGTCTATGCTATCCACTGCCTTTTGGGGTACATCAGTTCAAAATTCGAGGAATGCTGGCTTGAAGGATAGAAGTTCAGACCCCTTCCTGAGGTGGACAAGCTCTGTTATAATCTGGCCCCTACCATTTCACTTCATCTTCCACTCCTTTTATGCCTGCCAACCTCATTACCTCTCACCATATATGGCAGCCACAGAGAGCAAGCACTTACCATTGGCCAAGCCTGCAGTTCTGTTGCATGGCTGAGCCTGAGTTATGGGGTTCACCTTGCTTGGAGCTCTCCTTTCCCTTCATTAGGCAAACTGTTACTCTTTCTCCAGGGTCAGCCTTTGTATCATCTTCTCTGCTGTGGACTTCTCCCAGAGAGGTGACTTGCGCTCCCTGGCCCTGGTGTGTCCTTTATGATGGTCCTCCATCACCTTGTGCCACCACGTTTGTTCACATCTCTCCTCACCGGAGGTCCTCACCCTCAAAAGACCATTTACTATTTTACATTTATATTCTCAGCACTTCGAATGAGACTAAAACCAGCCAAACACCTTAAAAAGAGTCTGACCTTTTGGTGCTTTTCCCGGGGTGACTGGGGAAGCCAAGTGGTGGAGGGAGTCTAAGGGAGTGGGTTAACTCTGGCTGGTGGCGGGTTAGATTTTAGACTGAAATATTGGGCTCCCTGCTGGCTGTGAGTAGAGGCAGGGAGGAGCTGCTATGTGGTAACTGTTACCAACAGTGTTCATTATTCATTTGAAACTAGCTCAAAGTGGAACAGGGCACTCAGCTAGGACTAATTCCCACATATAGGAAACCTTTGGCGTGGTTTTAAAATTCACAAGGGACTCCATGAGCAATACATAATTTTGCTGGGGAATCAAGGGTAATCACATGACTAGAAGCAGGTAAGACCTTATCTAGAGAGGGACTATAACCCTCCATCCTGCTGAGCTACAAAGCACTGGGTCCAGTACTTCCTGGCAATGTGACCTTGGGCCTTGGTTTTTCTCATCTGTTGTTGTGATACTCAAATGAGATACTGTATGAAAAATGCCTGGCAGTGCTTGATACAAGGTAAATACCCAATAACTATCAATAATAACCCAAACTTTCATTAGGATCAGCAGGTCACTTGGTTTTCCCCCTCAGCCGTTCCCTGTTACATTATTCAAAGCAAATATGCAAATATAGAATCTGCAAAGGTCTTAAGACGAACCTCCTGTGAACATTAATAATCTACCATACGCGGAATGAAAGCAACTCTAGACCAGTGGCTTTGGATGCAAGATGTTACTCCACTTTTTGTGGAAAACGCCCCCCATGGTAACCAGATGGGTGATAAAGGCTTGGATTAATTTAGGTGGGTTCGATGTGGCCTCAGGGCTCCAGGCCTCTTCTCTTTCGCCCTCTGGGGTTTGCATCTGCATCGGCTCTTCCTCCTGCTCAAAGGGCACAAACTGCTTTCTTCATAGTGATCACTAACTCAAACGTCAAGGGCCAATTCATGCAAAGGCAGCATTAGACAGAGGGTTAAGGAGCTACATGGGCTTGAGCTGAAATACTAAATCTATCACTTACTAGCTCTATAGCTAGTTTCTTCATCTGTAAAGTGGGGATAATGATAGTTTTAACCTCACAGAGTTAGTATAAGGATTAAATGGGCTCTTATTTATCGTGCTTAAGATAATTCTGGGCATGTTGTGGGCATTCAATAAATAGTACCAGCTACTATCGTCACTTAAAGGGTAAAGTGTTAACATTCTTTGTAGAGACCTTTCCAAAACAGGTAAAGTTCATTGCTACCATGGCACTTTTAGTTATCTTTCTCAGTATTTCTTATTTATAAAGGAGAAACTGACATTATTCAGCTCCTATTACAGCCAGGCAAGAAATGCATACCACTTCCTTAACCTCCCTGGTCAATTCCTAAGTTTGGTACCATTCCCACTTTCCTAATAGACAACAGAGGCCCAGAGAGGTTAACTCATTTGCCCAAGATCACACAGCTAGTGAACATCACAGGCAGGGTTTGAACCTAAAGCCAACACCAAAATCCAAGTTCCTTCATTATCCTGTTTCCTATGCTTTCTGTGCAATAATTATTTGTCAATATATCTTTTCCCCAAACTAATCTCTAAATGCAGGAGCTGCACTTAATTAATTTTTGTAGTGTCTAACACATGCCTGGCAGGTATTCCATAAATATGCATTCAATGAAAGTGGAAAACTCATGTAAGTAAACCCAGAGTTCTATATAAATGCAAAATGCCTAGTTAAATTTGAATTTCAGATGAACATCAAATAATTTTTTAGTATAAGTGTTCCACAGACACTATTTGAGACATATCGACACTAAAAAAAATACTGAAAACTATTTGTTATCTGAAACTAAAATTTCATCGAGCATTCTGTATTTTTATTTGCTAAATTTGGCCCTTTAACCTAAACCTTGAGATTGGCTTTGAAAGAGACAATTTCCCTGGGGGGGGTTCTCCTGGAAGAAGAGGGCTGCTATAGCCCCTTACTCACACCCAGGGCTGACCTGGTCCCAAATGGCTCTAGGGGCTGGGACTGACGCCGTGGTAGCCCAGTTATTTCTGCCTTTCTTGGGCCTTACCTGTTCACCTAGATTAGGTCGGCTTTGGCACCTTTAAACCAAAGAAGCAGTCACTGGTGAGTTTAAAGTGCCACCTGTAGGCCTTTATGGGTATGACTGTGACCAGGCCATCCCTTGGACCCAGGACTTTGGGGAACAGAGAAAGTCCAAACAAGGTAGACACAAGGCAAAAAAGGCTGCCAGCCTGGCAGTGGAGGGGGCAGGGGAAGATATGTCTTCCTGGCATTTTCATTTTACAATGGCTGCTCTGGCTGCCTGGGAACTAGAGCCACTCACTTTCCCAAGGTGGTCATTGCTTAGGGCCTCGCCTTCCCAGGACCCTCTGCTCCTCCAGCTGCTTCTTGCTCATCCTCAGGCTGGAAATCCCTGCCTTATGAGAAGCATCATAACCTCCATTCTGGAGGTGTGGGGCCACATTTAAGATGAGGGTGAAGGGTGGGAAAACAATGCCATGGACGGACAGCTGAAGATTTACCCTTATGTTTTCTTCTAAGGGTTTTATAGTTTCAAAGCTTTCACACGTAAGTCTTTGATTTACTTCTAGTTAATTTTTATTTATGTTGTGAGGTGAAGTTCCAATTTCACTCTTTTGCATATGGATATCCACTTGTCCAAGCACCATTCATTGAAAATACTATTTTATCAATTATATCATCTTGGTAAGAAATCAGTTGACCATAGACACTTGGGTTTTTTAATACATTCTCAATCTATTCAATTGATCTATAGTATTGGCTTGGTTACTGTTGCTTCATAGCAGCTTTTGAATTTTGGAAGTGTGATCTTGCCAACTTTATTTACCTATCTTTCTCTCCAATGTTATAGGGAATGGTTTCCCCTCTGTCCTCCCCCTTTTGGCAGACCTAAGGCTCATTGATTTTTTCAGTCTGTTCAACTTTCTACTTCTTGTTAGGATGGAGTGGCGTCTTCCACGTTCCTTACATGCAGAATGAGAAACTGTCATATGCCCTACTTGTTACACTCAAAGTATTTGAATTGAGACAAAAGATACACCCTTAATATTTTACTGGACAAATACTGTGACCCTTTATAGGTGTATATTTTTGTAACTCCTTCAAAGAGCCTTTTTGAATTTTATAACCATCATGTCTACCCTCCCTTCCCCAACTAAGTATCACGAAGTCATCTTACCCCTTCCTGGGGAAAAGAAGATCCCCTCTTCCACTGGCCAAATGGCAATTCCTTGAGAGGATCTTAGTTTACATCATGTATAAAAGAAAGCCTGTACTTTCTACTGTTAAGAAATTGAGATCTGACAGTCATCCAGCTGCCACTTGGTAAATGCTTAACCTCCTTCCTTCCCGCGGGCAGAGCCTCAATAAGTGACAAAGCCTAATTTTAAATTCTGCATCTGTCGTCTTTATTTCCTGCGACATTTAAATGTAGTCCTGGCAGGATCTGACACAACACAGACCCTGATAATGGCAGAGGGTTGCCAGATGAAGCCTGGGAGTACACATGGTAAGACCCACTGATGTCTTTCTCTCAAGGCACCTTCTTTACCTCTGCTCTGCTGTCTGGGGAAGCTGTAGTTCAGCTCTACGGCAGGTGTTTTTTAGTTGAAAAAGCTTTGCCACATGAGGTAAGCATCATAAACTGAGCTACTCCTCCCCACCTCTTAGATTTTTCCCATATGGTTTCTTAAAATGATTAACTATCCTGTTTTCACCCTTAGGCTAGACCAGAGTTTCTCAAGCTTGCTGGACATTTTGGGTCACAGACTTCTTTGTTGTGGGGGGTGTCTTGTGCACTATAGCATCCCTGACCTCTACTCACTAGATTCTAGTAACACTCACCCATGTCATGATCATGACAATCAAAAAGCATGTGCAGATATTGCACATGTCTGCTGGGGACAAAATCACCCTGGCTGAAAACCACTGGGCTAGACTTACTTAATGTAAGGTTATTTCAGCTCAAGGGTATGGAAGGGAGCTCCACCCCTGCTCAGATCATGTTAACCATTATCAACCCCAATCTACTGATCTTATTTTAAAAAGGGAACTGGTATAAAAGATGTCCAAAAGTACAATTTCATCATGACAGACCCTGTGACCATGATGGCAAATGAAGTTGTGAGGGCTATAGAAAAGTGAGTTACGAAAAAGGCAAAATCCTTTCCTGGCTTCCCATACAGACACCCAGGAGAAATCATAAAACCATATTATGGACATAAAGTAAAAACTATAAAGTGCTCCCAAAGCACAAGCTCAAACCCTCAAACTTAGAAAAGATACAGGCCTGCCAGACCACACTGAAGAAAATTTAACTATAAAAGCCTGGCCATTAGGAAACTGACCATATAAATAACCTCAGCAGCCCCTACATGTGGTGCCCTTGGTGGAGCCTCTAGATGTCCCCTTCTGTGGACATCAGGAATTCTTCTGTTGAACAACTGTGAGACAGGAACAGGTCCTCAAGGGCCTACCACTGGAGTCTCCTCTCCCTTTGGGCTGAAAATGCCACAGTCCTTCCCTAAAGACATCGTTCCCCAAGGGCTTCTGCTCCCACAGCAGTAAAGGGATCAAAGACTAACCGCAGGAGAAGTCTAGAAGAATTACTGAGAATTGCTCCAGGGCCTTAAAACTCGGTGTTGTTTGGAATTGGTCAAAAGGGAACAACTCCCTGTGAGGTAAGCCTAGACTGCAAAACTTCAGAAGATAGTTTAAAACCAAGAATTCTAATAAAGCAAGAGACACTGAGTAGATGATGAAATATAAATATGCATTAAACTGTAAGCAACTGTTTATCATCATGAGGCAATCTTTGATATACAGATGAAGAATCTGTCTTCTCCCAAAGGGGCTTGGAGAGCTGTAAATCACATAACATGTTGTCAATCTGAAGAAAGAAAATAGTATTCAGAAATCTCAGGGTCTCCAGGGTGATTGTTTACTTTTAATAGTAAAAATTTGAAGAATTTGCATTTCAAGAAAAATATTCAATGCATTTGTGTGGTTCAAGCCTTCAGAAAGTATGACAGTGAGTGTATTTGTATAAAGCTAAAATCTATGCAAATTAATGTTTTTAAACCAAATTTTTAGCATAGTCTTAAACTAGAAAAGAAAACTTCATGATAAGAACCGGTCATAGGCCAAAACATTAAAAAAAAGGCAAAGACCTTTCTAGAAAGTTGGTAGTCAACTCAGTTGTAATTTTTTATTTTTTTATTTTGGTATCATTAATATATAATTACATGAGCAACATTGTGGTTACTAGATTCCCCCCATTATCAAGTCCCCACCACATACCCCATTATAGTCACTGTCCATAAGCATAGTAAGAAGCTATAGAGTCACCACTTGTCGTCTCAGTGCTATATTGCCTTCCCCGTGCCCCCCCTACATTATGTGTGCTAATTATAATGCCCTTTATTCCCCTTATCCCTCCCTTACCATCCTTCCTCCCTAGTTCCTTTCGCTTTGGTAACTGTTAGTCCATTCTTGGAGTCTGTGAGTCTGCTGCTGTTTTGTTCCTTCAGTTTTTTCTTTATTCTCATACTCCACAGATTAGTGAAATCATTTGGTACTTGTCTTTCTCCACCTGGCTTATTTCACTCAGCAAAATCCCCTCTATCTCCATCCATGTGGTTGCAAATGGTAGGATTTGTTTTCTTCTTATGGCTGAATAACATTCCATTGTATATATGTATCACATCTTCTTTATCCATTCATCTACTGATGGACACTTAGGTTGCTTCCATTTCTTGGCTATTGTAAACAGTGCTGTGATAAACATAGTCAGTTATAATTCTTATTGTTTTGAAATGTTTCAAATTTTGTAGTTTAGTATTAAATAACTCTGAAATTCAAAAAATTGACTTTCAAATTCAAAAGTTTATTAAAACTACTATATAACAAAGCTGAGAAATGTATTGAGTTCATTTTTTTAAATGTAGTTTTGCCTTTTTTTCCTAATAATAATAATATAGAATGTGAATTCAGGAATTCTGAATATGGCATAAGTAATTTCAACAAGAATTTGAAATTCTGCTCTACAATGAAATAGCTAAAACTTTTTGTAGCTGTGATGTAAGACATGGGACTTTGATGTGGTGAAGGTTACTCAACTGAAATGTATTACAATTAGAAAGTGTTCTTTATCAATTCATTAAAAAAAACCTCAGATAATCCAAAATTTTATAAATCCTTAATAAGTTACAGCTTAACTTTTGGGCTACTACTGAAGGAATAATATAGGATGTTTGCCCAACATTTGCTTATTAATTTACCTGCTTAGTCTGTTTTTTCCTAGAATTTCTAGTTGGATTTTGGAAATTTGAATTTAGATAGCATTAAGATACTTTGTATTTATCCAAAGGCCTCATGAAGTTGGACTATGTACTGAGAATAAAAATATTGTGTGTGTGTGTGTGTGTGTGTGTAAATGCCTAAATTTTGACCCATGAGTAAAAGCCTCAAGAGCCTGTGTTTATGTGAATATCCCTTGTTAATCACATGGCATTCTAAGATACTGATTTCTTCTTCATCTCCCATAGGCAAATTAAAGATTTTATAACTGATACTGAAGAAAAAGGAATTCCTAACTGGGAGAATCATTTAGCAAGCACCTGCAAAATTTAGTACAGCAATACCTACTATGATACATGTATTTAGCTGCTTATGGGCATTTCATATTGTAAAAAGGAGGAGCTTATAGCTCATAAAAGGGGAACAATGCAAATTTAAAAAGTTATACCAAGCTTTACCCAGGTGACCAAGGTCACCATCAAGTGAGAAATGACATCGATTGTATACACCCTTAATGTGGTATGAAAAAAATGATACTTTATTTCTGTGCTCTCCTCCAAAAACCCCATAACACCAGCCTAATCATTTATTTGAGCAAAACAGCAGACAAATTCCAGGAGAGGAACATTCTCCAAAATACCTGACTGATACTCCTTGCAATTCTCAAGGGCATCAAAAACAAGGAAAGTCTGAGAAACTGTCACAGCCAGAAGTCGCCCAAGGAAACATGACAAGTGAATGTACTGTGGTACTGTGGATGGGATTCTGGAACAGAGAAAGGGCATTGGGTAAAAACTAAGGAAATCTGAATGGATGGATTTTTGTTAATGAGATGTATCAATATTGGTTTATCAAGTGTAACAAATATGCCATATTAATGTAAAATATTAATAATGGGGAAAGCTGAGAGTAAGGTATGTGGGAACTCTCTGTACTATCTGTTCAATTTTTCTGTAAATAATTCTAAAAAATAAGGTCTATTTTTTAAAGAAAACCATCCAAAGACAGAATTTGTTCACATTTAAGGAAACTTTAAAATACAAAGGATCTAATTTACTCAAAAATTGTAAAAGGAGGCAGAATTCTTCTGGCTAGAACTTACAAATTTTGCACTAATAACTATGAAGCTATTGCAGACAGACCAAATAGTGGAAAAGAGAAAATCTATGCAGCCCTTCCTCATATCCCCTAGGAGCTGACTTGCCATCAAGTCAAACCTCACAACCACAGCCCACTGAGAATTCAGATGTGGCAAAAATCATAGAATTGAGAAATATGACTCCAATGAACCAAAACTTCAGTATTCAAAATTTTTTACTCAGAATCTGTGATACTTGTAAAAGAAAATTTGGCACATAAGAGTAAAAGCTTCATAATTAATTTGAAGTGTGTAACTTAAGACTTATGACTTAAGGTTGAAATCTTAACAAAGTTTATGGTTAGCAGCAACACATCCAATAATCTCTATGCTCACTCTATTTAAATTTATTAGATTGGTAATAATTATTTAGCACCTAGGAAAGGTACTTATAAAAAAGAACTCGAATTTTAATTAATTAATTTATTTATGGTAACTTTTAAAAATTAAGGTATCATTGATATACACTTTTATGAAGGCTTCACATGAAAAACAATGTGGTTACTACACTCACCCGTATTACTGAGCCCCTCCCATACCCCAATGCAGTCACTGTCCATCAGTGTAGTAAGATGCCACAGTCACTACTTGTCTTTTCTGTGCTACACTGAAAAAGAACTAGAACTTTAACTGTAGTTTAAGATCTTGTAAGTTTGTAAATAAGATCAAAGGCCCCTTAAAAGTAAATGATAAAAATATAGTAGATTTACAACTTTCAATGGGCTAATATGTCTATAAACTAAGCTGAGAAGATGAGGAGAGTGCCCCCAGGCCTGAGTGGAGCCTCCTGGAGCCTCCTGAAGCCTCCGGGAGCTGTGTGGAGACTCAGGGCTTGTCACAGGAAACCCTTGCCTCCACCCACTGCAGGACCCACTGCCCTACTTCCCACCATGACCTGCCTCTCATCTTTTAGTGATGGAAGAAATTTTGTCTCCTGGGCAGGCATATTAATAGCCTGATGGGTATACTATACAGGCACACATAAGGTGACCATATATTGTCCAAACCAGGACATATTTGAAAGGGAAAGGGGGCACTATTAACAATTATTCTGGGGCAGTACACTTAAACCAGGATTGTCCTGGGTTTGTAAATACATGGGGCAAAGAAAGTGAAGAACTTGGCTTCCACCATCAGACAGTACTAAGTATCAACAAAATGTTCGATCCTTCAGTGTTTCACTGGGAAGTACTAAGTACCCTTTCAAATGGGTTATCAGCAACAGGGTCAAATACCCTTTTATGAACTCAGGACTATCAGGTCTACCCTCCCTGTGTATCACGAAGTTTATTCTTTATACCCAGGGTACTTAAGTCAACCTGTAATTCTGAGTGAAAATCAAGGGTGATGGTGCCTAACTGCTGGCTGGTTCAGGTTTCTCCCAGTGCAGATTCTTACACATCATCTTGTGAGATAATCTTATTTTAAAGTCTGAGTCTGTGGTCTTTTATTTTTCCACAACTACACACAGAACAAAAGCATCCAGTATCTTCCTGGGGATCTACTTTTTTCTCTACAAACCTCCCGATACCATGCACAGCCCACAAGTATGTGGCCATGTCAATTTTCACTCAAACACTTACAATGGATTTTTTACAAATTCTGGTGTGTTCCCATATCATGGGAAACCACAGTAACACAGACACTTTAGCCCAGAACCATCCCAGGGACTCAACATCCTTCACAAGCCAGGTAATGGGGTTTTCACTTGACTCAGGGACCCCACCAGAGCTCGTATTCACAGCTCATACATAGCCAAGTGCTCTGCCTTTAACAGCAGTGCCCCAGGTATGTCTTCCAGCCATGGCCTGTCCTGTTTGCAGGAGGCTTGCTCATTTGGTGAGAGCTGGGAGTCCCTGCTGCCAACTACTTCCCCATACTACCTAGAGTTTCCTCTCCAGGGTTTTGTTTGTTCGGACTAAGACGTAAGTACAAATGACCCCATAGAGCTGGAAGCAACAATTTCACTCACTTTTTAGTGTGAATGTGTTTGATCAGATAATCCCTCCCAACATCTGGCTGAGCAGTGGAAGGAAGGTAGTCTTGATGCAGGTAGAAGGGGTCTGAGGACCCAGTGGAGTGAGGCAAAAGGTGGGGCTCTGCAGAACCAGCGAGCAGCCTCAAAGTCCCTTAAAGACACACTGGCCGTGGGTTAGCCCTTTGTCGTGTGATTTTATGAGGCCATAGTTCCAACAACCAGGAGTTCCACTTGTGTGAAGAGGGGGCTCATGGTCTCCAAAATGGTAGCCAAGAAACCAGGCAACAAAGGGTAGGGCGGGGAAAGCCTAGCCCCATCTTTTGTATTGAATCCTTCTCCCTAATTATCCATTTCAGATAACTCAGCAACCTTCTCCTGGGCAGACTGGCATCAACACCCTTGGCATTGTCCCCGTCAAGAAATGGGGACTGACTGGTAGCTGTTGGGCCACTGGGGGTCCCCTCTCAGCCTCTTTTCACCTGCAGACTCTGCTCAGGCGCCCCAGCGAGCTACTGCCTGCCACCCAATGTGAGCACAGAACCAAAGTCGTTTCCTCACCCCAGCCACTGTGGAAGAGGCCCCCTGCCAGACTCCCGCTTCTTTGAAGAAACACAACTGAGACCAAGTGAGAAGTAGCTACAGTTTAATACAAACCTGCACCAGAACACAACGTGTCGGGCTGTTTTGTTTTTGCCTCCAATGGGTGGCCAAAGCACAGAACCTGTGTCGTCTTGGGGTTGACACAACTTAGCACCATGACATTTACAGAGGCGTGAGGAAGTCACTTGGGTGCTGGAGGCTCCATTCTGACCCCAGGCTGTGCCTGCCACCTGGGCAGCTGGAGGGGAGCTGGGTTTTCGCGTGGTTCTGTGGTTTCTGGGTCAGTATTGGAAAAGCCCTCATCACGGCATTGGCTTGACAGACCTACTGTGGACTCCTAGCACGACACACACACACACCCCCACACGCACACACAGTAGCACAATTTTCTGGCAACTTAACCCCACAAACCTAGAGAGCAGCTAAGGCAAGAACAACAGTATTTATTCAGCAAGTACAAGACCAGTTTGAGAGCTGCATTCAGTGCAACCAGAGACCCTTTTCACTCCAGCCAGGAGCCAGTGGGGCTGGTGATGGAGCTGGCTGGAGCTCTGCATAGGGGCAAGGAGTGGGTGACTATCCTTTTAACCTCCTTCTGACTTTCATCTAGAAGCTCCTGGGCAAGGGTGGGGTCTGTGTAAGGATCGGGGATGGATGAATGGAAGGCCTATGGTGGACCACTCAAGATGTGGTCTTCCAGAGCCAAGGACCATGCATCTCTCAGGCGGAGGCACTCAGAGAAGGTAAAGCTTTCCTAGCCCAAGCAGTGATGCTCTGCCCGCTGGCCACCACCACTGCCCGGCTCTTTGGCATCTGCCCAAGGCCCATGGCCCAGCAAGGGCTGAAAGGGATGAAGATGATGTGCATTGTACCAAGGGGTCAGTGTCATAATTTAGTAGGCCCAGACCCCTACCTACTGTCCCCTCCATACGCTGCCACCCTCCATATGCCTCTGCTCCCTGGGTTACCATCTCTGACCTTTCTGACCCGAAGTGAGGAAGATGAGCGTGAAGGGAGAAGTGGGGATGTGGAGGCAGCTAAAACACATGGGAAGCCCCCAATGTTTAGCTAGTTCTGGCTCAAACAGCGAATATGCATCAGTTTGTTTACAAGAAAAATCTATCTACCTGTGCAAAACAAAGCAGAATACCTAGCAGGGGAGTAAGTTCTCTAGTTGGCTAAACTCCTGGGCGGGAGCTATAAGAGATGTTACCCCACTCTTCCCTCCACAGCTAGGACAGACAGCCAAGCTCTTAAGGGTAGTCATGGGCACTTCTGGGGTCAGAAGGCCTAACCTTTCTGGGTCTCTCTGAAATGGGGAGAATGATATGCTCTGTTGTCACAAGAAGCATTCAGAGCTCATATATGCAAGTGCTTTGCAAACATGAAAAGCACTACAGAAACATGCCTCTGCATGTTTGTCCATTAGCCCAGAGTCCAGGAGCCTCATGCAAGCCTGGGGTGCTCAGACCAAATGTGCAACGTGAATCACTCCCCAAGTGGAGGGCAAGGCTTAACAAAAGCAGGTGGCTGGGTCACTGCCCAGCTCACTCAAGGTGGATGGAGATCCCCCAGCTTCTAGTGTTTCCATGGAAACCTGGAGTTCTATGGGAGGGCCCAACTGGCTGTGGGGGGACCTGGAGGCCCCAGCAAGGGAGAGTGAGATGCTGAGCACAGGAGCCCACAGCCCCTGTGCAGCGAGCTGGGTTCTCCTGCCAGGTCCTGTGGGCCTGGTCTCCTTTCCTGGCATCTAGCCAGCTTGTGAGTCCTAATCCCACTCCTCCTCTCTTGCCAGGGGTGAGGCCTCTTGCCAGGCACACAGGTGGAGCAGGTGGGCCACCATCCAGCAGGGGGAGTTTCCAGCAAGCTGGGCGTGTGGGGCGTGTGTGCTGGCAGTGACCAGTGCCAGAGATGGGACACGCCACTCTGCCCCCCAAAGGTCTCCAGTACCAGCATCCTGGGCACCCTCTCAGAATGCAGGAAATGAGACCAGGATGGGAGGCGACAGGAAGAGGGCCTGGGACAGGGCCTTCGGCAGCCTGGAAGACTCCAGGTAGGGAGAGGAAGGGCCTGTGAGTCCAGCACCGCAGGCCCCGTCCGTGTCCCAGGCTGTCTGGTCAGTGTCGAGTGCAGCATCTCTTGAGGTCCACATCTACTCCTGTTTCTATGCTATGCTAGTGACACGAAGCACCGATATTTTTCACAGGATGCACAAACAAGTCAAACCAAACCACTGGGCAAACCAAACGTGCAAAACAAAGTCATGTACACGCGCCTGGCACCAGCCTTGCGCCCCGCCAGCTAGCCCTTCTGGGCCTGTGAATCCCAGAGGCTGGGGTGGGGAAAGGAAGAAGCTGGCAAAGGGTGCAGAGTATCCCAACCACACCCACACCCAGGGGCCCCAACCACACCCACACAGAGGCAGGCAGGAAAAAGCGGAACATCCCAGGTGTGGCTGGGAAGCTAACACCTGTCTCACTGGGGAAAGTGACCACAGGGCCTAAGGGCATGGGAGAGGGAGTCTTTTTTTCAAAAACACAGCTGCTAAAGTGCTCTGGACAACTGGCAGGTCAGCCAGGGGGCAGGGCACTAAAGTCTGGGCTTTCCCAAAGCCAGCACAGGGAGGCAGGTGTGAGGGGAGGGGCTGGGCCAGGCTCTATGCAGTGGGCTCTGTGCATAGTGTGGGTTTCCTGGGCCCCAGAAACGCCTGCCCAGGTCAGGGCAGGAAAGGACTGCAGCAGGAGGAACACATTTCAAAGTGCCTGTTCGGGTTGGCTCAAAGCACAGTGAATCACATGTCAGACACGGGGAGGGCTCCCCGTTCCGTGGCCCCCTCAGGTGTGCTGCCCAGCCCAGCCTCTCCCGCCCCCTGCAGCTGTGGCCGTAGGGTATGTGGGCTGGTGGCAGCGGTGCATCCTCACTTGGGGGGGCTGGTCGGTGCCTTTACCAAATGCCGCTTGACCTGCCTCCAGGGGGAGCAAGGATCCGCGCTGAAGCTCGCTTTGGAACATGGTCATCAATTTGAGAACCTGTTGGGAAGGAAGCAGAGGGTGAGCTCGGCTGCTCTTGCTCGGTAATAAAAGCATGGCCTCTCTCTTGGTGGAAGCTGTTAGGCCCTCGTTGTGTAAGATCTCACTTAATCCTCACAACAACATCCCATTTTACAAACGAGAAAACTGAGGCTCAGGGACATTAAGTAACTCACGCAATGTTACACAGCGTGTAAGTAGTACAGAGTCCAGATTTGAAACCAGCTCTTCCTGATTCAGAACTCCACTGTTTTGGAAAATCAAAGAACCATACCCCAAAAGCCCCCACATCTTGAAACCCCAAGACTTAGAGTAAGAGGCCTAGTGCCCAGGGAGTGTAGTGGCACACTCCTCGGCCAGTCTCATCTAGATCAGACAAGGCTGGGAGCGGAGGGAAAATAGGAGGTTGCCTGATGTTTGCTGAGTCTGAGAGGGGTTCTGCCCAGAGACTTGGGGTGGGGAGGACAGGGGCCACTGGCCAGCAGGGGCCAGGCTCTGAGGGCCTTGCCTCTTCTTGTGGCACTGGCTGCTGCAGGAGGGGTTGTGCCCAGGCAGCATGCGAACCTCCACCTCCTGGATTGTGGCCTGGGTGCCCACAGACACTCCACACCTCGGATCCCTTTCTGACTTCCTGCACTTACGTCTCCTCTGGTGGGGTGGCAGTGGCCCGGGAAGCAGTGATCTCGGCAACTAGACTGGCTTTTGAGAATGGAGTGGCGGGGGGGACTCCTCCCCACAGGCTCTTGCTCTGCCAACAGGAGCCGCCTGTCTTCTGCCCAGAGCTGCTCCCAGCACTCAGCTGGGCTCAGGGGAAGCTCTGCAGGGAGCCCTGCTCCCTTGAACCCTTGACATCCAGCTGAGCCCTCTGCCTCTCACATCAGAACGGTTTACGAACTGCTCCCATCTCCCCCGGTAAATGCCCTGCTCCGTGTGGAAGGATCTGAATCTTGGTCCTCTGGCTGTTCCAGACCTTGGTGAGCTGCATTCAGGGAGATGCAGCTCCATCCCCTTTGAGTGGAGGTCATTTTCCATCAAAGCTGCCTGCAGGATCAGGGCACCTTATGCCTCTGCTCTTTCTCCACTGAGGGTCACCATGTATGAGCAATGACCCCCACCTTTAACTACGCCAAACACCTGGGATATGCGTGGTTGATAACATGCCCTGAGCACAGACACACCCCATATATTATACCCTGTATTACATATAATACAATTCCTGGTGAAAAAGAAGGTAATGGAGGGGCAAATGTGGGGATAAGGGAGGGAGGGCAGGGAATAGGGAGACACCAGGTCTTACAGAGAGGCTGGGCAGGAGCAGGCATGAGGATAGGATGAGACCATACTGGGGGTGCACTGCATGCAGCAGACAAGGTTAACCCTCTGAGCTTGGGTGTCTCTGGGGGTGCCCCCTATATGCAGAGCCCTTAAGATGTTCCCAGGATTGAAAATAGCTGAACTTAGAAACCATGGGGAGAGCCCCAGACTGGCCATGGCTATTAAGAGTGGCTGGTGCCAAGGGACCAGAAGAACCCTCCTGACCTGGCTAATATTTGTCTCTACTCCAGGACTCAGCAGTGGTCACAGGACCGGAGGTGGGGAGGGAGGGAGAAGATGCAGAGGAAAAGCAGCCCAAGCCCACTGCCTGAACAGGCCTTTCCTCCTGGCCCCTCTGCCCCCTCCTGCCACCCCACTGTGGTGGACACACAGGTGCCCATCTGAGGGGCCCTTGCTCTTACCAGAGAGGCTGAAGCTGGATTCATGAAGGTCCCTCATGCCTCCATGTCGGGTAACAGGCCGGGTAGGAGTGTCTGCGAGCGGCGTTCCCATCTCTTTTTTCCCAGGATGCACAACGATGGCCACATCCCCCAGGTAGGGTGTGCGGTCCACTCCCTTCACCTTTAAGGTCTAGTGAAGGATGGACAAGGAGAGAAAGGGAAACAAGGACACCATCAGAGCTCAGACATCATCACCACTAGAGCCTCCTGGATGGCTGACGGAACCTCAGACACTGCCACTTGGCTTGGGACCCAAATTACAGCATGTGACAAAGGCTTCTTACAACTCGAGCTCAGGCAGTGAATTCTTTTCTCTCTTAAACAGTGTGTGTGTGTGTGTGTGTGTGTGTGTGTGTGTGCAAGCACATGTATGTGGACATACACAGGAGAGAGACTCACTTGTTCTGCTCAGTGTTGGTGGAATCCTTTCTAAGGTAGCAGGTAGATTTCTGAGGTATTCAGACTTAGAGAACACCCCTCACATGGGGCAACATTATCTGCTCACTTGCCAAGCTCCCAAGAGGCTATGCCTTTTACTGTGATCTGACAACTTTGTGGGAATAGAGGCAAAATTTGGCCAATTTGGGGATGAGAATTCCCCAGTAGCAATACTAGTTAATTCTGTACTCACAAAAGTAGTAAGTTAAGATATAATTCATATCCAGACAACCTGGGTTCCAGTCCATCTGATACTTATGAAGCTGTGTGACTTTGTATAAGTTGCCTAACCTCTCTGTGCCTGTTTCCTTATTTGTAAAATTAGGATAATAGTACCTATTAATACTATATATTGAATTATTATGAGATCAAATGCATTAATACATGTAAAGCTCTCAGAACTGCTCTGGCACATGGCAACTGACATACTGAGTACCAGCAGCTCTTACTGCAGAGGTCTTTTACAAGGGCCTCATCCTGTCTATAGGTGAAGAGGAAGTATCGTGTTGGTAGTGTATGCATAAGGTCTGAAGGAGCAGCACAGACGATCTACAAGCCAGGCATTTGTCAGGGACATAACCTCAAGCTCCTTGCTGCTTACAGAAAATCTTGTTGAGAGAAATGATACAGGTGATCTCTTGAAGGATCTTCTGACTACATATTTCTTTATATGTAATCCCTACATATTCTCCAACAGCAGATCTGTAGTTTAGCTCAACTCTCAGAGTGCAAACCTGGTCTGAACCACTTTGGTCTTCACCAGGTTGCACTTTGGCATTGTGGCTGGGAGCCCAGGGTCCCGGTGGTGAAGTGGGAGCACAGGTCCTGCATGGATCCTGAGTGAGTGACCTCAGCAGGCCACAGCTCCTGGCAGCTCCTTGCTTCTGCCTGTACAGGGGGCCCTCCACCAGAGCTGCTTTCTTCCCCAAGGCCCATGCTCTTTAGGGACTGATGATTTATAATTTTTGGAAAATGAGATTTTTTGATAGTTTTATTTTTTTTGCATACTTGCATTCTTTTACATAAAGACTGTAACAGCAGAGCAGATAGTACTGCCCTTTTCTTGAGGACCTTAGGTCATCAGGCCTCCTATAAAGGGATGTAGGGTTGGATTTACATCAGTCTGACCGCTGGAGCTCCTCCATCATGGCTGGTCTGAGGAGTGATCTGCAGTGAACTGACATCGATCTTACATTTTTGTGAGGCTGGCATTCAGAAGGGCTTGAAACACTTTCTCTGCCTTCTCTTTACCTTAATTCCTGACTAAAACATCTTTTTTGGGAAGGCCACAGAACTCTTGTCAGATATCTTTGTTTTTCAAATTGAGATATAATTCACATACCATAAAATTCACCATTTTAAAGTATACATTTCAATGGTGTCTAGTATATTCACAACATTGTGTGACCACTACCCTGTCTAGTTCCAGTACATTTTCATCATCCCAAGGAGAAACTCTGTACTCACCAGCAGGCTTCCGCTCTACCCTCCCTCAGCCCTAAGCAACCATTAATAGATTTTTGTCTATGGATTTGCTTCTTCTGGACATTTCACACAATGGAATTATATACTATGTGGTCTTTTTTGACCAGGTTCTTTCACTAAGCATAGTGCTTTTAAGGTTCATGTACACTGTATATAGCATATATTGGTACTCCATTCCTTTTTATGGCTGAATAATATTCCGTTGTATGGATATACCATTTATCTATTCAACAGTTGATGGACATTTGTGTTGTTTCCACTTTCTGGCCTTTATAGGAATAGTGCTCCTATGAACATTCATGTACAGCTTTTTGTGTAGACATTTATTTTCACTCCTCTGGAGTATATACCCAAGAGTGGAACTGCTGGGTCACTTGGGAATTCTGTATCTTAACTTTTTGGGAACTGCAAAACTGTTTTCCAAAGTGGCTGCACCATTTGACATTCCTTCCAGCAATGAATGAGGGTTCCGGTTTCTCCACAAGCTCACTAACACTTGTTTTTCATTTTCTTTTTTAAAATTATAGCCACCCTTTATCAGATATTCTTGCGTGTGAAGGCACTGCTCTTACAGTTCTTCCCGGTGTATCCAGAGGCAGGGCTGAGGCCTCCCGCCATTGCCCACATCTAGGAGGCATCCTGGGCACAGGACCCTTTGCCTGCCTGAGAGACCCGAGTTTGCTTTTGGACTGAACACTGAAATAACTAATGTCATATTTTTTTCAGATGACCCAAGTCTGCTCTACAGAAGTCTTGGTTTTGGATTTTTTTGGGAGAGAAGAGGCATTAGTTATTCTGAGAGCCCTGGGCCCTCACATGTGACAGCTCACCAGCAGAGTTCATCTTTTGGTATAAATATGCTGTGTTAGATGGTTTCTTTTCAAATATCAGTTTTATGCACCTTTAGTTCATCAAGACTGGGAAGGAGCCAAAGAATGGCAGAACCTCAAGGGCCCCTGAGCCTCTGAATCAAGAGAAACTCAGTGGCCATAGACATGCTTAGGCTTCCGTCTTGTGCCTTCGGGAACTCAGGACTCCCAGGTGGCCTGATCATTTAAGATTCCACGTGGTAATCAAAGGCGGGGCGTGGAAACCAGCATCACCTGACTAGATTTCCTCTTGAACTGTCACTCGCTCCCCTCGCAGCACAGGGTGAGATGAGGTCTTGGTTAGGGGCCTGGGGAGTGCAGGAAGGCCAGCCTGCCCACCACCTCACCTGACGGAACCCACTTTCCTTCTGGCCCTTGGGTCATCCCAGGGCTGGGGGTTCACAGGCCAGCAAGAGCAGAGGGTGTTCAGAGAACAGCTGGGGAGGGCAAAGGCTGAAGCAGCTACTCCTGAAAGCCTTGGGCGCTCCAGGAGGGGACAGGGGTGGGAACAAGGAGAGGAGGCCTGAGGAACTGAGGAAAGGAGCTTGACTTCTGCATAAAGGATTAGAGAACCAAGATAATAAGAAGGCTTGGCTGAAGAGAGGTCATGTGACCACTTGATGGCAAGTGTGCCAGGCCAGAAACAGCTCCTAAAAAGCCCTATTCCTGAGATAATACTAAACAGATTTCTAGAGCTCAGTAATATGGCAGCTGAGTCTATTTTCAAAGACCTTTAAATCTCTGGTCCCCTGCTAGAAGCCAGAGCCTAGCAGGAGTGGGGAGCGTGAGACCTGGTCATGGGAAGTTGGTGCTGATCTGGGACAGTGACCACAATATGGGGCGTAGGGGTAGAGAGGTCACCTGGAAGGGACCCAGAAAATGTCCCCAGTGAACTGCTGCTAGCTAAAAACCTCACAGCCTACATTACTGGGTCTCTGCCCTGGATAGAAAAACAGCCACTGACAAGGCTAGACTAGGCAGTTTTCCTGACTTACCCCAAATCCTTCAGTGTTACTCCCTCCAGAACACAGATTAAGCACCTGCTGTGTACAGAGGACTAGGATGTACTAGGCAAAAGGAACAAAAGAATAGGACACAGAAGATGGGTGAGAAAATTAAAAAAAAAAAACAACCCAAAGGACTGACATCCCTTAAGCGTGCATGATCACAACAGCGGCAGCCCGGTCTGGGCAGGAGGGAGCTCTTAGCCCACAGAGGACCCCGAGGCCCGAGGCCATGAGCTAAGAACATCTGCCTTTTCCAGACAGCATCTGTAAATAGCTATGCAGGAGCATTTTGAAGCCATAATAATATTGCATTTTTGTTGGAGTTGGGGCACAGGAAATAGCAGGATGTGTTCAGTTGTCAGTTTGTCAGATTTATTCCTTCTGGTGAGGTGGGAGCCCCACCCAGAGGCCAAGGCTGCACTTCCCAGCACCTGGAGTTGTCAGTGAAGATTCAGGCCAGATTCTCTAGGGCAACTCTCATAGGTAAGGTTGGACAATCAATCCCCAAGCAATGAGGCAATAGCCAGCCTTCTTGGGGGTGACTGTGTCTCCCCAGGGGACAGGAGCCCCTGAGGATGAGGTGGAGCTGAAAGCTTTAGTGAGCATCTAGGGTACTTATGGAACCCAAGTACTGGGTGGGACCCTGAGGCCCAGACGATTCCAGACCTGGCCTGATCACTTCAGCATTGGGGGCCCGGACTTAGCAAAACCCACCCCGACTATAGTCACAGGGAGTGGGGTGGTTTCAGTGAACGAGTGACTCCAGGGCAAGTATGGTAACCCAGGCCGAGCTAGGAATCCCCTGCCCTGTGGGGTGGCGAGAAGATCCCTGGAGACCAGACACAGGGGACAGCTGAGACCCCTCAGTATTCCCTCTGCTTGAGGGGAATTTTCAATACATTTTCCTTTGTTATAGTTGCTTTTACTATTTTGATTGCTCTCAAAGTGACCACTCCAGGGAATAGGATTTGGTGGGAAAAAAGTGAGAATGTCTGAGACTTCAAACAGTCAACATGAGGTGTCCCCAACTCGGGCTTCAGCCTCTTCCCATGCTTCCTCTTCTGCTGCCCTCATCTTACCTTTTCTCTCTGGACCAACTTCTTGTAGACAGTGTCTGGGAAGGACCTCAGGGGACAGAACTTGCCGGTGCCCTCAGCGCACATGAAGACGCCGTTCTCATACACGACGCGCCCCCGGCTGATGGTGACCAGCGGGACGCCATGGCAGCGCATGTTCTCATACAGGTTGAAGTCTCCTCCCTGCACCTGGGTGCTGGCTGAGATGGTCCTGGAGGGGGGCAGTGGCAGGAGAGAAAGATAAGGATGTCACAGCTCAGAGGGAAGGACTGATGCTAAGTGGGAAGGGATGATCCCCACAGTCTGGCTGTGGTGGCCTGAGCTGTGTCCCCCCCCAGATTTATATGCTGAAGTCCTCAGCCCCAGTATCTTAGAATGTGTACCTAGAGATAGGTAATTATAGTAAAATGAGGTCATATGGGTGTGTCGTAATCCAATCTGACTGTGCCCTTGTAAGAAGAGGAAACTGAGGCACAGGGCATGTCCACATACAGAGTCAAGACCACATGAAGGCAGAGAGAGGAGACAGCCATCTGTAAGCCAAAGTGTGAGGTATCAGAATAAAATCAACCCTGCTGACACCTTGATCTTGGACTTTCAGCCTCTAGAATTGTGAGAAAATAAATCTCAGTTGTTTAAACCACAGTCTGTGGTATTTTGTTACAGCAGCCCTAGCAAACGAACACAGTGGGCTAAACTCACGGGGCCTTTCTGCCAACAACAACCAGTTAACAGCCACACTGCTAGAGTAGCAGGCACCACCTCAGGCACCAGGATGCAGAGCATGGGCCCTAATGGAGAAGACAGTGTGGCAGTCTGGGCATGGGGGTAGGTGGTGGTGGCGCATCAGGTCAGCTTTCTTTGCAATTCAACCTTTTATCTTCAAAATCCCAGCATATTTTTATCTTGTTCATTGCTAGCTTGTACATGTAGAAAAGGGCCTGGCGAACAGTGGCATTTAACCAGTATTTGTTGAGTGAATGGAACTTAACATTAAAAACTATGCCCACCCTGCCAGCCCAGATCTCTGAGCAAAAATGATGCTCTGTATCCTGTGGCATGGCAACTCCTGCCACACTTCATTTATTCTCAGCTTTGCTCATTAATGCTGGGG
Organism: Manis pentadactyla; assembly: GCF_030020395.1. Taxonomy (NCBI): domain Eukaryota; kingdom Metazoa; phylum Chordata; class Mammalia; order Pholidota; family Manidae; genus Manis; species Manis pentadactyla. The sequence goes on from NC_080020.1 coordinate 215,100,810, forward strand.
TGTCAAGTGCCGTGCCCTCAAGAACACCCACGCTCTCCATGAGAGAGGCAGAGGGCTGTGGCGGAGCCTGGAAAGGAGTGTCAGGGTATCTGTCCTGTGCAGCCACTTTTTAGCTATGTGGTATGAGGAGTCCCTCTGCTCTCTGCTCTTAGTTTTTTCAATATAGTAAAATGAGAATAAGGACTCCAGGCTTGAGTGCTTCTTGGGGATGTGTGAAAATCAAACGAGATAACTGACGGGAAGCAGCTTGGAGACACGGTGAAGTGCCGCGCAGGTGAAGCTGCACCGCAGTAGCTCTCAAAATGGTCCTGTTCACCGTTGTGCTCCTCGTGCCCGGACTATGGCAGGCCCTTAGATATTTGTTGAATTGAGCACACCTCAGGGTCACACTTCTCTATGCTAGAAGTAGTGCAAAGATGATATGCCTTTGGAGTTCTGTAATACAAGTCCCTTCAAATCCCAAGTCCCTCTAGCCCTGGAGACTGGCAGCAGGTTTTACTTTGTGGCTTCTGGGTCCCACACCACCACGTCAGCATCAGCTCCAGGGATGATGCGGCCCTTGCGGGGATACAGGTTGAGAATCTTTGCTGCATTGGAACTGGTAACAGCCACAAAACGGTTCTCATCCATCTTTCCTCCAACCTGAAACATTGCAAAGTATCAAGTCAACCAGGTGCTGTGTGTGTGTCTCCAATCCCCGGTTACCCTTGACTCTGGCCTGTGACCTTACAGTTGGCTGGAAGAATGGTGCTAAGAAGGACCATCCCCGGGTACCATCTCAGATGAGCCAGCCTGCTTGCTCACTCTTTTCTCCTTCATCCAGCAACAGTGGTGAGCAGGCCCTTATTCAAAACAGGTTTCCTACTCTGTGGAAATCTACCTCCTGCTTGTAAAGCCATCTCTACTCCTGTGCCCATTATGAATGAGTCAGATGCCTCCCCTCATTCACAAAGGGACATAAATTCTGTGCTCTGGAAATGCATGGGCTCTTCCAGGGAATTCCTGAGCCACCTCGTGGGCCTTCCCTGAGCTGAAGGCTTAAAGTCATGAGGACCTCAAATCAACTTGGGCTCATACTCTGTGTGCCTATCTAATCTGTGACAGGTCAAAACTAAAAATGCTTATTCTTCATGGGGAGAACAGATGCTCCGTCAGATGAAGTCCTCGTTGTTATCTTTTTCATAAAGCAATCAGACAAAATATATTAAGAGCCTTAAAAATGTTCATGTCCTTCAGCCCAGAAATCCACTTCTAGGAATCTATCCAAAGGAAATAATTAGAAATGCTGACATACTCATCAACAAAGAGGTTCTCTGCATAATTTGCAGGTGCAAACTCTGAAACAGCTGGAAGTTCCAAACATCAGGGGAGGATTAATTGAAGCATGAGACTTTCATTCAAGGAAATATTAATTTAGCCATTAAAAAATATTTAAAAAATATTCTCACTGATAGAGATACTCAATATATGCTATTATGAAAAAAGGATAAGTAAAGATATTAAAATAATGTATAGTACCTCCATTAAACTAGAAGGCAATATATCAAAATATGAATAACTTACTGTCTCAGAATGAAATTACAGGGATTTTTTCCTAACACTTCTCTTTATTTTCCAAATTTCTATTCCAGGCCATATTACCTTTCTAATCAGGAAGGGAAAAAAGGCTTTTCTGGTTTTGTTTTTGAGTAAAACAAGGAGCTGTGAAACCAGCCTTCCTAAGGGTGAAAACTTACTAGCACTAGAGTGGGGAGGGGCCCGAGAACATACCACTCCTCTCTCCCAGACGACGCTCATGCGGTCCTGCACGCCGCTCACTCCGTGCGGGATCTTGGCGAAGTCCTCCTTGCCCATAGCTTTCTGCTTCGTGGTGAAAGGCCGGTGATCTGATGCCACAATGTTCAGAGTATCACTGGGTAGAAAGAAGGATGTGACCAGTAAGGGGAAGGAGGCCAGGGTTCCAAACAGTAGGAACAGGTACAAGGAAAAAGCTTTTGCTTGGGAGTGAAGCAAAGCTGATTCTAGTCTCGGCTCTGCCACTTAGTAGCTGTATGGTCTCTAGCAAATTACTTAATCTGTGTAAACCTCAGTTTCCTCATCTGTAGAATGGGAAAAGGCACTGAGTGTGGCCCAGACTGCCAGGGTCTCAGGAGACATCAGTGAGAGCCTTCATGGTGTGGACTTTTAGGAGTTAAGACAGTGGGCAGAGAAGAGATGAACTTAGAGTTTGGCTAAAGTGAGAGGTTAGAGGTGGTATTACTACCACAGAACTGTATGCCAACTCCCTCTCACCTCCTCCCTCAACCCCCAGCAGTCCCTGCTGGCAAAAAGCACGTGCTTGGAAAAATGTTCACAAGTTTAGTGTTAAGCTTTGCTAAACAACTTGAAGCCACAGCTTCCCTTGGATATGGGGTCTCTAATGGCCTAGAGGAGAAAGGAGGGACAAGACAGAAGAGATTAATAAATCAGCAATGGTATGCAAGTCCCCCGGCTCATCGCTGCCACCCTCTGCCTCCATCCTTAGGTGGTTACTGAGGCCGGCTCCCTCACAGGACTGCAGGAGGCGTGGCATTGTGGGGCTCCCCAGGGGCTCCCAGGTTAGCTATGCACTCAGGGCAGAGATTTATGAGGGTGAGAGGGTGCACATGATGGAAGACCCTCTGCCAAATGAGGGAGAAAGACAGCCAGCCCACGTTCAGGGATCTCGTTGGCTCAGAGGTGGTGAGGGGTAGAGGGAGGCAATGCTCACATTACCCAGCCCAGGGCAACCTCAGGAGGGCTGACCATTGGAGGGCAGGGAGGGGCCTGGCTGGAGCATGGAGGTCAGGTGGGAGAGGGACCACACATGGGAGCCCTGAGAGTCTTGATTCACTTTGTAGGAGGCACCAAAGCCTTGTGAGAGCATGTGGGCCATCACCTAAGATGCCCACATCAGCAGGGAACTCGGCTTGGGGAGAGGCATATTCTTAAGGCTCTTAGGCAATTCCAGGTCAGGCTGCAAATAGGGACATCTCCAGTGGGTGCCTGGCAGGGTTCATCTGTCACAGCTCTTGCCAAATGACCAATATTCTTGGCCAAATCCACAGTGAGATGACTAAGCTCTTCCTGTGGCATGGCTGGTACCTCCCTGGGCCAAAGACGCTACTCTGGGCACTCTCAGAGACAGCAGGAGGGACTCTTCCATAGAGCACAGGGTTTGTTCTAGGGTCCCTAGGCCTACAAAACCCACCAGGGTTTCACTTTATCCTCAGGGGTCCTCCAGACACCAGGGCAGGGCTCAGATCAGAAGTGCCCATCAGTCATGGGCTACAGGGTCAGGGACCCCAGGAACAGAGGGCTCAACTCCCATTTTCATCCAGCCAGTCTTACTGAGCCCCCAGCTTTCTAAATGGTCTCCCTGGGCAGGTGTGAATGAATGTGGCCATGTTCCAGAAGGGCTTTTAAGGACTCCCAAAGTGGCCCTGAATCTGGGAGATATGAAACACCTAACCATACTCTTTTAAGTTTAAAACGTGACTGGCTTTGTTAAGTACTTAACATTTTTCCATGTTTAAATGAAAAAAATCCTGGTACCTTCAAGAAATCAGATTTTAAATAAATAACAAATCCTTACATCTATAGACTGTACTTTTTACCCTGATATATCCTAAGAAATCATATCTTTAAGTAAATCATTATGAAGAAGCTCATATTTTCTTATAGGAATGTGGTGATTGGTGTCTAGGTTTTCTATTGAGTATTTTGCATAATATCAATTATCACCAACAATGTGTCATAAAAGCAAAATTACAGTAGTTATAAATTCCTATAAATAGCTAAAATGTCACAACTATGCTCCAAATTCTATAAACTTACACACATTTATGATATGCACTGATTAAAAAAAGGGATTCAAACAATCTCATCAGAGTTCACATGAAATTATAATTCTATTTAAACGAACAGAAATTAAGTAATTTAAATACATTTGACAAAACAGGCTAGATATAAAAACTTAAATCATTCAATTAATAATACTTCCCCCACCCTCCACCAGCCTACTTGAATTTGTTTGAGTTTGGGCTCTGTAATTTGGAGAGGTGGGGGCATTTACTGCCTTTTTGTTCTTTCAGTAAATTTGCCTGTGGCAAGTTGAGGTATTTCAAAAGTTTCTTTGACCTTGGAACCCAGTCCAAATTGTTATAGTGGGTTCTGGATATTTGTTTGTTTGTGTTGGATTGATAATGATGAAAAGGAGGCTGGGTCTTCCCTAGAAAAAGCATTTTTAAAAATCAAAGCTGATCTAGTGTTTCTGTTTGTCTTCTCTTACTCAATTTATTTAAATCTAAGAGCTGCTGCTGTTTGGTATCACAGCGCAACTATGGGACAGAACAGAATCACAGCCGCTGTGCCGGGCGTCTACTCACCCTCCAGGGGCCACCCTCAACATGGGCCCCCACTGACTATACTCCTCAGGTGTTTGGAAAGCCCCCCAACCCCCATGCTTAGGTTGTTAACACAGCTAGATGTTGAGTGAGAATTTTCCAGTTGTTGGCAACCAGGACTGAAAACTAAGCACATGGACCAAATAAGTGCCCCATTATCTAGAGACAGCCCTCCCCCATTGGGGCTGGTCACTTCCCTCAACTCCCCAACTGTCACCCTAGAAGCACATCACCACCCCCAGGTCTATAAAAGCAGAGGGCAGAGAGGACATGGCAGTGTAGGCAGCCTGGAGAGTCCTGTAGTGTTGCTCCCCTTCTTCTCATGGGATGAATGGTGCTTCCCTACTCTTTTCCCTGCCAGTCTATCCCAAAGGCTAGGCAGGGACATTTCAGGAGGCTCACCAAGAACAGAGGTGACAGCAGTGGGCATGGACTGGTGGGCCTGCCTCTGAGCCTCTGGGTGAGGACAGCCGCTAGGATGCGGCAGCCGACCTCCCAGGGTAGGGGATGGCAAAGCTGCGTGAGCTTCCTCTGGGCCCCAGATGCCATAGGAGGTGGCCAGGCTTCAGCTGCCTTGCCGAAGTCCTTGATAACAGGGACAATGCTAGGTCTGGGAGCTGGCAAGGTGCAGGTAGAAGAGATCAGGCCGGCATCCATCTCCTGTGTCAGGGAACTGCGTGAGGGGGCCACGAGGGAGCCTCCACTGGGCATGTGCCCTGCACAGGGAGGTCCCAAAGGCCAGACACTTTCTGCCTGTGAAATGGCAATGACTCAGGCAGGAGGGCAGATGTGTGCTTGGTATGGAGGGGTCACCACCCACGAGCCGGCATGGTGGCCAGAGGAGACTGACTGTGAAACTAGACTGGGTTTTAATAACCTTTCCAAAAAGGAAAGAGAAATCAAGGCCTCTACCCAAGATTTCACTAGAGGAAACAAAGAAGTTGCAAGCAGTTACTGAGACAAAACAAAATCTTTTCAGGCTGGTGTCCCACTGAATTCAGACTGTTCATGAAACCATTTTCTAGATTCAGATCTAAAGGGGCAAAGTAGTGTCAGAGAAAGAGGAGTTGGAAAAAAGGAGATCTAGAGGGAGAGTATGAGGGGAAAGAGGGTGAAAGTGCAGAAGAAAAATGGAAAAGGGAAAAGAAAGATGGGAGAAACACCGAAGGAGAGAGGTACATGCAGGAGAGAAAACCACACATAAAACCATGAGGGGAGGGGGGCTGAGGAAGGGGGCAGGAAGTTTCACATATGTTCCAGGGTAAGTCAGAGGCCATGTCCGACAGCTCCCAGTGGTCTTCAGTTGTAAGGTATCGATGTCCTTTGACATTCTGAATAAGCACTATTCACAGTTTTATATATGTTCTTTACTCTTACACCTCATTAGCTCTCACTCCAAATCAAGTGGCCATAGCAGCCCAATGGGATGACACTTATCTGATGGGCTCTGGAGAAGGTTACAAAGCTAAATCATCCTAAGGCACAATGAAGTCAAACCCAGGGCAGATCTGGGGCCTCTGCAACATCACCTCAAGGATCTACCAATTCCTGGAGTGGCACGCATTATGAGCTAATGATGTGCAGTGCGCCACATGGTCCTGAAACACCCTTACTTGGCCAGCAGGCTCATGAGGTAGGTTGAGGTGTTGGTGTCCAGTCTCAGGGGAGGCACAGTGACATAAGCGGCTGCATGGGACCAGTCCTGGTGGTAGTAGTGTAAGCCTGTCAGCGTGGCATGCGCAGTGGTGGTCTCGGCCAGCACAACCTTCCCTGGAAGAAGCATTCCAAAAATCAAACCGTAACTTGGAAGGCACACAACCTGAGATCACTGGTTTGAGCCTCTCATTTGGCAAGTGAAGAAGCTGGAGTCAGAGAGGACTCAAGGTCACTTGGGCATTTGAGAGCACAGCTGGGTTCAAGGCCAGAGTGCTCCCTATCCCCATGCTGACTCCAGGCAAGGAGAACAGACGGGCAAGGGCACTGAGGCAGGGCAGCACCAAGTGGCCTTTCAGGAAGTGGGGTTTGGCTGGAGCTTGGGTGCTGCCAGGGCTGGCCAGATGGGGGCTGTGAATGCTAAGGGCAGTCCCGACTGCTTTCTGAGCTGTTGGGGGCTGTGAGCAGCTTCTGGAGAATCACAGCGGGTGGGATCCAGTCAAGAGGCTGGGACAATGGTGCGGGTGAGGCACCCAAGGGGCTTCCATGAGGGGAGAGGCAGGAGGCAGGTCCTAGACAGCAGTATGGTGAGAAGGCTAGAAGCCCTTGCTCCTGATTTACATGCCTGGGTTTGTTATCGTGACTTTGTTTCTCCTGTTACCAGGACCACACTGGCACCCTGAGCTGGGCTGGGACTACAACCAAGTCTAAAGCTGTTGGGTGTTGCCAGGTGCTCAGCAACTGGAGGCACACAGGTGACCTGGGGCTTGCACTGGGTTCCAGGAGGCTGGAAGGGAAGTTGGGCCCAAACACTGTTAGTGCTCCAGGGACTTCCCAGGCATTCCCTGAAATGTTGCTTGGAACTGGTCCAGGATTTCATGTTGGTTACCAAGGCAACACTAGTAAAACCCAAGAGGCCGAAGAGATACCAATTAATGAGTCAGTTGAAAACTTGGAAAATTTTACCAGACCCGGGAGAGGCGACAGACACTTCTGTAAAGCTGTTATGCATACATAACAGCCAGAGAGGAAAATACTCCGGTTCTAACAGACTGAACCCAGGCTTGTGCAGGGTATTTCTGAGAAAGATGGGGAGAGAAAAGTGAAGGGTGGCCTCAGGAGCTGGGGCAGGGAGTGCACTGGGCTGGCAGCTCTGTCAGGCTCCAGGCCCACCACACATGTACATGTCCATCCTGGCAAAGGGCTTACCTTGCATCTTAGCAGCTGCAATAACATCACCGGCTGAGATGCTGGACACGTTGACCAGGTAGATGGGACAATGAGTCTAAACACAGAAACATGGCGGGAAGGAGAGAGCATCAACCCTGTGAACCTACCAAGCATCAAGATAACCCGGGCCAAATCAATCCTGGCCCCATCATCTGCCCCTGCTCTCCCCAGCCCTGCCCTCAGGGTGCTGGGCTTCTGCCAGGAACCCAGGGCTGGTGGCCGCAGCACAAGCTGCAGGCTGTGGAACTGCACGAAGCAAGGAGGGGGCAGGCAGTGCCTGGCACCAGAGCCCAGCAGGGGACTGCGGGCAGGGTGTGGAGGGCTAAACCTCACATTTTCTACCAGCTGACACCAAGATTATTTACAACTTAAAATGAGGGACTATTTTAATTTCCTCTTCGTGAACATGATGGCCTAGAGACAGTTGTATATTACGTACCATCTCTAAAATGACAATGCCTGCCAACTGAGGGCAGCTTTATCAGTAGGCAGAATGCACCCTGAAAAAATAAAATACACAGGGTTCATGGTTCTGAGTCTATACCAGACAGGACTAGTCTTGCAAATGGACCTTTGGATTGTAATACTGATTCGCCTTTCCTCTACTGAGCTGTGTGACCATGGCCTATGGCTTAACTTCTCTGGGTATATGGTTGAGCTAAAAAATGGGGAGCTGCCCTTTTGTTGTTCCGATATTTCCTTATTCTGAGGTAAGCTTCCACTGGAAGTAGTAACATGACTACTGTTATGACAGTAAAAACAATGTCCTCGTCCAGACCCCAGACTTACAAAATGCCAACAGGAAACCATTTTCCCAAATGTTATTTTTCCTGAAGCCTTCTTTGCCTATCAATTAAGAGGACAGAGGGTTTAGGGACTGGCCTGACATTTGCTGTACTTGGTATACGTTCACTGACTAATTCTGAGACCAGCTGGACCTCCAGTGCCTCTGCTTGGCCCTGGTATTACTACCACCACATCCTCATGTTCACATCCTCTGGGGTAGGCCAGGTCTTTCCAAAGGAGAGGTTTTTGAGCATCAGTGACCACTAGCAGGCTTCTTAAAACACAGATTGCTGGGTGTCAACTTCGGATGCAGTGGGTCTGCATGAGCCCAAGAATTTCATTTCTAAGTTTCTATTTATAACAAATGCGGCTGCTGCTGCTGGTCCAGGGACCACACTCAGAAAACCAGCGTTCAGAGACAATGCACTGATTATCTGACCAGATCAAACTCTTTAACGATGGTTTAGAAGGAGAATGACCTTGGCACGGTGCTCTGCTGTTTATATGAGCTTTTCCTTTTCCAGAACCTTGCCCAGACCTTACCCCCCAGGAGGCCCCTGTGGGTGCAGCTGTGGTTGGCACTTCTCACAACCATCCGGTGAGAAGTGATATCCTTTGAATCTGTGATAACAAAATAGTCAATCAGAGAGGTTGAGTGACTTGCACAGGATCAAAACCTTGTGCTTGGTAAAGGCTACACCTCCTGCATAGTCCACACTGCATCAGCATGCCCCTACCCTGAGAGGGCTTCACCGTGAACCGCACCAAGCAAAAACTATGAATGGCCCAGAGCCAGAGGTTTAAATCATGGTTTTCTAAGCAAAACATCTAACTCCTCTAAGAAACAGCACTTGTATTGATGCTCTGTGGTCCCCACCTTGTCCTGCCTCCTTTGGGAGCCATTGCCAAATGTCCTTTGGACAAAATCTCCTCTGATATAGACCCAGGACTGTCCCCTTTAATTAACAGATGATGACAGTGATAACTCCTCCATCTGAGCACTGAAGCCAGGCTTGCCAGGCTCGGTGGGGTGGAACGGAGAGCTGGCGGCAAGGATTCCTGCCAGGCTTATGGGAGTAACAGTGTTCATTCAGCAAACAGTTTGAGGATTCTGTGAGCCAGGCATGGTGCTGGCACCCAGAGAAGAACAGGACTACTGTACAACTTGAAGTTTCTGGTTTCTGATCCCAGAGTTGAGAAAGAGGTTTAGGGTGAGCCAGGGTCTACTTACCCTGTTGGCAATGGTGATAACACGGTGAGTGGCTTCAGCTTCCAGCTGTTAGAAACAAAGGACAGAAGAAAACAAGCTTCACCGTCTCACCCCCCAGGCAAGCCCACATCTGCTACAGAGCCCTGCTCAGAGAGAGTGCTGGAATATCCAATACAGAACCAGAGGGCCAACTGCATCCACAGGGCTGGACTAGGGCACTCATCTCCAACCACCTCTGCTCACCGGACAGAATCTGAGGACTTAGTAAACAGACATATCCTTGCTGGATGCTACTCAAGACTTAATTAAAGGCAACAAAACAAAAGCAAATGAAAATGGGGTCACAGCTCTCCCTGGTTTTTGGTGTTTTCTCTCCAAAGCACTGTAGCAAAGGAGCAATACTGACTGACATCAAGCTGGAAATTAACCAGGATCCGGGTTCCTGAACCTCAGCACAATGGACATTTTGGGTCAGATAATATTGTGGGGTAGGGGGCTGTCTTGGCATTGTAGGATCTTTAAGCAGCATCCTTGCCTCTATTTGCTAGAGCCCTGTGAGTTGGGACAACAATATTGCTAGGCATCACTTTTGGACAACATCTCCCCTGGTATAGCCCCAGGCCCTCCCCTCTAATCCGCAGATGATGACCGGGATGATTCTTCCATTGCTGCTGCTGTAGTCACAGCCTTGCTCTTCCTTCCATATGACTTAACAAAGACCAGTCCTGTGCCCACCCACCAACCACTTCTGTTCTCACAGGCACACTCTCAGCATTTATCCTGCTGTGTCTGGTGCATCTTTCTCTATCGACTCTCAAGTGCCCAATCGGGAGCTATATTCAAGGGGTTCTGAAAGAAAGAGACAGACTCGGGGCAGGAGCGAGGCAGGACCTCCCCCTACCCCCAGCTGCCCCACTATGAACGTGGCTCTTGGCTGATGGCAGTACCATCAAATCCGGTCTCCAGCTCCTCATCCCTCAAGCTTTCCCATCAAGTCCCTCATGGACATCCAACCACCACTCTGAGTTTAAGGCCTGGAAGAAATGGAAAAGAGCTTCCTCCTCACAAATAGTGGGGGATGTTTGAATAAGGTCAATGGGCAAGAAGGTATTTTTCTAATGTGGTCCCTCCAGAGCAGAATTCTTTAGTAGGGGACCATAGGGGGTTTGTGTTGAGGCCCTGCAAAACTGGGCAAGGATAAAAGCAGGGGGCAGAGGAGAGCGGGGCTTTTGATTATCATCTCAGACAGTACTAAGGCGATGCGGGGAGAGCATGGACACTCACGTGCCTCTCATTTCTGGTAGGAAGAGGTCAAAGTTTTCCTCAGAGGCTCAAAGTAATTTCATCCCTGAAATGCCTAGTCATTGGAATTTCTTCTACCATATGAAGGCACTTTCAATCTTTCTTTTCCTTCCTGATTCAATTTTGGGCAAAGCAACCCTGGCATGTTCACACAGTCTCCCCCAGATCCTTGAAATCAGAATCAAATTGTCTGCCCCAAGGCAACTCAAGGCCACGCCAGTCTCAGAATGGAGGGAGCTGTTCCCTGGGAAGCTTCCACATGGGAATTTCACCCATGGAGAAAGTGATAATACGCAACTTTTATTTACTGATGTCTCTTGTATCCTAAAGTTTCTGTGAACCCACAGGAAAGAAGGTGACAAAGGACACAGTAGGGCTTCCTCACCTCCTCCGGACGGCTGATCTCGATTCCTTCTGGGCCTGTGATACCCAAATCTAGTGCCTCCTTAGCACCCTGAATAATAGCAAGAGAAAGAAAATTGAGAGAATCAGAGAGACACAAGAAAATAATGAACCCAAGGGACAATGAAATATGCCAGACACAGTCCATTCCAATAGGCTTGCTAAACTTTTCTCACTTCTATAATATTCATCTTTCAAAGAGGGCAGAATAACTACAGGGCCCCCTCACAGTAAGGCTCTCCTGAGTTTCATTTCAGAACAACTGAGTAACTCCTTTCCTCTTAAAAATGCATTTCCATAACTAGCTAACAGGCCTGGGACACAAAAGACAAACATTCTTTACTGATGTGAGAGTCAGAATTTCCCACTGGGTATCTACTCAAACCTCCGGCTCCAGCAACACCTAGACTGGCCTTTACCCCAAGCATCCTATTTAAGACCAAGGGGTACAAACGGGCTTGTCTTTCTTGGGGCCAGTGGGTAGATCTCTCTAAGATCTCAGCGCCTCTGGAGAGGTATAGGAAAAGTAGAAAGCTGACTCTTGGTTATTCTGTATGTCAAATCTCATTAAAAATATTTCTTGGAGGTTCTCTAAATTCTTTTGCTATACTAGAATTTCAATATCCTATTTTAGAACTAAGATATCATCAGTGAGGACTTAGCAATCCTATAAAGAGAGATTTATTTTTTACAGACAGTAGAAAAGTTTGGATTTTCTGAAAGATTAGTCACCTGGGATGTTACCATCTCACACTTCCTTTTAGAACTTATTTTGTCTCAAACTTGTGGGCTGGGTGGTGGGTGGTCGGGAATCCCCCTGGCAACTGTATCTCCACTGGCACCCTGGCTCCCCTTCCCCAACGTCCTCTACTGCCTTGCCTCAGCCACGAGCTCCCCATTTTCAGCATGGACTCGGGCGATTGCTCCAATGTCCTTGCAAGCGTGCAACACCTGGTAGAGCTCACTGTCCCGAAGCATATACACGTCCTTGTAGGTCATGAACATCTGGAACGAGTTGACACCCTTTTCCCTCACCAGTGTCTCCATTTCTGCTTTCACCTGGAGAGCAAAATGCAAAGGCAGTGCCATGTGTGAGGACAAGTGTTCAAGAGGCTGACTGGCAAACGCTGGTCCAGCTTAGAGATGAGGGTCAGTCAGGGGAGTGATCATATGACCCTGCAACCTCGGGGTAGCTCACTCTCCTCCCACCCCATGGCTGCTGTGAGGTTGAGTGAGCAAATGGATGCAGAAGTACTGTGAAAATTCTCAAGCAGGACACAATTATAGGAACTATACTGTTATCTTCTAGGCATGTTTCTCCTAGCACATAGGCTTGTCCTTTGTTTCTGACTCCAAATCAACCTTATTGTTAAATGTGCCAATGACTTTTATTCCTACGGCCTGTTCCCCGACTCCATAATGGAAGCAGTGTTATGAAGAAGGGACAATAACGCTAAACATCCAGAGACCCTGGGGAAAATCTAATTTAGGAATAAAGCAAAACTTGAACAAAGCTATGTGATAAAGGAGATCCATCACAACATTCCTTACATTAAGAAAAATAGAAGCAACATTGGTGAGACGATAGAAAATAAATTGAGATCCATATGCCTGACAGAGCACTATGTGGCCACTGCACTGATGATCATGAAGACCATGCAGCCCAACAGAAAATGCTCACACTTGAGCAATTACTATGTAAAAAGCATGTATGAAAAAAAGACTGGAAGGAAGGAGCTAAAATAACAATAGTGATTGTGTTGGGGTAGCCAGATTATGCTCTTTCTTTTCTACTTTTAAAATCTGTAGTTAGAAAAAAATTATTATTATAAAAAGGAATTAAAATTCCAGATGCATGAAAGGCCCTATAACCTCTAGGGACGTGGGATAGCTGGCCAGGCCTCAGTGTTGCTGAGAACCTGAGAGGATCCTCTAATTCCAGGCCAACCCCAGGGGGAGGGACTAGAGAAAGGCTTGGATTAGGGGTCAGCCACCCAGGAGGGTGTCCAAAATGGACAAAACCTCATAAGAAAAGGGATGGCTGGCATTCAGTGTGGTCTGTACCTTTAGCCTGGTACCAGGAGGGGGGTCTTCATGGTATGAGGTTTGGGGGACTCCAGGGCCTTTTGTATAAGAAGGTTAGAAATAATGGAAGAGACTGGGGACCCTACACTTAAGGCTAAAATCCCAGGGAAGTACAGTGAGACCTTTAATTACCATCTCAGAGGGAAGTCAGGCCCTTTAGACCAGGGTTTACAGCTGAAGAACCTTGTTAAAATGTTTAATGTTTGTTTATTTTTATGATTCCAGGGCATGCACTAAAGTATTGGCACATGATAATTAATAAATAATTGATGAAAGAACAAATATACAGACTGCTTCCCTAAGATAATAAGCAATAGAACTTCAGAAAGGAAGCAAAATCTAAATGCCTGGATATCTGCTTTCAGGAAGAGCAAGGAAGTGGAAATCAGTGGAGAGGGGTCAGGACTCTGGGGCCTGGGGCAGCGAGAGGACAGGAAAACCAGGGGCCGGGGGCACAGAGGCTGACCTGAGAAAGGGCTCAGCAGCAGCCAGCCTCTGGGCTCTCCGAGCAGAAGCTGGCCCCTGGAGGAAAGAAGTGCCCCAGTCCATTTGTATGAGTGAGCCAGGATGAGACCCTCCCTCTGAGACCTCAGCTCCGTGCTGTCACACCCAGCACAAAATGATGTGACCCTCAGATTCTGACCCTTGCTCAGCCTGCCCTCAGCAGCATACCCATGGGTGTGTCAGTGGCAACTAACAGTAAGCATCAGAAGACACTAAAAGCCTTGTGATCAGAGCAAGGAGCCAGCACTCCCAAGGCCTCTGGTCTCAGATGCCCCATGTCTGCTAGAAAACTGGCTCTTTACTTTAAGTAGAGCAAGCCTATTCACCTTCTTATGGAATCACAGTGTTTTTTCTTTTGGCATTTGGGGGAGTTAGGGTGGTGGTGGGCAGGATGCCCACAGCTGTGGGGGAGCTAGCTCTAAAATGGCCCCTTTGCCTAAAAGGGCATTTGTTCTTTCGGTATTGTGCCCAGCACCATTACCTTGGGTGCCCACCAGGTGACCCCCACGTGGAGGGCATAGTCGCAGCAGACCTTGGGGTCGGCCAAACCCCGGCACTTCTCGTAGGCATCCACAAGGGAGGTCTCCTTGTCGGGCAGCACGTGGCCGATGATCATGGTGGTGCCTCCAACTAGTGCTGCCTGAGAAGATGGGAAAAGCAGTCTGTTACATCTCTTCTCACACCCAAGACGCTGATGTGGGGAGACACAGGGTCTGGACATTCAGAACAACCCCAAACCCTACTGAACAAGAGGCTATGAGACCCAAATGCAGCAATGTTTGGGAAACTGTGAGGAGATGGACATGCAGAAGCTAGTGAGTTCCGTTCATCATTCCTGCGGATCCAGCACGCAAACCTGCTTCTTCCTCACCCGGGCTTGCAGCCCAGTGCTTGGGAAACCGCTCAGTGTGGTACCCACGCCTCAGGCCAATCTCTACTTCCCAATGGATAGATCCTCCCATGACTTTTGACCAAGTTGAATATAAAGATGACATAATTAAATGTCATATTTTACCATACTATATAATATTCAATCAAATTCTATGTATAATATTTAGTTACACATATGTATTTAAACCACAATGAACAAAATGTTATTTTGGGTATACTGTTTTGTTTTATTCTCTCACATTTCATGAAACAATTTTATTCAAAGTTTTCATATGCATCTTCAACATAAGGGTCTCTGTTTTCAGTTTTTCCAAGTGGATTAACTTCATTTTCATCTATCTGGTTTGAGATAGAACACTTTTTAGTCCTTTGTGATTTATCAGTGAAAAATTACCCTACTCATAATCTCCACGAGATATCACTTAAAAAGAAATCTTTAAAAAACCTTACATGTAATCACAAAGTATACCTCCAGAAATAATTATTAAATCTGTATTAATAATAAAATAATTAATGGTTTAATCTGTACTAATTCAATAATCAAACATTATTGTTAAATTGAATAAACATTTAATATTAAGTAAATAATTGTTATTAATTAAATATTAAATCTGTATTAATTAAAGATCCTCCCAACACACACACTTTTTAGAACCACTGTTGTCAGGTGACCTCTACAAACTTCCCAAACTAGTACTGACCAAAGGCTGTTTCAGATTAAGTGTTTTCCCAAATAAAACTTTATTAAAATAAATAATTGAGGGCTCCAGAATATAAAAGACTTAATGAAGGCTCTGATAAAAGGTGACTCTTTCTCTAACGGGTAAAAGTTTGGACAAACCCTGTCCTATTTGGGTCCTTACAGTGACTTGGAATCAGCCCCAAGTTTGAGTCCCAGCTCTGCCACCTCCCAGCTGGATAACCTCAGATTAGGTTTCCTAATCATCTTCTCTCAGAGATGCAGAAACATTACCTATCCGATGGAAATAGCTTCCTTGATGGATAGTTGGGAAAGTCAAGTGAAACATCACTAATAAGGTGGACTTCGTAAAGTGTTGTCCTAATGTGTGTGTTTAATTATTCAGAACTTAGCCTTTTATCTCTGTTTTCTATGTGGGAGAAAAACAGCACAATGAACTTGTCTTAATGATTTCATGCTTCTCTATTCAGTTAAATCCTTCATCACAAATAAAAAATATTGCTGGGGAATAAGGGACTGAAAAAATATTAATTCAGGGGTCAAATAGCAATTAAAATGAGACTCCATGCAACACTGGTTCTCCATGCTGACCCTGGCTGGGCCAGTGAGATTGTTTCCCATGTGGTCCTGGGAAACTTGCACAGCTTAAAGCAACCAACAGAGGGTGGCAGTTCTGCAGCACACACAGAGGAACCCTTACCGGGAGGCAGAAAAACAGAGAAGGGGAAGAACGGCAGGCTGTAGCTTTCTTAACTGGCTTCTTCTGTTCCTGATTTGGCTAGATTGTGTCAGGCTGATTCATCCGCATAGCAGGTGGTTGTACTCTATTGTCCTGAAAAGCATTTCTTCCTTTTTACACACCTATTATTAGGTGTCTAATATATTGGGATTTTACAAACTAAATCAGTTTATTCTTCTGTAGTTCTAGATTGCTTTCCCTTGCACCCCCTCAGTATGTCTATAGCCTTGGATATTAAAAAGGGAACCTGGAAACAGTAGTGAGAAGAGACAAGACCATTCTTATGATCTGTGGATCCTAGAGCAAAGTACAAAAAGAGGTCCACATGCCAAATCTCTGAACAGTTCATAGTTACAGAGCAAGCTAACAACCCGTTAAACAGATTATAGTCTATACTTCTACTCTGACAAATACATTTTCATAATGACTGAGAATACCAGGCTTGGATTTAGAATTCTCCCAGTCGGGCAGTTCTGAGCTGCTCTGCAGGGGACTTTGGCCTTCAGCCTCTGCACTTGCGCCCCTGCCCCTCAGCCCTGCATTCATCCTGCATTCAAGCTCTGCTCACCCCCTGCAAAATGCTGCCCTTTGGCCTAGTGTGCACACACTGGGCTGGCCCCCCAGAACACATTCAGGCTTTGTAGGCCCTGGAAGTGCTCAGGGCCATTTGTCAGGGAATCCCAGGGACACAAAGTATGGTCTAGGAGTGGGATACTTGGCTCTGGGCAGACATGGCCTCTTGGGTCTGCATCTAAATATCTGGAATAATGACTTCTGCTGTTTCCCCAGGCCTTAAAAGAAGAGTTTCACAGGATTGGCGAACACTTCCCCATGGCAGGTTTGGGATCCTGGACCAGAGGCTGGATGTATGAACCCTTATTTCCTCTAAGGCACACACAGAGCTAGCTGGCTTTTTGAGTTTGTATGGTTCCTACCCACGGGACGAATGCTGACAATCTCAGTCTCCATGGGTATGTGATATCATAGATGAGACAGGTCTTTCCACTGTCAGCCTGCACAAAACAGGCTTATAGAAATCAACAGCAGAGTGAGACCCAATCCTGTTCCTAAGGCTTTCAAAGGATTATGTTTGCAAATATGTGACTGTGACTGTTGAATGTTTATAACTGTTTTTATGCAAAAATGGTATTGGTTAAGCAAGCTGTGGACCATGTTTAATGGAAGTGGATAGAAATGATATTCAAAGAGGCTAAGTCATAACAGGGAAAAAGGGTGATGCTGTAATGAGTGAAAAAGGCAGGATTCAATATGTGTACCCAAGATGCTTAGAAGTATGTTTAAACACACACACACCCACACAAAGAAAAAATGGGAGGAAATGTACCAAAACATTAACAATGGCTGTTTTTGGGTGATGAGATTCTGAGTAATTTATTTATTTTTTATTTTCTGAAATTTATTTAATAGAATATGTTACTTTAATAATATACATATTAAAAAATAAGTGTGGAAGAAGCTAAAACTGTTTAAAATGTAGTTAACTGCTCATTTGTTTAAAATACTCTCTTTTAAAGTTATGAAACATTTCAACCATACGGTAAAAGTGCAGAAAATAATACAGCACATACCCATAACCCACTAGTCAAATAAAACAGATGTTAACTTTTGCTGCTCTTTACAACATTTTTTAGAAAATGAAATAATGTATTTTCGATAAAGCCTAAGCCCTCCACCCTACTCTCTTTCTTCTCCCCTGAGGCTGATATAAATCTCCCCACTCTATGTTTTTATGTTCTTACTCTGTTTTGTGAATTTAAAAAATTTGCACAAATGTTATTGCACTGTCCATATCCTTTTGCAATGTGCTTTATTTTATTCAACTCTTAAGATTTATTTATGTGGATTTAGTTCACTCATTGTAGTTAATTCCTTGAATGAACACTCCTCCATGTATGTAATCATTTCTGAGTTCATGGACATTTTTTTATTAAGGTATTATTGATATACACTCTTATGAAGGTTTCACATGCAAAAACAATGTGGTTCCTACATTTACCCATATTACCAAGTCCCCACCCATACCCCAGTGCAGTCACTGTCCCTCAGTGCAGCAAGATGCCACAGATCCACTATGTGCCTTCTCTGTGCTACACTGTTCTCCCCGTGATCCCCCATACCATGTGTACTAGACATAATACTCCTCAATCCCCTTCTCTGTCCCTCCCTACCCGCCCTCCCACACCCCTCACCTTTGGTAACTGTTAGTCCCTTCTTGGAGTCTCTGAGTCTGCTGCTATTTTGTTCCTTCAGTTTTGCTTCGTTGTTATACTCCACAAATGAGGGAAATCATTTGGCACTTCTGAGTTCATGGACATTTACTACTGCATGCAATGCTTGAGCATTCTTGAGTACATGAGCATCATCTCCAGTCCTGACCACAGAATAGCTAACTCACTCGGGCCTCCTGCATCCTGGTGGCTGACCCAAGCTGCCCATTTAACAACCTAAGTCTTTAGTCTTTACATAAACTACTGTCCAGTAAAGCATTCCCCACTGCATAGTGACATTTGTTTTTATTGTGAATGTGGGACATTACATCACCATTAAGTTAATATGCATGTTAGGATAATTTGTTTAACCGACAGAGAGCACCGTTGACATGAATTATTCAGTGTTTCAAAGGGTTATCATTATTTGTTTTTGACATTTATGACATTCTGCTGGGTAAATCTGGATTTATTTGATGCCCTGTATTGTCACTTTCATCTGTTTCCTAAGAAAAAGCAATAGACATAATGGACATCCACTTTATGACACAGTTTTCAGGTATATACCTGGTGAGAACTTGTACTGGAACTCAACTTAAACCCATTAGAAATGTTATCTTTATGCTTCAGAAGTTCATTGGATCTCTGCAGGGTACAAGGGGACCTTCATGCTGACCAGGGACTTGTCACTCAGCATTTGCAATGAAATTTCAGAAAAATGTGGTTCATTTGTTGACATCACGATGTTGGTGAACAATGTATTGGCCCTTGCTGGGTTTTTCAGGACAAACACCTTTGGAGCGCCACTCTCTTACCATCTTCTACCTGGCTGCAGCTCCAGTCGGGTTTTGCTGAGTTCCCAGCAGTGGTGGGTTTTCCCTCTCCCACCACTACCCTTGCCACCTTCCCAACCCCCAAAAGAAGGGGCTTCTCCAAGGCAGAGGGTCAAAAGATCAAACTCTGTGCTCTGCTGGTGAGAAGGAACTTGGGCCAGAATGAATTCGTGGGGCTTTTCACTGGGGGAGGGGGAGAGACTTCATGGAGCATATTTTCATACCTGTGCCTAGAAAAGGGCTGTGATTTGGGACAGGTGATTGGAATCAGAAAGGCAGGATCTGCTGTATCTATTAAGGGCAGCTCAGTCTTTAAAGAAGGAGCGTTATTGCATTGGGAATCCAGTAACAAGTGTTTAGATGTGCTTTCTAGACGTAAATGCCATGCGAACATTTGTACTTTTCTTAATGCACTGGGAAAGCTTTCATTTTGTTCAGATGTATCTCCTTTTCTTGAATTGCTGAACCACTTATTCTATCCTTTACTCACCATCTCCCAAAGTACATGAGAAAAAAAATAACGAGCTTGGTGGTTTCTCTCTTGTTCTGAGCAACTTCCTTTACCTTCAGGGATCTGTCAGCTGCTTACTGGCCCTCGGGAGAGCCACCTCTTCAGCACTGCCATGCCTTGGGATGGCAGAAACTGCCCCAAAGGAGGACTTGAGGCATTTCTTCAAGTGAGATGATAGGGTACGCTACTCAGAACCATGCCCGGCACTCGGTAATACCTTCTCATCCTCAAACACAAGCCCACCTGTCAGGGCCAGCTTCATGGCCATGCGGCCTGTGCAGTCCCAGAGTGCCCTGCATTTAGAAGGGCTCTATGCTTAGTTTAATGTTCTGCTGTCATTACTTTAAAATTCTTAATGTTTTAAACAAGGAGTCCCACATTTTTATCAGCTACACTCACCTTAT
This sequence comes from Manis pentadactyla, assembly GCF_030020395.1. Taxonomy (NCBI): domain Eukaryota; kingdom Metazoa; phylum Chordata; class Mammalia; order Pholidota; family Manidae; genus Manis; species Manis pentadactyla. Next base: position 215,120,712 of record NC_080020.1, read on the forward strand.
CTAGGGAGATCAGGGTCTCAACTGCTTCCACTGGGCTTCACTGCCAACTCAGCCAGCTTAGCCTGGGGGCTCAGGACACTGACTTTTTCTCTACTAATTCCCCTCTAGGCCACTTAAAATCTGAACACTGCTTTGACCACCACTCCATCATTTTTTGGAGTTACCTTCACTTTCTACCAAATGCCCCCTTTCTAAGAAAAAAAAAAAACAAACCCAGCTGTTCTCCCGGACATCCAAGTGATGTGTAATCAGTTCCCTGGGGCCACCTTTCTGTCCCTCTGGCTGCATACTGCTCTCCAACCTTTTCTTGATTCATATTTTTAGCTCATCCTGCAGCCAACTGGTTTTCTCTAAGTTGTACATTTGCAGTTTATGGCAGGCCTAAGCTTCCTTTTAGTTTCCACTCCTGCCTTCTGGGTCTGCAGCTTCTGCTACACCACCTAAGGCACCGTCCCACTTCCTGACCTTGCGACACTCTCACTCCAAGCATTACCGTATCTGAGACTCACACTTCATTCTTCGAACTTCCTATAGAGGAAACAGGCAACATTCAATCCACAATATACTTTGGGAAAAGAACATTTTCCCACACTTAATCTGTCATTTAAAGGGCATATTAATGCTATATTTAGAGGCAAAAGAGTATAGTGGCAAGAATCAGACTTTAGTGCAGGCAACCCAGGTTTATACCCTAGCTCTGTCAGTTATTAGTTGTAAGCTCTCTTGAGCTCCATTTCTTCATTTGTAAAATGGGAATAATAACTTATAGCTCATGGAGTTACTGTGATAATTACATGAGATAATGCATGTAAAGCACCTAGCACAGAGCCTGCACATATCAAGAGCCTAATAAATAGTACTGATTATTGAAAATAAACATGATGAGTAGGTAGAACTAACACAAGCCCTCTGTGCCCCCTATTATGTGTACTGGATGCTCCAGAAGAAGCAAGAAATGTAAGAACTTTAGAGTGTGGCTGGCAAACAGGACAAGAAAAAAGTTCATTTTTAACAGAAATGACTTCAAAATAATATGAGTGCAAGGCATCACAAGATCATATTCTTCAGTGATGACAGCAGCATGAAGTGCAAAAGACCAGAGGATGGGAAGGACGTGAGGCAGGTGTGAGCTGGAAGGTGGGCATGTGTGACACTCTGGGGTAAGAGGCAGTGCAGTGCAGACAGTCAGGGGCACAGCCAGAGGAAGAGACCTGTTTGGTTCTGGCTGACACAGGTCTGATTAGGACCAGACGGTGAGGACCTTGGTGAACCTGGATTCCATTCGGTTGGCAAAGCTTGGCAACTTGCATGTTGTGGAGGTGGTAGTCATGAGTGAGCTTAGGGAGTGTGGGTTTAGGGGCACATTTACAGAGAGGACACTGGCCACACCACAGCCCTGGACATATCTGTAGTCACAGCAGGCTTGTGGGCAGAGGAAGACCATGAAAATAAGAACTTCCAAACATTACTCTTGGCTCTGGAGTGCAAGTTCAAATGCAGTGCTGAGACGATGGACTGAAATTTGGGATGGGCTGGAAGGGAGATATGTAAAACCTGTTTCTTAGAATAAGAAGCCAGGTTTGATGCCAGAAGAGGAGGTGATACAAATAATGGGAGAGATTTTATGCTGTGTGGCTGAAAAAAATTGGTAAGAGGAATGACCAAATTTAGGAGGGAAAGGAGTTTTTAGATATCCTAAGATAGAGCTGATGAGGGTCATTCACGTGGAGATGGAAATCACTAATGATAACTGACATTCATTGAGCACGTACCCTGTGCCTATTTAACTCCTAAAAACTGCTCTGGGAAATAGTTGCATTATTGTCCTCATTACTTAGATGAGTTGATGTTCATTCTATTAGACTGGAAAGAACACCTTTTCCCATCTATTCAAGAGAGGGAAGGATAGAAAAGGAGGCCTCTCATGGAGAGCTGAGGGTCCCAGACTTCTAAACAAAAAAGGAAATGAAGCCAAATTCCCAGAAGAAAGGTTTTGGGAAAATTAGGAATGTTGGTCTGAGTCAACACTTGAATGGAAGATGAACTGCAGAATCAATGACAGGGCTGAAATTAATAGGCTGTGTGACAAGCCAGTTCTGAGGAGGCAGGAACAGGGGCAGAGAAAGCAAGGTGGGAAACCTGAAAGAGTAGGGGGCACAGGGGTCAGGGAATGGCTAACAAAGGGGTTCAGAGATCCAGCAAAGCCCAAAAATAGAGAGTTTGGTTGGGGCTTAGAGTGATATTTGCGTTTTCGTGTTGGTCAGAAATGCAGATCAAATCTCTCACAGTGTGCGGGGAGGCAGGTTGCTCTGGTGGGAGAAACCTGAAGTTTCCAGCCTGGCAGACTTGGATCTGAGGTCTGGCTTTATTGCTGAGGAGTCCTGTGGTTTTAGGCATGCGGGCTCTGGCTTGGGAGGATGAAGGGGCTGTTTCAGAAGGAAGGGCCCTGGGAGAGCAGTGGGGTAGCACTGGGTGTTGAATTTGGGAGATGCACAGAGCTGATCAGGCTGTTAAATATAAATGTGGGAGTCATGAGTGACAGATCATGTTGGGAGAAAGGTGGGTAAGAGGAGGAGGCAATCTGGGATAGGACTCTGAGAAGCAGCCACATAGGAGAGAACTAAGATGAAGGCAAGGCCAGCAAGGAGACCAGGCAGGATGGCCAAGGGGTAGGAGGAAGACCAGGCTGGCATGGGATTATGGAGTCAAGCAAACCTTCCTACCAAGGCAGGAACTCCCTGACTCCCTGGCTTCAAGGTGAGCTGCCCTAGACGTTAAGATGCCCTCCCGGGAGACCCAAGCTCCCTGTCCACAGAGGTGAACAGACCAGTGCAGCTTTTGGGTCTTGTGACAGTTCACACATGTTCTCAGGAGGCCCTGATTGAAACATGCCTGGTTCCTGCTCAACAGGTAGACTTGGAAGCACATCACACTACCAGCACAGCGGTACAGAGAAGTGAGAGAGAGGTCTGAGATGCGGTGTGAAATCCCCATTTCACCTCCTCCCTGCAGCTTCATCAGTGAGGAATAGGCCTGCCTCCAGGCTGCAGGGAGCAGCTGGGCCATGCACAGGTCAGAAGGAGGTTGTCGAGCGCTCTTGCTCTTCCTCCCTTCTTGCACAAATCCCTAAATACAAAGGGGCACTGGCTCTCCCCGGGGCTGCTCACGCAGTGGGTGCTGGCAACTGAACCACCCAGCCGAGCCTGGAAAGGTTAATTTCAGGGGACCCCACAGGGAAAGAAGGTTCGTAGGCTTGGGAATTCTCAACCCTGGAGAGCTGCAAACCAGCCCAAGAACTGGGTCCATTCTCCCTCGATGCATGATGTGCTCCAGGAGTAGATTATCTGAACAGCAAAGCAGTTCCCTCACCTCACCTTCACAACCACCCTGTGGAACAGATGTTTTCATCATCTCGGTGTTTTAGAAATGAGCCAAGATTGGGATCTAGGTATTTGTATCCAAACAGATCGGATCCTGCTGAGCTAGTAACTAAGCCCAGAACCTCAGTCTGGGGCCATCCCACCCCAGCTTCAGGGTTTCCCAGAGGGTATACTTAAAATAGACATCAGATAAGGAAGCATATACATCAGCCCTAACAATTTCTCATTTTGGAAGTATTTCTACATGAATACCAGCTGATGTAAAAGTATGCATACTTTTCACTATGAGACTTGATGCACATTCCATGGTTAAGACGTTTCCTTTAAACCCTGCAATGTATTATGTTAATTCCCAGACATGTCAGGCTTGTATGTCCCAGGGATACAAAGAGAGTCTGCTAGCAAAAAGTGACGCCATTCTCACTGAAGCCATCCAACCACTGCGGCAGTTGGTTCCTGGGCTGAACTCACTTTCAGTAGAGAAACCAACATTTACTAATGGCCAACTATGTGCAATGCTCTTAACATTCATTATCTTATTTGCTCCTCAAAATAACTCTGTAACTGAAAACAAGGACTCAAACAGGTATTTGTACACCCACGTTCATGGCAGCATTATTCATAATGGCCAAAACGTAGAAGTAACCCAAGTGCCCACCAATGGATGAATGAATGAATGAATAAAAATGTGGTGTGTGTGTGTGTGTATGTGTATATACTATATATATATATATATATATATATACACAGTGGATGTTTTCCAGCCTTAAAAAAGAAGGAAATTCTGATGTGCTACAACATGGCTGAACCTTGAGGACGTTATGCTAAGTGCAGTAAACCAGTCACAAATGGACAAATATTGTACAATTCCACTTATATGAGGTACCGGGGTAGTCAAAAATCCATAGAGACTGAAAGTGGAATGCTGGTTGCCAGGGGCTGGGGACAGAGGGAAACCGGGAAGTTAGTATTTAATGGGGACAGAGTTTCTGTTGGGGAAGATGAAAGAATTCTGGAGATGTATCATTATGGTGACAACACTATCAATGTACTTAATGTCACTGAACTGTATATATAATGGTTAAAATGATAAATTTTATGTTATGTACATTTTATAATAAAGATTTTTTAAAAACGTGATTCTGTAGGGTAGAGGTTACTCTTCTTATTTTACAGATAAGAAAACTGGGGCACACAGGAAATCACACAGCCAGACTGAATGAGGGCCCATCTGGTTCCAAAGCCCCCAGGTTTCCTTTATGTTATGCTGGCCCTTCTGGAGCTCAGGATAGCCCTAGCCTGACGGAGGTCTCCCTGGCCCCAAGATTCCTCTGTCAAAGGATGGAGAAAAGCCCAAGTGAAATTGGACCTAACCTGAAGTTCAGAAACAGAGGCTAGGTGTGGCCTGGGCTTGAATTACAGGCCTAAAACCGAGAATTGTGCCAACATCCAAAATTATTAAATGAGGAGCTCCAGACTTCTCTCTAATCCAGAATGATTATCTTCACTGCCGAGCATCCAATTTAAAGTCATTGTGTTTACTACAAAGCCACAGTACAGAGCAGGCTGTCTCCCCACACGCAGTTACCATGGAGACCAGAGATATCCTCAAAGGGAGTTATGTGGCAGAGAGAACGTGGCTGCCAGTTTCTGAGAAGCCTGGGGGCCTGGGGAAACCGTACTAAAATAGAGCCACACAGAGAGGCCCTTTGTCATCCTCCTTAGCAAAGCCCCTTCCAATCCCAAAGTGGGAAAGTTTACAGGCAAGCAGGCCATGACCATCTTTATTAAAAGTCCAGGCTGCCATAGATGCCAAAGAGGAGGGATTTACCACAATCCGGAAGTAAACCACAGGTAACACTAGCTGTTCTCCTTCCCTTGTCTACTCCAATGTGGGCCAAGTCCTCATTTTGGTTCTAAAGTTAAGTGATAACAGTGCCATCAAACTGCCAAGGGGGGCTGCCAAGGCCTCCCTGGATACATGGTGTCAAGAACGGAGGCTGGAGTCAAGGCTGAGAGACAGTCAGACCTGGCCCTGCATGTACAGCCTGGCAGGTTCTCTCACCTCTCTGAGCCTCAGCTCCCCACCTGGAAGGGGAGGAAAACGAGACCTGCCTGAGGGGGGCTTAAACATCAAAGTAAGTGTACAGGGGGTACAGAGGTGCTCTGACAGGTGGGCCTGAGGTCAGGCCTGACAGTGAGTGCACCCTTCTGCAGGGAGCAGGGAACAGAAGCTCAACCACAGGTCCTGTGGAGAGCCATGCACTGCCATGCCAGCTGGGGGCCTAGGATCCTGGAGCCCGTGAGAGGCTCTATATGCTCCTTTCTGAGCACTGTATTTTGCACACAGCAGGGAAAGTATCCTCTTTGGTGGGCCACTAAGTCTAGGGCTCAGAGATTGGGAGCCAGAATGCCCTCCCACACATGAGTACCTTAAGCGTGGCAAAGTCAGAGTCAGGGCACCAAACCAGAAAAGCGAAGCTACAGCCCAGGCCTGGTAGTGACAAAGGATACCAAAAAGAATGGAACCCTGACAGAGGGAAGGGGACAGGGTGGTAACACCTCAGCAGTTAGAATTTCAGTCCATGAAAGTTTTATCCTAATCTAGTCTGCTCAGAACCCCCCAGCCTACTCCTATTTCCGCTGACTCTAAACATAAGGCAGAAGGAGCAGAATGAACTCTTCCTCATGATGTCATCACAGCTTATCGCACATTAAGATACAGAGCATGTGGAGATAGTGTATCTACATCAATATGTAGCCGAGTGTCATGGAGGACAACATCCTCATGGATTGCACCTGAACCCCCAGCTCCCAATAAAGTTCTTTTAACAAATACACATGTGTACACAATCACCCATCTTTTTATTTCCCTCCAAATAACTTGAGAAAATTTTAAAGAAAATTCTTAACTTTTATGGAAAGCGACCATGCTAAGGGCAGAGAATGTTTATCAAGTGCTTGATTACTGCCCTCAGTTTACAATTTTCTTAAGCTTCTGGCTTACAGCCTACACTAAAAAAGTGTGCTGCCAAGGGCAAAGAATAGCCAAAACAACTTTCAAGAAGAAGAATGAATCAGAGGACTTACACTACTGCTTTCAAGTCTTATTGTAAACCTATGGTACTCAAGGCAGCATGGTATTGATGTAAAGCTAGACAAATAGATCAAAAGAAAATAAATGGGGTCCATATATATCCTCAACTGATTTTTGACAAGGAATAACCTTTTCAACAAATAGTGCTGGAATAATGGGATAGCCATATGCAAAAAACCTGAACCTCAACCCTTGCCATATCCAATACATAAAAACTAACTTAAAATGGGTCATAGACCTAAATTTAAGAGTAAGATTATAAAAATTCTAAAAGGAAACAAAGGAGAAAAATCTCAGTGACCTTGGATTTCACAACATTTTCTTGATTATAGCACAAAAGTAACCTACAAGGAAAAAAAACCAATAAACTGTACTTCAAAATTAAAGACTTATGTTCTTCAAAAGACACGGTTAAAAAGGTCATAAGGTGAGTCACAGACCGAAAGAAAATATTTGCAAAACATACATCCACCAAATGGCTTGTAACTAGGATATATGAACAACTCTGACAACCCAATAAAAAGAAGACTAACAACTTAATTTAAAACATGGACAAAAGATGTGACCACTCCACCAAAGATATATACAGGGGGCAAATAAGCACGTGTAAAGACATTTACATTAGGGAAATGCAAATTAAAATCACAATGAGATACTACTACACATCTGTTGGAATGGCTAACATTAAAATGACTGACCATAAGAAGTGATGGCTGGAGCCTGGAAGGAACATAAATATTACGAGCACTTTGGAAATCAGTTTGGCAATTTTTAAAAGGCTAAACATACACCCACCACATGACCTAGGCATTCCACTCCTAGGTAATTATTCAAGGGCAATTTAAGTCTACATCCACACAAGCACTTGTACAGAAATGTCTGTAGTAGTTTTATCTGTAATAGCCAAAACTTAATAGTGCTGTATGAAAGAATCCAGACCAAGAAGGCAATATGTGCTGTATGATTCCACATACAGAGTAACATGAGAAAATGCAAATTAGTCTATAGTAACAGAAAACAGATCAGTGGTGACCTGGGCAGGGTGAGAGGACAAGGGATGCAAAAATTTTGGGGGTGATGGATATATTTATTATGTTAATCGTGATGGCTTCACAATGTATATACAGGTCAAAACATATCAAACTATATACATACTTTAAAAATATGTAGCTTATTGAATGTCAATTATACCTCAGTCAAGTGGTTGAAAAACAAAAGTAACATATAGATTAAAAAAAAAAAAAAGGTGGCTTCCTAGGTTCCCTAATCATGGCCTTCTTTACTCTATACATACTCTCCCAAGAATAAGAGTTCACCAACATGTATCAAGTTTAATTCTATTTTTAAATATTAATTGAGAATACTGTGGAGAGTTTACATCTCAGCACAGTTATTCATGGACTAAGGGTTGGATTCATTCATCTTTAATAGTGCTTCCAGCTCTAAAATTGTGTGTGTGCAAGAGTGCAAGTGTGTATTTGGAAGTGTGTAAAGGTGTGTGGGTTGCATGAGATAAACACTGATTAACGAGAAAGCTCTTACTATAGTTGGCCCATAGTTTTATCTTCATGTAGGTACTGATTAAAGATCATTACAGCTCCTAATTTTTAATTAGCAAGAAGTAAAAAGGGATCAGAAGGAAAGAAAAATGCAGTTGGCTGGAGTGATAACCTGCGGGAACAAAGAGGCTGAAACCACCTAGGGGAAGAGACATGGCATCTGCACACATTTCCACTTGGTAATGAGCTGTTGTAAGATGTGCATCTTTCATTCAACAAAGGAATATGGCAGCTTCAGATCAGAGGCAGCTGTGGTGAGGTTTGGAGGAAGAAAGATTTTCGAAACTTTCTATAAGACTATATTTAAAAATTTCTTGAAATATTAAAAAATATGCGACCCTTAAAAAGAAAAAAGGAAAAAGAAAAATACATCACTCATGTACTATAGGCATCATGGATGTATACATACAGTACACGATGCATTTTTCTTTTTTTAAACCCTAGAGGATGAGTGTATAAAAGCAGAACTTCCTATACAAAGTATGAGAGGTTTCCAGTAGGTTTGGGCTCATCATAGAGGGTGTGTTTATTTCCACTCTTAAACCAAAGGTTTTAAAATGCAATAATCTCTCTGTGTAGCTAAAGTCTTTATCTATGTACACTCTATTCTAGGAACTGAGGAGCTGCTTGGTCACCACAGGAGATTTTTTTTCCAATACTAGATGTAAAAATGTAGAAGAAATGGTAGATCTCTTCTCTTACATTTGTTCTAAGGGTCAACCTGGCCTACTTTTTGACCTTCCAATTAATGTAGATGTAGAATGAAAGTTGGCAGCAAGGTTTTGTTAAATAAGATAACTGATCTGAAGCAGGATTATCTTTAAATAGCTCCTGATGCCTGCAGATAGCTCTTGATGCCTGCAGAGTTTATGACTGGCTATTTCTGCTTTTAAGAGGAAGAGCGAAGAGAGAAAATTATCTAGAATTCATCACCATTACTATTAGACTCCATTTGAAATCTAAAGCACACAGTCAGCCCTAACAGTAGAAATGGAATTCATTTTCCTAGTTCCTATTCGATGCTTATCAGTGATTACATATGCTCACAAGGAAACTGTGCCCTTGGATTTTCCAGGGGTTGGTCCTTGATCAGCATGATCTGCTTATTTATTTATTTATTTAACAAACACATTGCTTAGTAACTAACCAAGTACTATTTTAAGTTCTTTACAAATAGTAACTCAACTAGCACACAGTACTATTATAATCTGCACTTTTCAGAGAAGGAAACTGAGAGGCAGAGAGAGACTAACTTGTTCAAACCACCCAGCTAGTAAATGTGGAGCCGAGATTCAAACTCCGGCAGTCTACTCCAGTCTGTGCTCACAACTACCAAGCTACTCTGAGATCTATTTCTTGAACATCTACTATGTGTTTAAAGTTATATGAGTCTGTGGTGAGTCATGAGTTAAATATAAAATGTGGTCTCTGCCCCTCACAAGCCTTCAATCTAGCTGAGAGGCAAACTTTACACAGGAAACAATTTGAAAGCCCCAGGATGACAAATTCTCTCAGCTGGGGTGAAGGTATCTATCAGGTGACCATGTTTGGGTATGTAGTCCCCTATGGCAGGCAGGTGGCTCCCAGTGAACCACACCCTGTACAATCCCCCCGTTGAGTGCGGGAGGGACCCTGTGAATAAGATGGGATGCACACCCATGACTAGTTCTGCAGCATGGCACAGCTGACTTTAAGAAAGGGAGATATCTCAGTGGGCCTGAGCTAATCAGGTGAGCTCTTAAAGGGACACGATTCTTCCTGGCAATAACATTCTAAGTCAGAGAGATCTGAAGCATGAGGAAGATTCAAAGTCAAAGTCTCTGTTTTTTGGCATTGAACATGGAGGGGGACACACAGCAAGGAGTGCTGATAGCTTCTAGGAGCTGAGATGGGCCCTCAGTTGAAAGCTAGCAAGGAATTGGGGACCTCAATCCTTAAGCTGTAAGGAACTAACTTCTACCACAACCATGTGAGCCTGGCACAGGGCTCTGAAGTTGCATTCTGGTCCCACTACCTTTGGGACATGGAACAACCCATTCATTCTCCTATCAATGGGAGTGTGGGACTGTATTTCTAAGGTCCCTTCTAGCTTTTTAAAGAAATGAAGACATAAGTGAAGTTGGCAACATCAATTAATAAGCAAGAACATATGAGTCTGGATACCAAGAAGCAGGAAATGTTACTGTAGAACTAAAAGACTGGAAAGACATTTTGGCCAGGATTAAATAGAAACAGACAGAATACTGGGGTCAAGAAAAATGAGGAAAGGAAGTGAGCAGCATTTAAAGGTTTAATTATAAAAGAGCACATTTCAAAGGCAAAATAGCAAAGAACAGTCTGCCCAGAGGATAAATGGGCTCCTTGGGAAGACTGTTGGCAGGCTGGACACCAAAGGGAACTTCCTTATGTTCCTGCCTGTTGTATCTCAGGACGATGCCAGACAGGGTCCAACCCTCTGCAGTGGGAGAAGGGGAGGAAAGGCGAGCACCCTCCACAGGGGGAGGGATGTGGCAGGCCATCCTAGCCTACACCACTGGGCACCCCTTAGGCTGGTCCTGGGCTGGCCAAGCACTCTTCTGATTAGGATCTGGCTTCCCTTGTAGGTTGACTGCAAGAATAAATGTTCTGCTGATGCTATTCTGAGTTAGTGGGAGGCTGCCTCTGTGACCAGACGGCCCTGGCACAGACAAGAGGGAGTCTCGGGGCCTCAAAGAAGGGAGACAGACCCAGCCGGACTTCCGTTTATGACACCTCTACCATGGCCAATTTCTCACTCATGGTCACGTCTATGGGGTGTAGAACACAGGGAAACTTGGCAAGTACAGGGGCTCTGGGCCCCAGGCTGGGGTCTGGGGACCCAGTGAAGGGACTCTGGAATGTGAACAGGAGGAGAGAAGCAATAAGACTGGCAAGGGCAAGGCGAGGCAGGTCCAAGCTTCCAATGCAAATGCCACTCAGAGTTCAGCCTGGCACATGTGGTGGGGGTCAGACAGGCAGCAGGACTGACAGCCAGGGCAACATAGTACTCAAAAGAGCTGCAGAGTACCTAATAATCTGCCTGCCAGTGTTAGAATCATCAGAGATGCTTAAAAAAATTTACGGATGGTGGAAGGGGCAGACCTAGAGACATTGATTTCACTGGTGTGGAATTTGGCCTGGACACTGTATCTTTAAAATAAATTCCCCAAGTGTCTCTAATGTAATTTACTTCAAGGGTTGAAAACTGGCCTAGACGGTGGTTCTTAATATATTTCTGGAGGCATGGGATGCTGAAAAGGCATCTAGGAAGTTGTTTTTCCCTTGTCCATGCCTCCCTCCCTATCAACATCTTAGTGAAGGGATTATGCCTTTATATTAAAAAGCCTGGCTCTGATATTCCCAACTGGCCATGCAGAGCTATTGGTGGGGTGGAGCTCAGAGCTTACATTAGCATTCTTTATTATGTAATAGTAGATACATACGAAAGAATAAATGCAATTTATAAGTTCAGCAGACTAATAAAAGACCCCATGACCCAACTGAAATCCTAGACCTTTATAAACACAGTTGGTGTTACTGGTTCTCCCTTCTCCCCTCCTCTGCTGCCTCCCCAGAGGACACAACCTCTCTCTTTAATGGGGTCTATTATTAACAAGCAGGTGGGCCTGTCAACCTCCGGAAACTCCGGGTTTGGGCTTGGGGTGGGCGGGGCCTGCAGGTTGAGAGGCTGCAGGAGTTGGGGGGAGGGGAAGGATCAAGTGACCCGCTGTGATGGGATGCCGGGCCAGGGGAGCCAGGCAGAGCCTGCCACAGCCTCTGAAAGCAGGCAAAGCATTTGTTAAAGAAGCTGTTAGAGCAATCCCTTTAGACCGAGTACAATGGAGACCCAGATGCTCTCAGAAAAGCCAGGCTCTCAGCTGTTTTGTTTTCTCAGCCCAGGCTGCTGCTGCCAAATTGACAAGCATGCGATAGCTTAGGGGGTGCAGAGTTCAAGACCCTGCAGATCTGTCAGACAAGAGCAAAAAGATGCAACTTGATCTCTCTTTCCCTCTAGGCTAATCATTTGGTTGATCTTTTTCTTGGGATTATTATTCTATTATAAACTCAGATGCTTAAAGCAAATCGACTGCTGCCTTCCTTACACATACAAAGTAGGTCAGTGTTGGCTATCAGGGTGCACAGCCTTCCCAGAGTGCCAGAGGCCATGTGAATAATTAAATCCACACATCCCTGGGGGGCAGCAATGCAACAGGAGAGCATTTTTTCTCCCCAGGAGATTGTCAGGAACCAGAGGAAAGAGGAGGCTGAAGTACCCAGCTGTAGGAGCACCTGCTTGAAGGGAAAATCAGGAGTGGAGGGGTTGGGGTGCCGGGGCCAGAAACCAGATCTTGTGGGGTAAGGGACCTGAAGTAGGCCTCTGGGCAGGGTCCACCAAAGGGATCTGTGAGGCCTGGGTCAGGGGCCACATTAGGAAGAAACACTCATATGAGGTCTGGGGCACAGGGACATCAGGGTCCCATATTGCTTAGGGGATGGATATAACAAAGGGTCGGGCCAGAGTGGCTTGGGGGTCTATGGGTGTCTGAACCCCACAACTAGGGTGCCTGAGCTGGCCTACACCTGCAGGAATGGGAGGCCTGGGCCTTTAGTCACACGGGGGCTTCACATGCTCTCCAGACGCAACTGCTCCCACAGATGAGAAGCCTGAAAAAGATGAAGAGTTACCCCCTACCTCGCCCACAGGTGCACATGCAGAGGTTTTCATCCGCTATGAAGAGCTGAAGGTTCTCAGGGGAAAACCCACCACTCGTGGCTAATGAGGCTCTGGCAGACAACAGTATGGAAAATAAGACAAAGAAGTTCCAGCCTGCCCTCCAAAAGGCTGTTGACAGTGTGGTGACAGTGTGGCAGTGGCATCCGGACCTGGACTGTAGGGACAGAAAGCTACAGTTTGTGGTACGAGGCCTGAGCATACTCCGGAGTGGACTGCAGTGTGGACCGGTGTGGTTGTCAGAGTTATGCTGATGTAAATACCGGGGCCTCTCTTGCATTACTGCTGGGAGTATGTATTGTTACAACCAGTTACGAAAAAATGATTTGGAAGACTGTCCTAAAGCTGAGCATGTGTGTACCTTATGACCCAGCAGTTCCACTTCAGAAATATGCCCAACAGCAATGTGCGTACTCATGTTTGCCAAAAGACACGTACAAGAATGTTCATAGCAATAGTGTCTGGCGACCATCCAATGCCCATTGATAGCAGAATGGATTAAATACTAGGTGGTATATCATGTCAGTGGAATCCTATAAAGCCATAAAAGTGAAGGAAATACTACATGCAACAACATGGATGGATTTCACAAAAACAATTTTGAGCAAAGGATTGCATTTACATGGAGTAAATAGAATCAGTCTATTGTGAATATACCATAAACCAATGACTTCTACATTTTAAATAGGTGAATTGTATGGTATGTGAGTTATATCTCAATTAAGCTATTAAAAAAAAAACTATGGTATTAGAAATCAAGATGGTTGGTGAGGAGCAGGGACTGGAAGGGGGCACAAGGAAGGGCTTCAGGTGCTGGCACTGTCTGGTTTCTTGATTTGGGTGCTGGTCCCAGGGTGTGTTCAGTCTTGACAATTCTGTACACTTAGAATTTGTGCACTTCTCAGAGTGCATGCTATACTTCAATAAAAATGACAGCAGCAATAGCCACAAACAAGGGTGTGGCTGTGGTGAACTGGGAATACTTCTGCTCCTCAGAAAGGTCCTGACTGCCACTAGGGTACCCTGCAAGAGGACCCTACACAATTTTATGGGGGTGACATCATTTCATCAGTGTGACACCACCCACAAGACCTGAGAGAATTCTCAGAGGAGAAAGTAGGAAGGGTCTGCCTACTGCTTCTCTTCCTTGGGCTTGCCTAGAGTGGGCATGGGTGGCCCCAGATGCCAGGGTACCACGCCTGGCAGCATCCTTGCCTCAGCCCAGGCTGGGCCATGGCTACTGTGACTCCTCACAGCTCAGCCTTCCAGGGCTCTGGTCTACTGCTCTTGGACTGGGAAGGGGGGCATATCCTCAGGGAGACCTTAAGGGTCACCTGCCCAAGGTAGGCTGGCCCATGTAACTGGGACGCCATGGCCAGTGTCTGCCTGTTCAGGCTGCCCTACAGGGGTGGGCTTGGGGAGCTGCATCAGTCATTACCTAGCAGCAGGAACACTTGAGTCCCCAGGCAGAACAGAGGTGAGATTTTAAGGTACAGGGCTGTTGAGGATTTGAGGCTGTGGGCCAAAGAAGGACATAGGACTGCAACCACTGGGCCAGGAGCTGGTGGACCCTTTTTGCTCAGGGAGCACTAAAGGCCAAGTGCTGTATAAATTGGACAGAGACTTGTAGTTCATGGGATTGACTCAACTCTGCATTAAAAAAATCTTCATAGGCAAATCTGATGCAAAGCTGGGTATAGAGACCCTCATGGACAAGCATCACTCATTCATTCATTCAGCAAACATTTACTGGGTACTGTAGCCATGCTAGTTCCAGGTCAATGCCAGGGTCTGGGAAGGCCAAAGAATACTGTCAGGCCTTGCCCTTACAGAGACCATAGTGTGGTGTGCAGGGGACAGGCTGGCCTGTGACAGATAACCACAGTGCAGAGGGAAGACAGCAATGACAAGTTCTGGAGAACAGAGGAAGGGTAGAAGAACCCACTTGCGACTCTTTTTTGCAAAATAGAGTTTCTTCCCAATTCATTTGTTCCTCAGGTTTGAAGTTTTGTATTTTACATTCAGGTATATACAGTGGCTCAGGCCCAGCTCAATCACTGTTAAGTATTGTCCATGATAACTCCCTCTGAAAGAGCACCCACTACAGTAGTTTTCAAGCTGTTTTTAAAAATAGTGAATGAGCTAGGAAAGACAAATAAGATAACTAGCTGTGTCTATTTCATAGTTTCTGCCATTAAAATAATCTAGAAGAGGCACAGCTATTTTTTACAATTTTGGGGGAATTAATTTAGCTTATCATACATAAAGGAATCCCTCAGATCAACCCCTGCCCCCATCACATACGAACACAGTAACAAACACCACTAATTCTCTTCTTCCTCTAGGTCTAGATTATGTGACATAAAATATAAAAGTAAAGTCAGTTCCTGGCCTGGGCACATAGGTAAGTGATGTATCAGCAAAGTAGGCCTAAAGGACTCCTTTTCTATAATTGAGGCTGTTTATGACCACCTAGCCTGGAATTTCCCATTTAGTTGCCACGGTGGCCACTCTGAGAACACTCTGCTCCTTTTAGCAATACAGCAGGAGTATCCCGTTCATGTGAGTCCACTCTGAGTAGCCCCAGAAACAAAAGCCGCCGAAGGGGAGAGGCACCTTCAGCAAACAGGAGCATTACCTTGGTCCCATGGTAGAAGTCATCCACACATGTGGC
Organism: Manis pentadactyla; assembly: GCF_030020395.1. Taxonomy (NCBI): domain Eukaryota; kingdom Metazoa; phylum Chordata; class Mammalia; order Pholidota; family Manidae; genus Manis; species Manis pentadactyla. Next base: position 215,136,172 of record NC_080020.1, read on the forward strand.
GTTCATGAAGGTCTGGTGAAAGTGGGTGCTGGTGTCGATGCCCCCAGGGATCACCAGTTTTCCGGTGGCATCAATCACCTTGGCCCCTCCGGGGATCATGAGCTCACGGCCCACCTGCTGGATGATGCCATTCTCAATGTAGACGTCGGCCTCATGGGTGCAGTCATCATTTACCACCTTGCCTCCTTTGATGAGAATCCGCACGCTGGCTGAATTGGCAAGCATGTTCCTACAGAAGGCAAGAGAGAGGCACCAGTCAGTTCAAAGTCACTTTTCACTATAACCACAGTCCCACCTCTTCCTACTAGAGCCCAAACCATGGGCAGAGTACATGAGCAGGGATGAGAAGGAAGTCTCTCCACAGACTAAAGACACTGGTCCAACCACCAGCTGGGGTCACAAGCCTCCCACTGACCTCACAGTGGGACTCATTAGGAATAAAGACACAAAGGCAGTAAGGGTAAAGCTGGGGCCCAAAGAAACACCAAGTTTTACCTTCCTGAAATGTTTTATGTGCTCTGAAGCATTTTCATACCTGTCTCATTTTATTCCTGAAACAACCTGAAAAGTGGCATTTTACAGATGAAAAAGCTGAAATTTCTAAGGAATTTATGGCAACTAAGTAGCTGAGTCAAACCCAGATGTCTTACATGACTGATGTCCACAGGACACCACATGGTCCTGAAGATATCAGAGGCTCCTTGGGCGTGTCTCGCATTCTCCAAGTCTCACAGCTGTTTAATTCACGTCATTCTTCAGATGGATTCTGCTTCAGTTCATCCCCCTGTGTTTGCCTCAAGAAGTCCACTACCACACTGAGCTCCACTGCTGGCTGAGCATTAATAAACTCACCTGAGGAGCTTTTGAAAAGCACCTGTTCTCAAGCCTCACCCCTAAGAGTCGACTTTATTTAGTCCAGATTGGGTCCCCATAATCAACATTTTTAAAAGCTAGAGAACTTTACCATATGCTTAAAAAAGAACTAATATCAATCTCTTCCAGAAAATAGGAGGTGAGGAAATTTTCCCAACTCATTTTTTGAAGTCAGTATTGCTTAACTTAATACCAAAACCAGACAAAGGCAGTACAAAAAAAGAAAGTACAGAGTAGTATCTTTCATGAATATAGATGCAAAAATTCTTAACAAAACATTAGCTATTACCCACCATGCAAGTGGGATTTATTCCAGGGATGCAAGGCTGGCACAGTATTTGAAAATCAACTGATATAATCCACTATACTAACAGGTTACAGAAGAAAAATCACAATCATATCAATTGTTCCAGAAAAAGCACTTGGTCCAGCAAGAATGTAATAAATAAGATCAACATACAAAAAGCTATTGTTTTTCTATATGCTAGCAATGAACACATGTACATGCAAAAAAATGGAAATACTTAGGCATAAATCTAAGAAAACACACAGGATTTGCATGCTGAAAACTACTAAATGCTAATGAAAGAAATCAAAGATCTAAGCAAGTGGAAAGACATAACATGGTCATGAATTGGAAAATGCAACACAGTAAATATGTTAATTTTCCTCAAATTGATATATATTTCAATAGTTCAGTAAAATTTTTTGTAAATAGAGGCAGGATTATTGCCCAAATTTATGGACTGACAAAGGAACTAGAATAGCTAAAATAATTTTGATGAAAAAGAATAAAGTGGGGGAAATCAGTCTATGCGACTGCAAGACTTATTACATAGTTACAGTAATCAAGACTTTGTGGCAGATGACTGGAAGGATAGACACATAAATCACTGGACCAGAAGAGAGACCCAGGAATAGCCCCACACAAGTATGGTCAGCTGATTTTTGACAAAGGTACAAAAAGCAATTCAATGGAGGGAAAATGGTCTTTCCAATAAATGGAGCAACTGGATATCCACAGGCCCAAAATGAACCTTTCCTAAAACCTCAGATCTTACACAAAAATTAGCTCAAAGTGGATCATACACTAAGTGGCCACATTTGACACCACTGACCACTCCCTTCCTCTTGGAGGTTTGTTCTCTTAGCATTATATGGGGCCAAGCAGTGGAGGGGGACAAGGATCTCAGGACATCCTGACCACTGTTTTGGAGAGGACTACTTTGTTGATGAGCTGTGGTTGAAGACAAGTTTGTGGGAAGTACATACACAGCTGTCAAGACCTTTGTGAGTAAAGGAAGCTGGAAAATGGCCTGAGAAGCATGGTGGAGGGAAAACATCAATTTAGAGCAGAAGAGATAAGATTTTTCAAGCAGTAAGAAAGGAATCAAAAGAAATATTAAAGTTGTAAGAGATCAAGGATTATTTATGATGAAGGTCTTGAAGGAGGTAGCATGGAATGACGATGGCCATTGATAATGGAAGGCCTTCCCCTTCGACAAGCTAAGTCCTCTGTCAATGTACATGGTTTATTTGGATCATACACTAAGTGGCTCATACACTAAGAGGGTTGATTCTTCCAACCCTCTGAGGAAGGTATTATTATGCCCATCTCACAAAAGAGGAAACAGACTCAAGAAAGGTTAAGGTCAAAGGCCTGTAGGAGAGATGAGAACACAAGGGAATTTGTGTTCTCTCTGCTCTGAAAAGCTGGAGGCTGATTTCCTGAGAGCAGTAAGGAGCAAGTGGCTGTGAGCAGAGAGTGGGAGGTGTGGAGGAGCCACTGCAGGGACCTGAGATGTGAAGTGTAGGGAGACTACACAGGAGGAGTGGGTGCTGAGGGCAGCTCAGACAGCTGTGGTCATGGTGAGTTACCTGGAATTCTATCCAGGGAGCACACTTTGGATGGATCTGCAATTGTACTGACCCTCAGATATCTTAATAGAAATTACTTTCATTTAGACTTAGAAAATAAAGGACAAAGTCTTACTGGGGGAGGGACATGACATCATTGCAGTGTCTCCCTGGGCTCCAATAAAGCCCACCTTTGTACTTGGTAAACTTCTCCTCATTCTTTAGGACCCAATTCAATTGTTTTCTCTTCTGAGAAGGCTTTCCTGACTCTCTGCACCTTCACAGACTTCAGGGTACTGGAGTCTGTTTCCACCCCTACACTGACTTCCTCAAAGTCAGAAGCCCATCAGTGATCATCGTTTCTGCCCCCTTCATCCCCAGCATGCAGTATAGGTTACTCAAAACTGGGAATGAGTGAACGAAACATTTACTTGCACCGACACAATCCAAACGGTTTACAGCAACATTCTGTAGACGAACTGCATTGTTTGTTTTCTGGGGTACTGGGCAACTCAATGTCCAGGATAATGCCCAACTTTTGCCTCTTTTCCAATATAGAAATCACTGTGAGCAGAGCAAAAAATGTGATTTATGTTTCTCTCATCCTCATCATTTTATTTTGCCTGCCACAAGGCAAGTTGCAGAAAGGCTATGTCCCAGGATAAAAAGACCTTGGAATCTGTTGAAGGAATGAATGTTCCTCGTAAGGAAATAAGTCAGACACCTGCAGGGCTTAGCCTGCTCTCCTGGACACACGAGGTTAAGAAGTTTACTTACTGTCAAGCTGATTAGGCTGGAGCACATGGAAAGTCAAGACCAAGAAAGTTTACAATGCCTACTCGCCCTCAGCCACCAGGCTCTCCTGCTTTTAGGAGAGGCTGGCTCTTTTGGGGGTGGGTGGGTTGTGCTGCAGGGACTGATGCTTGGAAACAAGACAGCCGGGGGGAGTGAGTTCTGTTCCCCATGAACATCTGCTCCACCAGGTGTCACCCCTGGGGAGAAGGGGCCCTCCCCTAGGGTGGAAGGCTCTGGCAGAGAGGCAGCAGGGAGGGGTCAGGCTGGAGGATGGGAAGACTGGACAGTCACAGCCACAAGCCTATTGCCTGAAGCTGGGATGAAGCTAAACATGTTTCAGGAGATTTTTTTTTGTCCTAAAATATGAAAACTGGAGTTCTAATTTAATACATAATGACTAGGAAATGAGTTTGTTCTCAGGTGGTGGACACAATCATCACTCTGGCCTAAGGAATCCAGGAAAGCCCAAGAGATGAGATACTTCCCTCTCGCTAGAAAGGCAAGACCAGGTGTAACCACAAAAGGAGAGGCGCAGGTTCTCGGTTTGAATCAGAAGAGGGAAAAGATGATGGTGGGAGAGGTTACTGAAAGAAGACACACACTTAATCCTCTGTGCAAATATATAATCCTCACCTTTGAAAGCAGCTCTAAAGTAAGAGGAAAAATTAGAATATTTATACCAAGTAATTGCTGCATAGTCATTACATCAATGTTGTAAATGAGAATATTGATTTGCTTATTAATCTAGAACACATGCTCATAGCACACACCTGGAGGGTGGGGAGCCTGGCAAAGGAATGTGATAATGATTTATTGGGGATTCTTGTCTGAGCTTTGATGTTAGAATCAAAAGCCAACGGTGTCTTCTTCAATAGAAATAAGAGCAACAGCTCTTAGTCAGCTAACACCCCGTGCCAGGCACTTTACATGCATTAATTCACATAGCAACCACGAGAAGGAGGAACAAGGCAGGGATATTTGCCCAATTTAAGAGAAGGAAATAGAGATTTTGAAAATATCAGGTAGCCCATTAAAGGTCACATAACTCTGGGGGGAAGGATGGGTCTCAAATCCAGGCCTGTCTGACTTAAAGGAAAAGGTAATCAGAGTTAACTGGGTAGAAGACTTACAGGTGATTTTTATGTTCATCATAGCTTTCTATTTTTCAAACTATATACAATATATTTGTATTACCCTTCATAATCTAAAAATTATGTTAAGCTTTTTTTTTTTAACCTAAAATGAAGCAGAAGGAGTCCAGTGTGCCCCTCAGGTTCAGCAGCTCAGTTCTTCCCTGCATTTTCTCAGGAAGGAGGAGGCAGGGCTGCCAGCACCCGCTGTAACACTGGGGCCTTTTTCTAGAACCTGGGCTGCCCAACACTCAACCCGTCTTCTGCCATTTCCTTGTTGGAAATCCCTTAAGGCTAACCTGGCTCTGAAGGCTAGGCTCCCCTGGGTAATACTGGGGAGTCCTGGAAGCCCTCAGGTCTGGGGATCCCATTCACAGAGGCCTAGGCTAGTCCTGGAAGCCAGGCTAGACCGCACTCCTATGCCTACCTTAGAGGGGCCTCGCTCTCAGGACTTAGAGGACCTTGCTAATAATCTAACAGTTAGTGAACACCTACTACCCAAGGGGCCCTTCACTACAGACCTTCATGAACATTATCTCCTGTGATCCTTACAATGCCCTCAGATGGGTGCCATTCGTGCCCTCATTTTTACCACAAAATGGCTGAGGCTTAGAAAAGGTAAAGGAATTTCCTCAAGGACACACAGTCAGTCTGTAACAGAATAGGGATTGAAAGCCAGACACTTGTCTACAGTGCTAGGGACTGACTGTGTCCACCCAAGATTCTCATGCAGAAGCCCGAGCCTCCCAAGCAGCTGTATTTGGAGACGGGGCCTCTAAGGAAGTTTTCAAGGTTAACTGAGGTCAGAAGGGGGTCCCTGGTCCCATAGGATTTATGTCCTTATGAGAAGAGACACCAGAAGGCTCACTCCCCCGACCCCCACTCCCATGTGCCCTGCATAAGCACAGAGGCCACGTGAGGACACAGTGAGAAAGCAGCCATCTGTCAGCTAGGTAGAGAGTTCCCACCAGAAACCCACCACACTGGCACCCTGACCTCTGACCTCCAGCCTCCAGAACTGAGAGACAATAGATTTCTGTTGTTTAAGCCACCCAGTCTACAGTATTTGGTTATGGCAGCCATGAGCAGACTAATACAAGGGCCCACACTCTAGCCATGAGCCATCCTGCCAAGATGCGAGGGGAGTGCCCCAGGCCGTGGCTCTTCAGCTGCCTGCAGAGCCACTTCAGTGTACGCGGGAATCCAGCCCGGCCTTCTGGCAGGCGTCCAGCTTTAGGCTGGGGGTGCTGTCATCGGAACCACCTGCTGGCCTTCGGGATCCCCCAAGGCCTCAGGACGCTCTAGGCCTGCACTGGTGTGTTCGAGTAACATCACAGCATGGCTGATGAACATACTTCCTGCCTGAAGTGCTTTTGGAGAACATCTTTTTAAAATGAACATTTGTGTGCACTAAAATATTCTGTAATTTCACTCCTTTCCAGTGTCAAGCACTGGAGACAGCTTTGAAGAAGACACAGGCCTTGCTCTCAGGAAATTCAATCTACTGGACAAGATACACAAGTAATTCCACTACTAAGTGACTAAAGAGTAAAGGGGAACTTCTTGCCCAAAACCCTTAAAACTAACTGAACGTATTGGTTGAAATTGGGTGTTTCTCACTGTGGACCAGAGAGCAGAGCTGTGAATGGACGAGATGAGGGCCTGGCATGGTAGGAAGTCTTGTCACACCAGTGTCTCCCCACACATCTTCATTCCAAACTGTCTATGTGGCCAAGATGCCTGATGCCACCTCGTCCCCTCTGGCTGTTGACGGCTGACGTTCATTATGCTTCTTACCTCCCCCGGTACTGCATCGGCACCTCATCCCCACAGCTTTCCCTGCTAATCATTACTAAACTAAGCAAAGGAAGATGCTACTGGCACATTTTTCCTCAGGGAGCCTCTGTGGGTATCACGGGGTGTGCATAATGCAGTGAGGGGGTGGGTGTATGGAAGAATACTGTGGGCCTCTGGGAGAGTCTCTCAAAAGGGAAAAGATTTGAGCACAATTGAAATAAGCTGTTAAACTCTGCAAATGCCACTGACTATGACTGTCTCCCTCTTCTCTGGTTGGAGCAGTATATTCAGAGAACTTCCTGTCACTGGTCATGGTCTAAAGACCATCAGTATCAAGTTTTACTGATTTATGATGCTTCAAGTCACCCATTTTATTCCAAAACACAATAACTGTATATACACAGCCAGTATCTGGCCCATTGGCTTCCTATATGCTATGATCTGAATGTCTGTATCATCCCCAAAGTCTTATGTTGAAGATCAAATCCAATGTGATGGTATTTGGAGGTGGGGCCTTTGGGAGGTAATCAGGTCATAAGGGTGGGGTACCCTCAAAATAGGATTAGTGCCCTTATAAGAACAGACACAAGATCTCCCCTCTGCCCCCCAATAAGGACACAGAGAGAAGATGACTGTCTGCAAGCCAGGAAGAGAGTCCTCTCCAGGGACTGAACTGGCCAGCACCTTGATCTAGAACTTAGCCTTTAGAATTATGAGGAATAAATTTCCGTTGTTTAAGCAACTCACTCTATGGTATTTTTATTATATATAGCAGCCTGAGTTGATGCTACATTAGTCAGAACCAAGCATTATAATCAAATCATCTTTAAGTAACAACTGGACCCTAAAACAAATGTCGCCTCCTTTAAAGACTTCTGGCTATATCCCACATTCCCATTTGTTTAACCAAAAACTTTGATTACCGAGCTATGATATCTATGCAAATGAAAGAATTCAAAACACATGTCTGTCCTCCCAGGCAGAAATGGAAAAATGCTAGATAGTTAAATGCTATTAGATGGCATAAATCAGAAGAACAGGATTCTGGAGCTGCATGGATTCATCAAGTCTACCCTGACTTTCCCCCCAGTCCCTGGACTTTACCAACAATAACCTTGAATAGAAGGAACCAGTCCAGGACTGAAGGGGTGATGTTAACACTGCAAATATGGAGATCTTAAGAATTCTACAATTTATTCAGAGATGCAGTGCCGCCTTCCACAGCAAGATGGTGGGTGTCTTTGATATGCCAAGATACATCCAACTGTGCACAGCTTGCATCCCCCAATTTCCTGATTCTGTGGCATGTATTCCTTATGTTCCTGAACCAATGAAAGGTTAGAGCTAAGGTGATATGCAAGCTGGGGGAGCAGGGACTTCTGGGTAGGGGGACAGCACTGTATCCTGGGAGTGAGAAAGCCTCTTTGTGTTTAAAACAGTAACAATTATTGCTGTCTGCCATCCAATAATTGTCTTGCTGGGTAATAGAAAATTTCCTGCACTGTCCACCCGCTCCTGCCTTTTTTACTGCTGCGAGCAGTTCCAGTGCAGAACGGTGCAGGGGCATTTTGCTGGGTGGACAGTCAAGGTTATGCAGCTGCAGCTTCTCGTTCATGAGATGCACACACCCATGCTCCTCGAAGGCACAGTGTTAGTCCTGCCAAAGAAACGCCAACCCCAACACTGTGTCTTGGAGTTGCCTGCTTCTGTCATCACTTTCCTCATTTCCCCTGTGCCTGCAGGGAGGTGTGAGACAAGGAGAGCCCGCGCAGTCTGTCCAGCAGAGCAGCCACCTGCCAGCAGCTCGGCTGGAGGTTGCAGGGGGTTGTTGGGGGCTCGGCACAGACACGTAGGGCCAGAATGGTGTAGAAGGGGCCCTTCTTGCAGAAAGACCTTAAAGCTAACTTGGTAAGTACTGGCTTAAGACATGTATTCCTTCTTAACAGGCATTGGCTTTCAGCTCACATTTCCTCTTTTGACAGAATCCACAGAAAAATGTGTGATTTCACAGAGAATTGGTCATTGATATCAAGGACCATGCAAGACAAGAGTAACACAACTGCCCTGTGACATGAAGGATCTGTGGATTTAAGCCAACCCTAATGGCAACCTGGGATGGTAACAAAAGAGGCAGGTGAAGTCAGCTCAGGTCACTGGGGACTCACTGAATGATATGGCTTTTCCCTTGCTCCAAGCAGGTAATATTTGCTAACAGATCAAAAGGCAACATATGGCAGTGATCTGGAAAAGAAAATGAAAACATGCAACTCTTCTGCTTCTTCTGATCAGCACAGAGGAAAGAATCAGAACAATGGGAGAGCCGTCCCTAAAGGAGGTGGGGTGGAGGGTGTTTGCACTTACAGCATCTTGGGATGATTCTGGAAAGGGACTCTCTCTGAGATGCAAAATGGGAACAAATGAAATGTTCAACACAACACAAAAGCCAAAAAGGGAAGTTTGAGGTGAGTGGAAAACAGCTAAGGGTTTAAGTTAATTGATTTTTTTTAAAAAGTAAATTGCTTTCTAAAAAGAAAAACACTAAAAAATTCTTAATATTAAAGCACAGAATAATTATATAATTAATTCTTAATTAGCTCTATCAATTGAAAATCACACTTGTAACACACATGTAAGGTACAAAGGAAAGTGACACAAACACCTGTGCACTCACCATTGTCATTACTGTTCAAGTCCCCACACCTCTTTGTACCACCCCATGTCCCCCTCCCTCTAACATGACCTCTTCCCTAGTCAGTTTGTGTGAATTAATGACTAGTAAAATTAGGTGGCAAATTAAAAAAAAAGACAAGATCACGTCTGTTTCCATCCCATGACCACCTCTCCCCATATCCTATAATCACATCTCCCATGCCCTATGGCTGATTTCACCATCTAGTTATCTGCTTTCCAAGGTAAGCAGGAATCTGAGAACCTATTCTATGGTAATAAAGAGGCAGGGTGGGTATTTAAACATCCAAATGCCCACTGGAGCACTCCACTGGAAGGTTCCACAGGCAACACACACTCGACCTTCCCCAAACCCACTGCACTGTCCCTATCACCCAGCCAGAAATCTGAGACTCTTCCTAGATTCCTCTCCAACTCAGGCCAGTGTCAGTGTCCAGGAGGGCTGGTCTGAGTGGTGGGCCTGATATGGGTCACCTGGGAGTTCTGAACAAAATGTTTTAAGAGATTCTGGATGTAAAGCCCAGCCATGGGGAAAACTGGGGAACCTGAAAGAGAAGGTCCTTCATCTTTCATCTGGGGTCAGGCATCTCCATGGACTAGGGGGGACCTGGAGACCAGGGGGCTAGACAGAAAGGAGGCTGCACAGGCTGAAGCTAGAGTGGCTGTGGCCGGTGTTTGCAGACACACTGGAATCTTTCACCCGGTAGCCATAAACGATTTCTGCACCTAACCGGCTAATCAGGAGGTATCATGTCTCCCATTTCTGTTACCCCAGGGGCTGGGATGGATCAAGCCTATTGGTAGCAGGTGTCATTTTGGCTGATAGCTGGCCCCAGGCCTTTGTAAGTGGGGACCATCTGTACGAGACCACAAAGCATCCACGTTTGGAATACTGCCCCGGCCTTTGGTGCAGCATGGTAGAGAAGGTAGAACAGGTCCAGGGCCAGCCAGAAATGGGCGAGATTACAGGGCTGCAGTAAGAGGAAGCGGAGGCAAACATGACCCTGATCTGTCAAAGCGATGGGCATGAACGTGAACAAGGGCTGGTTCCTGGGAACGCCTAACAGACAAGTTTAAGACAAAGGAGCTGCTACAAGGGAAGCCCCAGAGTGGGGTGTGGCTTCTGGGAAGGCATTACAAATCCAGGGGCAGTGAGTCCTTAACAGGCTAAGATGGAGTAAGAGGTTTTAATCCCATGGTTCACCTGCCCTGATGGGGCCCAGCATGGCTGGATTTACTGAGCAAGCACCCACAGGGTGCAGAAGGCAGAAGCAAAATTCCAAAGGATTAGCCTGAGAGGGTGGTAAGAAACAGAGCTGCAGACCACTTGTTCAACATCAGCCATGAGAGAAATAGGGCAGTTGTCAGAGGGAAAGCTGAGCATGTGTGTGTGTGTGTGTGTGTGTGTGTGTGTGTGTGTGTGTGTGTGTGTGTGTGTGTGTGTGTGTGTGTGAGTGACAGGACAGGCTTCACTGCGTGTTGACAAGTGTGCCCACGTGGGCATCCCAGTCCATGCGTGCGCAGTCTTTGGTATCTGGGCAGAAACTTAGCTACTTTTAAGGGCTCCTTTCCTCACTGAAGCCAGGAGGCTTTTCAGGTGAGGCTCGGGAGACCCAGGAACAGCAAATACCAGTAAAACTGAGTAAATCCCCCTTCCATAAATAATCCCCCTGCTCTGGGACCTGAGGAAGGGCAGGAGAAGTGTGCACACACTGGAGATAAGAAGTCCTGGCCCCTGCTGAGGCTTTGGCCAGAGAACACCAGGCTTTTCCTGACCAGGAGAGTCACCAGCACCAGCACAACCCTTCCCCCGGCCGACCCTCCTGCAGCCTCCTCAGCCCTGTGGTGCTTTCCAAGCTCTCAGCTGTCTCCACGCCCCAGAAATAATTCCATCAGCTCCTTTGTAAGGAGAGCAGCTGTAGCTCAAGGGCCAAAGTGGCTGCTTCCTAGAACTCCAGCCAAAGGGCAGAGGGGGCCAGCAGCCCCGCCAGGAGAGCGGAGGGGAGCAATGGCTCTTCTCAGCCTGAGGCCTCCGTGCTCCAGAGGGAGATGGGCAAAGTCATGTGCAGCAGAAAAGAATGCGTTTTCCTAACTGTAACCTATCACAAACCTGGGCTACCTGATAAAGGTGAGATTTGGGATAGAAATTGAGAGGGTATAAAAACGGCTTTTACTGAAAATTAGCATCAACTAACTATAACTGTATATAACATCTCACAAACAGCTGAAAAGAAGCAGGACACAAAATAGTAAATGTGGTATGATTCCATCACATCACACCCAAAAGCAGGCAAACATGAATTATAGTGTTTAGGCAGATGGTGGTAAAATCATGAGGAAAAACCAAAAATGATTATCAGAAAAGTCAGTATAGTGGTTTTCTCTAGGGGGTGTGGGGGGTGTATTGTGGGGGAAGCTTCTTGGGAGCTTCAAATAGTCTAGTCTTTTACCTGGGTGGGAGTTACACAGATGTCTGCTTTAAATTATTCTTTAAACTGTACATATATTTTCTGTGTTCTTTTGTACGTATCTCATAAAGAATTAGAAAAAAATTTTAAAAACAAATTCATGCCAGTATACAAAAATGGTATGTCAGGTATTAACACAACCATGTAAAAATATGCACATAAAAAACAGCAGATGAAAATAAATGGCAAGGCTTGTGTTCTGGAATTATAGGTGACTTTCCCACTGTTTTTTTTCAAACTTTCATTATAATATTACATTGATCTTATAATGACAAATAAATATGGTCATTTCAAACCACATAAATACTTTTATATTTATGCTTGAAAACAACTGAAGAAAGGGGAAAAATATTTCCCTCTTCTTTTCAGGAAGTCTTGCTATCATCCTGCCACCTCCTGGAAGAATTCCTAAAAGGACTGGGCTTAGGACAAGCCAATCTCCTTATTTCAACTCAAATAGTACTCAGGACACAGCCTTTTTTTTCTCTGTAATATAAGACTTCTTCAAAGAGGTACCAGACATTTCACCTTGTGCTTAAAATGTGTTTCCAGCTCTCTCTCCCAAATTCAATGCTTTTACCTGCCTGCCAATGACCTTAACACCAAGAGTGCTTCTGCACAATCAGTGACAACATGCCTTCCTGTGCCTCTTCCTGCCAGCACCTTATCACACAGCTGACTCACCTCCAACACTGAGCAAACAGATATTTTTACCCTATTTCTAGAATTCCTGGAGCCTGAGAAACAAATCTCATCAGTGCTTGTAGAAATACATGACTAATGGGACCCAACTTCGGGGAGATGGGCAAGGCAGGGAGACAGCCTCCCACGGGTGAGTCACGTGCATGAGTCATTCCAGGCTCATGCGGGAAGCTCCGTGCCCAAGTGCTTTTGGGCCACAGGAAAGGCCCAGGTGAAAACGACCAGCTTTCCTCACGTGGGGCAGTGATGCCACTGATCTGATTGTGTCTGGATTTCAGAGACCTGTTTTAGAGAGCAACAAAGGGGGGCGTGGGGAGCAAAGGATGCAAGGTGGGAGGAGGAAACGGAGTGGGTGATGGGGTGGGACAAGGACACACTGTAGCTGTGTGACTATCTGCTCCAAGCCTGGCTGCTCAGCTGGAAAGTGGGCATCAAGACCATCGGCACCACCATCGCCATTAAGCTCTCTATAGGTCAGCCTCACACACAGTTTCCTATGGATCTTACAACAACCCAGAGAGGTCATTGGACAGTATCATCCCCATCTTATGGCTGAGGAAACCGTGGGTTGGAATTCATACCAGAGTAGACCAGAGGCTCCTTGAGAGCAGAGCCAAGGTCTCACTTTATCCTTCTAAGGGGTTGGCACACAGAGGGGACTCATTAAGTGCTAGCTGAAGGGAGGGAGGGAAGACTGATGGATGAGATAGCAGGGCGAAAGCACTTGCATTCGCCACAATGATGGGCTGTTAGCAATGGGGAGACTTCCCCAAAGATTTCTGTGCTGGCTGTGAGGATGTCTGGTGCAAAGCCTACGGCAGAGGAACAAAGCAGGCACTCCCTAGGATGGTAAAAAGACAAGCAAGTATGGGATGGGAATGGCAAGCAGATTAACTGCTTCAGGGCCTGGACGTTAGGCTGGGATAGGGAAGCAACCTGGCCAGCCAGGGCATGAGGTCAAAGGGCACAGAGCAAGAGGCTCAGGCTCCTGAGTGAGCCCCAGGGAGCATAGGACACCCTGGAGCATTCAGAGCCGGATCCTGATAAGGTTAGGGGATGAAACATGCTGGGCGGCTGGCCTTCCTGCTTCTCTACCAGGCACAGGTTGAGTGGAGGATGGGAGAGCAGTGACTGCTGTATTCCAGGCATGAGGATGTAGTGGGTTAAGCAGGTGGTGCCCCGGAATTGAAAAGGGGGGAGCAGAGCTGAGACAGGATAGAGGTTCTCCCAAGTAAAGGAAAACAGAGCAGGGATGACAGTAAGGATGACAGCATGGGCAGACAGCGGGACAGAGAGCTGGCGTGCACAGATGGAGACCAGCTGCCAGGGCACGCTGAGCTCTGTGGAAACCCAGTAACAAAAGCTGATTTCAGCTTCTCTCTCTCGGAGTCCTGTAGATCAGTCAGGAGACACCAGCTGACCCAGTCACCGGACGTAAGGAGGTGGAGGAGACCAGAGCACTAACCCTTAGTGAGTGCTGCTGTGTGTCAGGGGCAGGGAAAGCCCTTAATACCCGGCTTTTAACGGAAACAACCGCTCACTTGCCCTTGGAGATGACAGGCTATCTCCACTTGACAGATAACGACTAGCCAAGGTCACATAGCTTTATGGAGGAGCTCACCGGTTTGTAGTGGAAAGAAATGAAAAAACAAAAAAATTCAATATGAGTTAAGAGAAGGGCTCTGTCAATACCAAGAGGGGTGGGAAGCACTTAACACTGACTGGGATACAGGACTGCTTCTCAGAGAGCAGTGCTTTTGAGATGAGTCTTGACGGCTGTTTAGAGGTTCACCAGGGTAGGGGAGAAGCCAAACACGGCCTTTCAGAGAGAAGCAGAGCAGTGTGATCTAGCTTGGTGCATTCAGGATGGCTGGTATATTTGATGGATGAGGCTGGAGAGTAGGCAGGGCCCACACCATCCAAGGCCTGCTGGGACACTCCAAGAGTCTGGACTAGATGCTGAGTGAGGACAGCAGGAATATGGTAACATACAGCTGGTATGGCAAGCAAAGAAGTGACATCATTAGATTTGCATTTTATGTAAAAAATTAAAGTATGAAAGTAAACTTGAAATGGATCAAAGACCTGAATGTAAGTCATGAAACCATAAAACTCTTAGAAGAAAACATAGGCAAAACTCTCTTGGACATAAACATGACCAACATCTTCATGAACATATCTCCCCGGGCAAGGGAAACAAAAGCAAAAATGAACAAGTGGGACTATATGAAGCTGAAAAGCTTCTGTACGGCAAAGGACACCACCAATAGAACAAAAAGGCATCCTACAGTATGGGAGAATATATTCATAAATGACAGATCCAATAAAGGGTTGACATCCAAAATATATAAAGAGCTCATGCACCTCAACAGACAAAAAGCAAATATTCCAATTAAAAAATGGGCAGCGGATATGAACAGAAACTTCTCCAAAGAAGAAATTCAGATGGCCAACAGACACATGAAAAGATGCTCCACATTACTAATCGTCAGAGAAATGCAAATTAAAACCACAATGAGATATCACCTCACACCTGTTAGGATGGCCAACATCCAAAAGACAAACAACAACAAATGCTGGTGAGGATGTGGAGAAAGGGGAACCCTCCTGCACTGCTGGTGGGAATGTAAATTAGTTCAACCATTGTGGAAAGCAGTATGGAGGTTCCTCAAAAAGCTCAAAATAGAAATACCACTTCACCCAGGAATTCCACTCCTAGGAATTTACCCTAAGAATGCAGGAGCCCAGTTTGAAAAAGATATACACACCCCTATGTTTATTGCAGCATTATTTACAATAGCCAAGAAATGGAAGCAACCTAAGTGTCCATCAGTAGATGAATGGATAAAGAAGATGTGGTACATATACACAGTGGAATATTACTCAGCCATAAGAAGAAAACAAATCCTACCATTTGCAAAACAACATGGATGGAGCTAGAGGGTATTATGCTCAGTGAAATAAGTCAGGCGGAGAAAGACAAGTCTCAAATGATTTCACTCATCTGTGGAGAATAAGAACAAAGCAAAAACTGAAGGAACAAAACAGCAGCAGACTCACAGAACCCAAGAATGGACTAAGAGTTACCAAAGGGAAAGGGACTGGGGAGGGTGGGTGGGAAGGGAGGGATAAAGGGAAAAAGGGGCATTACGATTAGCACACATAATGTAGCGGGTAGGCAGAGGAAAGGCAGTATAACACAGAGAAGACAAGTAGTAATTCTACAGCATCTTACTACACTGATGGACAGTGACTATATTGGGGTATGTGGTGGGGACTTGATAATGGGGGGAAACTAGTAACCACAATGTTGCTCATGTAAGTGTATATTAATGATACCAAAATAAAAAAAATAAAGTATGAAGTACTAGGAGAAAACACTGATATATTAATAAATGTTGGATGGGGAAAGCTTTTCTTAGCGTAATCCAAAGCCAGAAATCACAAAAGATAAGACTGATGTAGATATGACTATATAACAATGAAAAACTGATACAAGCAAAAGCTACCATAAACTACTCTTGATGGAGATAAATAAAAACTGGTCATGATATGTTTGCAACATATAACCCAGGATTAGCATGTAAAAGCATGTATAAATCTCAAAAGAAAGACAAATACTCAAATAGAAAATACAGGCAAAGTATATGAATAGGTAGCCCATGGGGGTGGGGAGGACAAAAATAGCTAAAAGCAAATAAAAATATGCTCATGTTTATTAATAACTGAAGAAATGTGAATGGAAACAAGATTACATTTTTCACCTATCATAATGGCCCCGATAAAAGAGAACAATGCCAACAGCGAGTAAAACATGTACTCTCATATATGTTACATGAGAGCAAGAGTTCAAACTGATATGACCTTACCAGAAAGAAAACCTAAAACTTCACGTGAAAAATTAAAATGTGCACTTCACATCAAAGAATCTCCTCTAAGGAAATAATTGGACCATTGCACAAAAATGTATTATGAGGTATTTTCTTGCACTGTTGCTAACAATAGCAAATAGTCTGAGAACAAGCTTAAGGTCTGTCAAAGTGAAAACCGTTTAAAGAAATAATGGTATATTCACACAATATAGGATACAGAGCCATTGAAAAGGATTGTGTAGATCTCTTAAGTATTGACCTGGGAGTTATCCATGATACAGTACTAAGTGAAGAGTAGATTACAGAACAGGACCCATGGTATGCATGTCTACTTTTGTATTTATATATGTGGCACTTCATATATATATGAATATGAAATTTCCTTGTATATAAACAGGCTGTTTGCATAAAACACTGGGAAGGTTATTCAATAAACTGATAGCTACAGTTGTCTCAGGGATAGGGAATTGCAGCAGGACTCAATCTCTTTATTTTGATGTAAAAATATTTTATAATAAACCAGCTGGGGAATTGACAATAGCCCTGATCGAGCACTGGAGTACAACACTGTGAGGAAGTCTGTGCCAGACGGGCAATTCACCAGCACGTTAACATCTCTTGTACATGTATTTAAGCACCATTAGGCTGTACATCTAATGGCCTATCGGATCTCTCAACTTTGATGTCTCACCAGCCCTTCAAACTCATCACATCTAAAACTAAGCTCATCACGCTGTCTCCACCTGGCTCCTCTTCCAGTGTTTCCCATCTCAGTGAAAGGCATTCCACTCTCACCCCAAGACCAAGCTGGCAGCGAGAGCATCATTTTCACTTAAAAGAGCCAATGATAGGGCCACCTCCCCAGGCCAAAGCAAGTGGCCCCTTCCTCCTTTCTGTTCACCAGGGCCTCGGGCAAGGCATTGCCTCTCCAAATGGCTGCAAAACAGGAGCAGAACACCCCCCTTTAACCCGGCCTGTTTGGATGCTGCCTTCCTTGAATGAATGGCTGGAGAGATGGAACAGTTGGGAGATTGTGGTTCAAAAGATTTTCCCTGGTTGAGTGGGTGAGTCTGAAAACGTGAACCTATCCTCATTTATTTAAAGAAGAAGAGGTAACGAGCCTTCGTTGGAGCCCTTGCTGAGCTGTGAGCACCTGCTGATTAACTGCCAGCCACGGAAATAAGTCTGTATCTCTTGAAAGCATGTAAGTCGGACTAATGGAGACTGTGGTTGTGGGCCCGCCTAATTCATCCTGAATGCCAGCATTTCCACTTTTTCTTGTTCACCTGCTCCTGCTAGAAGAGAGGTGGGGTTGGAACTGATGAAAGACACACAGTTACTTTCATAAATACTTGCAGTTTCTTCCCTTGTACTTCCTGGAAGGGCTGGCCAGTTTCCCTTGGTTTCCAATACCTGGCAGCCCCTTCCCACCCCAGCCCAGGCCTAGGACTAATCCTGGGAGGCAAGTCTGAAGACTAGAGCCCAGCACACTCAGACTCCAGGTTGGGATGCCTGGAGCAGGACAAGCCCTGACTGCGCTCTAGCTCTTCTGCTGCTGAGGGTTGCACCCCAGACTGCACTTCAGGTAACTGCTTCCCTGTGCCCAAGCCCTGTTTAGTACAGCGTCTGCTATCTCATTCCCAGTAGGCTGGCACACCCTTCCCTGTTGTCACCTATAGGCTTCTCCAGGGAATGTAGGCCCCCCATCTGTGTCTGAGGCCCCTCCACCTGTTGGCACATGTTCCTGACACCAACTGCCTCCTCTCCCCAACTGCGCCCACACTCCTGACACTGTTCTACCTGCCTGCTTCCAGCCAGATACCTGCCTGGGTTCCCAGCTGTGGTCTCTGCTGTCATGGGTGCTTTGTCTGGTGGAATGAAGGTGCTCCGTGTCTGTGACTAGTTGTCCCTCCCCTCACCACACCCACTGCAGTCCTAGCCCTTCCCAATCTGCCTGATTCTATTCCAGCTCTTCAAGTGATCCGTTACTTTTCTGAGAGGTGGCAGAATGAAGCAGCTTACAAATTTAAAGCATATTTATTTCATTTATAATGGTACCAAAAACATGATGAATTTAACAAAATATGTGCAAAACCCGTACAATGAAAACAACACAAACACTGATCAGGAAAACTAGGGAAATAAATAAAAGAAATAAACTCCGTTCACAGATTGGAGGATGTAACGTTAAGATGTCAGTTCTCCCCAACTTGATCTGGTCATTTAACATAACCTCAACCAAAATCTTAACAGGCCTTTTTGTAGATATTGATAAGCTGATTCTAAATTTATATAAAAATGCATAGGACCTAGAATAGGCAAACCAACTGGAAAAAAGAACAAGGATGGAAGACTACCTGATTCCAAGACTTACTATGAAGTCACAGTAATTAAGATAGTGAAGTACTGGTTTAGGAAAAGACAAATAATATGGGTGGTACAGAATGGAGGATCCAGAAATAGGCCTACACAAATATGGTCAATGAATTTTTGACAAAGGTGCCCAAGTAATTCAGTGAGGGAGAGGAACCCTCATACAGTGCTAGCAGAAATGGAAAATGATGCAGCTCATTTAGAAAACAGTCTGGTAGCTCTTCAAAAAGCAATAGGATTACCATATGACCCAGAAATTCCACCCTTAAATATAAACCCAAGAGAAATGAAAACATTAAGTCCACACAAACTTACACATGAATGTTCCTAGCAGTGTTATTTATGATAGTCACAAAGTGGAAACAACCTAAATGTCCATCAACTGGTGAATGGGTAAACAAAATGTGGCACATCCATACAATGGAATATTACTCAGCAATAAAAAGTACTAATTCATGCTGCCACATGAACCTTGAAAACATTACACTAAGTGAAAGACGCCAGTCACAAAGGACTACATATTAAGACCATTGGTAGCCGATGGGCTGTACAAAAAGAGGCAAGGAAGGCTGGATTTGGCCGGTGGGCTATCATCTGCCCCATCTACAGCTAGAGCCGGTTTCTCAGCCTTGACATGACTGCAGTTTCTGGCTAGTTAATTCTTTGTTGTAAAGGGCTATTCTGTGCATTTAACGGTGCTTAACACTCTTCTTGACCTCTACCTACTAGATACCAGTAGGACCTGCTCAGTTGTGACAACCAAGAATGTCTCCAGACATTGCCACATGTCCCCTGAGGGGCACACTCACCCCTGGGATAGAAATATTGACCTATAGTGATAGCGGGTCACTGGTTGGGTGGAGGGAGGTAGGGGGTTGAATGGAAAGAGGCACAAGGGAAACTTTTGGGATAATAGAAATATTCTACATCTTGGTTGTGGTGGTGATTACTCATGTATATAAACATGTCAAAACTCTCTGAAAAATGTATACTAAAAATGATTGTGTCTAGTGTATGTAAATTACACCTCAAAGAAGTTGACTTTAAAACAACAAAAATGCATTTAAAGGGGACCATTAAAAGAAAAGCAGAAAAAGAGACTTACTAGCAATTACATTTTGTGCTAAGCTTCCTGGGAGTCCAAGCAGGTTTAGGAGGAAAAACTCTTACTGTGGTATTAAACAAAGGCTCTAATTCACCCTCTAGGTTAAAAAGCCTTTCAAACCCTGAATCCTTCAGTGGCCCCCTCCATCCAACTGAACATCCAAAAGAAAGTTTCAGCCAGAATTTTTTAGAGAAAGCAGGTCTGCTCTCTATACAGATAATGTTAGAAGGAATTTCTTGGCTTCCTCTCTAAGGAATAAAAGAAACATGACAGATATATTTACAGTTTTGCAGAAGGTGTATAAATATTTTTCCAATGGCCATGTTTAATAAAGGCTGAGGAAATACCATTAAATTTTAACTTAGCAAAGACATTTCTGTGGAGTAATATTGTCTAATACATCTAATATCATTAACGTGATAGCATCTAATATAAATTTGGTGCTCTAACCTACACTAGAAAGAGAAGGCAAATATGTCTTATAAATCCTTTAACTGGTTAATGGTAAAGAAGGTGTCTAAATATCACTCCTCTAGTTAGGCCACCCCAGTCCCAGCCACACCTAAGCCAGATTCATGCCCCCCCGTTTCCTCTCCCCTTAGCTTTCTAGTGTTCTGAAATTGGGGAATAGGTGTACAGGTGATTTTAGTAGGTACGTGTACTTGGGTATAAACAATGTTGAATCATGAGTGTGGAGGTGGTCTCTTTTCAGTTCTCTTTCTATACTTCTAATTACATCAAGGAAAATATCTCAGTGGGTGGGTGTGTATCTTTGAATATCCAGCACTTATTAATTTCCCATTTTCACAAAGGGAAGAGGCGAGGTCTAGTTTTTGGAAGTGAATAACATTGATTGACTTTCATTGTATTTATTTTTCTAGTTATTTATTTATGGCAAATATTCCTATGTGTGGTGTTGATATAATGTTTCTTTTAAAAGTTAAGTAAAAAAGGCACATTTATTTAAAGAAAAATATTAAGCATCAATCACATAGATGGTACTATAATATCAAAAATGGAAGGAAGGTATATGCAAATGATCAGGTGGGACAATGATGCTCTCGGCCAGGGAGTTTTCTGTAAAAGGCCAGAGAGTAAACATTTTAGGTTTTGTGGGCCACATTTGGACTCCATCACATATTGTTTTTTCTTTTTAAGTAATCTCTTAAAATTGTAAACACCATTCTTAGCTCACCAGGCTGGACAGAAACTCCCCCAGCCACTGTCTGCTGACCCATGTTCCAGGAGCTATGCTTTCAGAGGAGGCAGCCACTAGCCACCACATGTGGCTACTGAGCCCTTGAAATATGGCTAGTATGAAGGAGGAACTGAAATTTTAGTTGTGTTTATTTTTAAGTGGCTGAGGGACTGTACGGTGCAGTTCGAGCCAGTGACTAAAGAAAAATAAAACTACTTCGCATCAGGCTGAAAAGATAAACATCAATGGAACGATAACTCCTTCTCAATCCTCTTTTGACTTTTCCTCCCTTTACCAGTTCATCAAGAGTTGTCAATAAATTATCTTCTGATGGCAAGTTACAGTCATTATAGTCAGCAAAAAAGCAGAGATACCTTCTCTAATGATTATTATTAAGGCAAGGCAATTGCCTTAAAAATGCAGTAAGATAAGAAAATTAAATCCTCAAGATAACATGGGAAAAAGGAGATAAATTGTGTTATGATTGTATAACTTTTAAAAAACTAAGAGCAATGATAAGATAACAGATTATAAATAAATATAATAAAATCAATGTAGTTTTTCTATACTAGCAGCCAGCCAACTATAAAGAGAAACAGGAAAAGCTGTTGTGTTCACAATAGTGAAAGACACTGTAAAACATTTAAGCATAAATAAAACAGTAAGACTGGTCCAGAAAAGACAAATCTAAATATAAAGCATTTTCTCTATTTTGATCTGTTTTGTTTAATGGCTCCCCAGGGTTGAGAATGGGAATCTTGCAGTGACAACAAACGGGCTTGAGTTTTCATTTTGGGGTGATGTACAGTTCCTAAAATCAAATTGCATGATGCTTGCACAACTCTTTAAATATACTAATAATCAGTGAATTATACACTTAAACTTCATGAGTTTTATTGTAGGTAAATTATACTTCAATACAGCTTCACACACGCACAAAACTAAGAAAGGAACAGATTCCTATAGAACTCAAAATACATAAAATAGAATCTAAACAAATGAAACAAATATGTTCTCAAAAGGGAAAGGCTGATATTATAAAATGTCAGTTCTCCCCAAATTAATATATAAATGTGATGCAATTCCTACCAGACTTCCCAATGGGTTTATTTTGAAATGGATAAAAATGGAATTGAGAAGTCAGGAAATTATGAAAAGGAATACAGGGTGGATAAAGGTATTCCTTAGGAATATTAAAAGATGTTTATGAAATTACTGTAATTAAAACTGTATGGTATCAGCATATGTTTAGGCAGATGAGTAGAACAGAATAAGGTGCTTAGTAGCAGATTTCAATTAAATCCAACAAAAGTGATATTTCGATTAAGTGGGAGGAAAATTATTTACTTAATAGATGGGGCTGGCATCACTGGCTATTTGTCTGGAAGAAAATTAAGTTGGCTCCCTACCTTACAGCATATATCAAAATCTGTAAGTCCATCTGGGATGTATTTAAATGTAAAACACAGAACAATAAAAATATTAGAAGAAAGCCCAGGAAATTAAATGTACAACCTGGGAGTAGTGGGAGACCTTTAAACTCAGTCTGGAAACCCAGAAGCCATAAAAGAAAAGTCACATTTCTGACTTTATAAAAACGTAAGAATTTGGTAAGGTAATGATATCATAAAGTCAAATAGATCAACAATAAATAGCCTGAGAAAACATGTGCAGTGCATATGACAGCTAGGAGCTCTTACAAATTGATAGGAAAAATACAACCAAGAGAAAGATAGGCACAGTGTAGCAATAAGAAATACACAGGAGAACAAGTCTAAATGACCAACAGCACAGAAAAAGATGTTCAACCTCTCCAGTAATTAAAGAGATGCAAATGAAAGTAACCAAGTGATGTCTCTTCACATCCATCACTGGCAAAAATCCCAGGGACTTTAGCAGGACTTGGGGGAGGAGGGGTGCTGGCTGAGAATGATGGTGAAGGCGTTGCTGATGGAAAGACAAATTATTACATTATTTTGGAAAAGTCTGAAAAGACTGTGATCAAAATTGTTAAAAGATCTCTGACTCTGCAACTGCACTCCTAGGACTCTGTCCACAGAAATCAAAGCACACACAAAAAATAAGGGAACATGGTTAGAGAGGTCCATGGCAGCAGGGTTGTAGGACAAAAAACAACCAACCAGAAACAAACTGTATACCCAACTCAGGAACAGTTGAAAAACCCGTGTACTATCTAAATGAAAACTGTGTCTCTTCTCATAGCCCTTCTGACACCAGCACTGGGAGTCAGAGCAGACTCCCTAGGCTAAGGGCTCAGTTCCGCAAGATTGCTCCCACTGTACACACCAGTCATTCTGTCCCAGGCTGTCACCTTATCCTTCTGGCCATCTGACCATAAATCAGGAGTTCCTGAGACAATTTGCTCGAATATCTCACAAGGCTCAGATAAACACTTTGCATAATGTTACTGGAAATAACACAGGTACATCCAAATGTAAGAGATATTTAAGACAAGGTATGGGGAAGGGACATGGAGCCACCTTCCAGCATCTCAGTGGGTTCATCAACCAGAAGATCTCCAAACCCCTTCACCTAAGGTTTTTGTGGAGGTTCCATTATGAAGGCAAGATTGATCAAATCATTGGTCATTGGTGATTAACTCAATCTCCAACCCCTTCCCTGTCCTAGGAGGTGAGGGAGAGAGGAGGGGGGGCCTGAAAGTTTCAACTCTCTAATTAGCTGATTGGTTCCCTCGACAACCTGCCCCCATTCTCTGAAGTTACCTTATTAGCATAGAGCCACCTCATTAGCATAAACTCAGGTATAGTTGAAAGGGGCTTATTATGAATAACAAAAGACACTCCTCTCACCCCTGTCACTCAGAAAATGACAAGCGTTCTAGGAGCTCTGTGCCAGAAACTGGGGATGAAGACCAAATATATATTTATTATATCACAAGACCACATTATCCATGCCATAGAGATCATGCAATTTTTAAAAAGTTAGATCTATACCAACTGGCTTAACACTTCTTCCAAGATATAATGATAAGAAAGGCAACTTGTAGAGATAGTGTATTTTATCAAAATGGAAATCTAATACATGTATCCATGATATCCATACACAGACACAAATATAACAGGATCCTATTCTGATAAAATGAATGAGGACAATAATACCTGTATTTTTAAAATTTATACACAATAATGTGTAGGGAGTAAAAAATGGGTGAAAACACCTGTTCGTCTACTCTTGTTACCTGTAGGGAGGAAGTGGTATGTAGTTGGAGAAGAGGAGTGGATAATAGAGGAAATGGGGGAGGTGGTAAAAGTCTAGTTTTTTTTAAAGAAAAAAATGTCAACAATTGAAACAGAATGAACGTGTATGTGTATGTCTGCATACAAGTTGAGATGCAAGGAAGATGGTCACTAAAATGCTAATGTGGTGGCTATTTTAGTATTGTGGGATTTCAGATGACTTTTACTTTCTTATACATTTAAATATTGTTTAAATTGTTTACTGTGAATATGTATTATTTATAAAACTAAGGAGAGGGGAAAGCAATAAAGTCATATTCAATCAAGCAAGAATTACCATCAGTCAAATTTACCCAGCCCCTATTACGTGCCACTCACAGGAGCAGACATGCTTCATTCCTGGTCCTCACAGCCACACTGCAATGAAGGAGGACAATGGGATCCGGAAAGGTTAGGCGACTTGCTTGGTATCACACAGATGACTGGAAAGATGTGCATCCAGCTTTAACTCCTAGACATTCTCTTCCCCACCTCTGCACTGCACTCTCACTTTATGGGCTATGCTGGCCACAGGGCATTTACCTTCTGTCGGGCCCACCCATGTGTCCTTCACCTACCAGGCATACAGGCATACAGGTGCCCCTCACTGTCCCTGATGGTAGGCTCCAAAATGAGTATTGCAGGATCCATGCCTTTGAGACTCTCAAGCCTTTACCTCTCCGTTAGCATCAATCACAATAGTCAACCTGTGATGACCCAAGGGCAGAGGACTACACTACAGATTCCTTGTGTAAACAACTGTATTCATACTCAGCACAGGGCCTTGTAAATGTTCAATTTGTTAACTACTACTTAGAAGTGAAAAACCACAAAAAGAGAAGCCCTGAGCTCTGTTTTCCAGGCTCTCAATGTCTCCACCTAAAAGGCCTTTCTCATGGGTCATATTCATTA
Source organism: Manis pentadactyla (assembly GCF_030020395.1). Taxonomy (NCBI): domain Eukaryota; kingdom Metazoa; phylum Chordata; class Mammalia; order Pholidota; family Manidae; genus Manis; species Manis pentadactyla. The sequence continues at coordinate 215,161,199 of NC_080020.1, forward strand.
TGATAAATTTTTATGTAAGTAAACAGGCTGGTTACTTCAAGCTGACACTTTTCGAGGAACGTTGCAAGCCAGAGAAAACACAAAATTCAAAATAGAAAAACGAAAACCTATTTACACATCTCAACTGAGAGTACAGGATTCTACAATTAGGAGGAAAGAGCACATTTTCTGTGCTATTTAGTGGCTATTTGGAGCATGAAGGACATGAACAAAGGTGGCCAAAGAAAGGAGGAACATGAGATGCTATTTTAACGCAAGCCTAACAGGAGAAAAACATTGCATTTATGCACATGATTTTCTTACTTTAAACACACACACACCTCTAAATATATTTCCAAACTTGTCATTGAATTGTCATTGATTTTCATTAGGAAACTTAAATGGCCGAAGGTGATCTGAAGGCCCAGGGAACTAGTGAGTAAATTTATGCAGATAAAGGTAAGGTCTCTTCATTTCGCACCCTACCCTCTTGGGTTCCCTCCTTGTCACTCGCAAGCACACAGGCCCCACAGGTGCAGAGCAAGAAGAGGTGGAAGCTGGGGGCTGAGGAGGTGCTCAGGTACCCAAAGCCCTTCACTCTGTCCCTCCCCTGCTTCCCCAACCTCCTTCCTCTGACACCAGCCAAGCTGATACTCTGAGTCCTTGGCCCCATCCTGCAGTTTCACACCCATGTCTGGCCTGAACATCCTCTTCCCCAAATCCTGCCTGAACACCTACCTGGTCAGGGAAGACCTTTGAGGCATGCACCCTAATGGTCACGATTATTCTCTCAGCCTGCGGGCTCTGCCCCACATCAGTTATATTCTGCCACTTCACAGACAGTTACACAATCTGCCAGGCGGCGCCTCCCTCCACCTTTTTCTTCCCTAAGTACTAAACGTTAATCACCTTCCCCTTTTAAATCATTTACTCAAATAATCCAGTTTTGAGATTTTTACCTGCTCTGGAGAGAAAGACATCACGATCGTGTCCGAAAGAACTAGGTCTGTGTGGTGTGAGCGAGCCATGGGGCCACTGGGCGGCTCTTCCAGGAGCATTTTGGTGGGGTTAACCATTTAACTGTATGTACCTTCCAAAATGTATAACTTTATATAAAAACCAGAAAGGATATATTGTAACGTAGAGTGCAGATATTGGATTATATGTTTAAAACTAAAAAATTAGGCTTCAACAGTCACTGAAGACCACATATGAGTCCATTTATATAAGATGTCCAGAACAGGCCAGTCTATAGGGATAGAGAGTGGACTGCTGGTTGTCAGGAGCTGGGGTGAGGGGCTGGAGGGAGTGGCGGAGAGGAATGGCCAAGGGCTTTCCTATTGGGGCGATGAAAATGTTCTAAAATTAGAGTATGCTGATGGTAGCACAACTCTGTGAACACACAAAAGTCACTTAACTGTTCACTTTGCATTTAATTTTTAATCTCAATAAAGCTGTTAATAAGGCTTCAAAACTATTTCAAACTTACATCAGGATGATTAAGACTAAGCCACAAGGCAAACTTTAAGAAGTAGTAATAGGAAAGAATGAAAACTCCTGCCTGGTCCACAAGTCAACAATCAGGTTCCCAGGAGGGCATCTGGGGTACAAGTCGGTGGGGGGGGGGGCAGTGTCAAGAATGTCCCCACTGCTCCTGGTCAGCAGCTGAGACTGAACCAGTGTGAACAGGGGAGGGGGTGCCTTTTCTGGAGGCAGATCTATGGCCCATCTGAGCTGTGGCAAAGGGCATGAAGGGGGATGGTGTCGGCAGAGTTGAGCACTGAGGGGTGGGGTGACCACGGGCAGTGCAGGTGGCCGGCTTGTGTGAAAGCAAAGGGACATTCGTATGACACGCGGGAAGGCTCTGGGCTCCCCAGGTGGGTTCTGAGGAAGACGACTATGGAGTTGTGGGGGAAGGGGACCATCTCCTTGCTGTTTGTGGTGAGAGGCCCTCAGAGCACATGGGACAGATGCTCGGTGGTGTATTCCAAAAAGGGGAGTAAGATTAGAGGAGGGTGACCTCAACAAGGGCCCTCCCCACCACCAAAACAAGCACAGCAGCAAAAACAACCAGGCCCAGGCTGGAATGACTTCTGGAATAGGTTGCACACATTAAAAAGGGCCACATAATAGAGTGCTGACCACCCCTACAACTGCTTTCTAGTGAATTCCTCTGCAGAGCCCCATGCAGCCTCCCTCCCTACCCATTTGGGCAGAATACCCTCCCCCACTCTGCTGGACCACCACCTAGAGGCTGGAGTTGCCCCTTTCAGGTGACTCCCCACCTCTATCCAGCAGAAGGTAAGGCTGGGTGGGGTTGGGCGGGACCAGATGGGTTTGCCTTATTACATGAGTTGGAAGGTTTTTTCCATTATAATCCAGTTGTAAAAAACATGTCCACTTTAGGTCTTTTTAGAAACCCACAAAAAAATGGGATATATTCTATAATTTTAATTCCCAAATAAGAAAACTGAACTCTTTGACTCCAAGCTGACACTTTTTGAGGAATTTTTTTAGCCAGAGAAATCACACAATTCAAAATTCCTATTTGACCCCAATATGAGAAATGTAAAATAGGTAACAAGATAAAAAATCACTTGTTAATCTTGACAGGATATCCCCGGAATGATTTTTGGACCCATGTTGCAAATATAAGCTGATTCTCATCTTTTCCTTAAAAAACAGGAGTAAGGAAATTGCTGTAGCAAGACTATGGTTGAAACACAACCTTAATTTAAAAATTTTGGCTGCTATGGAGTCATACGCAGCCTAAAGCTCTATTTGTTTGCTGAACACTAAAAGTTTGAAACCAACCTCTATTAAAACCACATATGTTAGTCTTTAGGGTTTCTAAAAGTAGTTTAAACACAGCATTGCATATCTCAGAATTTCTTTTTTATTTTTTTAATTTCACCATTGATCTTACTATTTGGCATCATCTGCTAAAACAGCACATATATATATATATATATATATATATATATATATATACCCTTGATCCAGCAATTCCACCCCTAAGTATATTCCCAACAGAAACACACACGTTTACAAAGACACATACTAGAAGGTTCTCAACAGTGCTCTTCATGATAGCCCCAAACTGGAAACTACCCAAATGCCCGTTGACAACATAAGTGATAAGTAAATCGTTGCACATTTACACAATGGAATGCTATACAGCAATGAAAATGAGCAAATGAAATGCAACAAACATAACGTTGAGCAAAAAAAACCATTCATGAGAGTCCTACTATATGATTCCATTTGTAAAGTTCAAAAACAGGCAAAGCTGATCTATGCTCTAGGACGTCAGGATAGTGATTGTTGACACTGGAGGAAGAGTAGTGACTGAGAAAGGATTTGGGGGGGCTTTTGGATACCAGTAATTGGTTTCTTGATCTGGTGCTGAGAACATAGATATATTTAGTTTGCAAACATCATTAAGTTATACACTTATGATTTGTATACTTTCCTGCATATTTATCATACTTCACTAAAAGTTTAAAAAATTAAAATATTTTAAAACTACACCCTCACCCCCCCCAAAAAGTCACTGTTTTGTGTATGTGTATTGCCCACATACTTGACAATATGGCAAACTTAATTCAAGGCAATTCATTAAAGCTGAGTTTCCCATGTATTGGAAAGAGGAGAAAAAGACATTAAATGAAAAAAATTGGGGGCTATGTTTGAATTTTATAACAGAATGAACTTATTGATCCACAAAGACAGAAATCTGGTTGAAGTGGTAAAAATGAGAAAGGAGGTGATTTCTCCATCAATAGTGGATCATGCTTTGCAGAAGGACAAAGGGAAGGACAGGGCCAGACAAAAGCCTGGAGAATAAAGAACCGAGGCCTGAGAAATTAGCACGAGCCCATGGCAGACTTGAAATCAACAAAGGGGCTGCCTGTAAATGGACACTGAAATGACACAAAGATGGTGTGACTGAGTACTGGGCACTGCTAATGTGTGGGAGACACATTCACAAGGAGTTGAGGCAGCGACAGACCCACAAAACTTCGCTGAGCCTATAAAAATGGACAGATGTTGGGGGTGGGGAATGATATAGTGCTCAATTCAGAATGAGGATATTCTCCTTTTTTCAAGAGAATCTAGTTATTCATAAAACCTCAAGCTCACTTGGGCCAAATGATTTTAAACTTAAATGGGGAGCCAGAGGTCTCAATGGCTGGAAAATCCTGTAAAACATCCACATCATTCAGTTGGTCATTCTTATGTATTGAATGCTTCCTCTGAGCAATATTTTGTGCTAGAAACTACATGGATAAAAAATGAGGGTCAAATCCTACCTTAAATGAGGTGAGGAGCACCATTTTGTAATGGAATAGTCCATTGCTAAACTCTTTAGTTTATTGTAAACCTTACACCCAAGAAATAAGCTTCTTAGCTTGGGGTTGTGTTTAAAAGCGTGGACCCTATAATGATTAGACTATAGTACCCAGTTATTCAAACACTCATCCATATGTGTTGCTGTGAAGGTACTTTTTAGATGTGGTTAACATCTAGAATCAGTGGGCTTTCAGGTAAAGGAGACTTTTCTTGATAATGCAGATGGGCCTCATACATTCAATTGAAAGGCCTTAAGAGAAAAACAGGTTTCCCTGCGGAAGAAATTCTGCCTTAAGACTGCAGCATCAGCTCTTGCCTGACAGTTTCCAGCCTGCCCTCCTGTCCTCCACATATGGGACATGCCAGCCCTCACAATCCCATAAACCAATCCTTACTGGTTCTGTTCTCTGGAGAACCCCAACTTACACAGATTTTAAGCAGATTCCTTGGGTTTGAAGCTTGCCTCTGACACTTCTCTAGCTGTACATCTGCTGCTTCACTTGTAAACTGGGGATAATATTAGTACTTAACTCATAAGAACTAGAACAATCCCTCACACAGAGTGCTTTGAAAGTGTTTGTTAAATAAGTAATGCTGAATTTGTTAGCCAGAAAGCATCAACCAAACATGACTGCTTTTTCCCATACCAAGAACAGAGCAGCCACAGAACAACAGCACCTCACCTGTTACAGGTGTCTGATTGTTCCTTTAGCTAGTGTAGGAGCAGGGTGAGATGCCAGGCCAACTTCAAACATGAGGATGATTCTGCAAAGCCGGGGGTCTGAGTACTTCTGGAAGGAACATTCTTAACTCTGTAAGTTCTCAGCTGCTTCTGCAGCTGTGCTTCAAGAGGCTCAGACTCAGCTCAGAGCTATTTCTATTATTTGTGAGGAGGGGGACTTCAGAAAGGGGTCCTAACCATTCATTCCGCTCCCACTGTTGACAACCCCAGCAGCCTGTTCTGGCCCCTTGGAATGAAAGGTTAACAGGGAATCAAAATGTTGTTTTTGTGGACATACATTCTGAGGAAGAATATGATGATGGTGATAATTAACATTTATGGAGCACTTATTGGTGCCAGATGCTACTTTCCCTCCATCTTCCCCGTATAAAGTCCTCCTCTACGGTCTCCCCATGTAGAAAGATTGGGTTGGAGGTTCACACAGCACTTTAATAGGATTACACCCTTGAACAAATACATAACATTCATGAAGAATAAACCAACAAAACATTCTCTCCTGAAACTTATCCCCTTGCACAATGCCATGAAAACACATTTCCTATTGGAGCATTTTTGGTGAGAAAACACCTTCGGCTTCAGACCTCAGGTTTTCAAATATTGGGATTCCTGATTTTCACCTACTCTGGACATAGGTCCATTAAGTTAAGAACACCTAATGAACAACATTCCAACTAGTCTTTCCAGATAAGTTTTGTAAATTCTGAGAAATACCTTCTCAAAGTGCCATCCCTTGAAAACTAGCAAGATACAGCCTGTTGCTGCTTTCCTGGGGCCACTCGGTACAGCCTAGATAGGTGGCCTTCACACTGGCGACTATCATACCTTCTGGGCAAGACCCAACGGTCATGTCACAGCCCCTCAGCTATGTCACCAACCTGGTTATGAAAGAAAATCTTGAGGTTCAAGGCTAGGTTAAGAGATCTAACAGACTCCTTAATTAATGGCAAATATAAGTCACAACCATCAGTCCTTTCAACCACAGCCAAGCTACCTCCACTCTTGGAATAAAAATGCCTTTTTTTTTTAATGAATGACAATTTAAAAGTATAAATCTTATACTAAAGAGTCACTTTTAGTATTAGCTAAACAAGTATCAAAGGACACCTGCAAATCAGAATTCTTGTTTGGGCTGTCATTTCACATGTCAAGAGGTTGAGCTTGAAGATGCTTGGGCATCCAGTAAGACTGAGTGTGTGGAAAGCTCTGTTGAATCCCTGATTTGTGTTTCCATTTCGTCTGCTTTCCCATGGGCAAGCAGTCCTCTCCTATCACAGAAGAGTCCTCATCTTAGGTCAGCAGACAATATGGGCGAAATCCGCACAGGAGGGGACCCACTGGCTTGGGTGTGGTCACTGGCAAAAGGAGCTGTGGTCCCCTGGCTCCAGGCCCTAAAACCAGGGGCCGCCTCCTTGGTGGGTAATCTGCAAGACGAATTCTCCCGTTTTTACCACGATGCGCACCGATCGTGACTGCTCCTTCTATGAACACACAGCTGACCTTCGCTGTGGGCCGCCTCGGCAGACAAAGCCCTCTGCTCAAGGGGCTCGCCCAGCACCGAGGCCACCTCCAGGTTGCTGCCCGGCAGCCACGCCACGTCTCGGCTTCTGGTCAAGTGCAAGGCCTGGCGGCGGCGCCGCAGCCAAAAGACACCAAAGCTGGGGGTGGCGGCTGTTTGCCCACCCCATAGTCTTTCGGAGACTCGCGACTCACCAGGGAATTAACGACCGGGCCTGGAGACCCAACAAAACCCCCAAGAGAGAAGTACCTGCCCTGAGTTTTCTTCGGGAGCATTTTCTGCACCAGAAAACTGCACACTTGAGTACTGGGGGCCCTATGGGTTGTCGGGCGGATACCGGTGAAGGCTATTGTTCTCACGGTCTTCCCGGCCGGAGACGTCCCCCATTCCGTCTCCCTGGCAGCATCTGCCACTGGACCAAGCTTTTCAGCTCCGCCAGGAAAAGGGTGTGCCTGCGGCGCTGCGGATTATCACAAACCCTAAACGAGTCCCTGTGGGCTTGTGTCAAGCCCGGAGACAAAGCTCCTCGCGGGGACAGCCCAGCCCGATCCCGGATCCGCCATCCTGGGTCTGTCGCCCATCCAAGGGCCACGCCCAGCCAGCCACCTGGACCGCCAGGCCCCACGCCCGGAGCCGAGGGTCTTCAGACCCAAGACTGGCCTCCCAGATGCCTGCCCCTCCCCTCACGGGGACCTTCCTCCCTAGGGAGACCTCCCTCCCCAGAGAGACCCCTCCCCCGCACCGCGCCGGTCCCTCCTCCCTCACGTCGGGCCTCCTCAAACCCTGGCGGTCTCCACCCTCCGGCATCTCTCCTCCCCTCATTCTACATCAGCCCCAGACTTGCCTCGCGCCACCTGCACCAAGCTCCTTCCCTTCCTCCACAGACCCGCCCCCCGCCCCCTTGCCTTCCCTCCGCAAACACGGGTACCCACTTCCCCCTCCTCCCAAACCCAGTCACCTCTCCCCACCCAGCTTTCCCATCTCATCTTCGCTTAAACGGAGGCCTCGCCCGCCCCCTCCCGATCCCAGCTTCTCTCCAGCTCGGACTCCTGCCCCCTCCCCAAGCTGGGGTGTCGTGGTCTCTCGCCCACCGAGATCCGTGGGGCGGAGAGCGCCCCTGCGTCGGGCTCAAGCGCTGGGACTCAGCCTGGCGGCCACTCTGGGCTAGGAGCGGCAGGCGGCCTTTGTGGTTCAGGCAGGTGCCTCAGAGGCGGCAGGCGAATTGTCTCCAGACCTCCAATCCGTTAGCGGGACGGGTAGAACGGCCCGCGGGTCAGGTCTCGGCCGGGCAAATCCCAACCCGGAGGCGAGATGGATGGAAGATGAGCATATGGGTGGTGGGTGGGGGCCGGGGACAACGCCGATCTAGGGACTCGGGAAGGACCGGCCCTCAGCCAGAGAAGCCCTCTCCCAGCCTTCCAGCCATTCATTGCACCTCGATGAGTGCGGCTGGGCACCTACTATGTGCTAAGAGTGAAACCCCTTCAACCAAGCCGCCTTCTCACCCCAGTTGTTTGCAATCTCACGAGCACACATTTAACGCCTACTAACAGCAAGGCGTTCCGTGGGCGTACAAAGAGGATCGGATTCTGGCCCTAGTTTAGTTCGATGGCTGCCTCTGATGCCAACCGTAACTCCTGCTGCGTCCCCTGCAGCCAGACCCCAGGCGTTCCCCTGCCCTTTTGTGCGCCTCCCAGAGAAACCGAGGCCGTGAGATAAATGTCCCAGGCCGGGAAGAATAAACCCACCGCCCGCCCTGCCATCACCCACTCCTCCGGGATGCCTCGGCTGGAAGGGTCCGTCGGTCGGTCAGTCTCTTCTCGGTCTCGCCGCGGCGCGGGAGCTGCTGGTGCTCGCGGCAGCCGCGGCTGCAGGGGCGCTCGCTCAATCGCAGCCTTGGCTAGCTGGGCGCTGGAGTCGGAAGCCGGGAGCTGGGGAGGGGACGTGGGCGGGGCCAAAGGCGGCCTCGGCCAATCACCGGTCCGACGGCTCCTCCCCTGCGCTCTCCACCTCGCACTAGCAGGTTACGGGGAGGCGGGGACAAGCGGCTCCCCGCGTACTTCGCGCCGCGCGCGTTCGCCGCCTTGGGACTACAATTCCCGACAGGTCCTGCTGCAGGGTCGGGGTCCGAGAGGGAGCAGAAGGCGAGGCCCGAGAATCCGCGACCCCCCTTGCTCCCTTCTCCGCGTTCCTTTGGGTTTCCGTGGTGCCTCGCGACACTTCACAAAGCCCGGGCGCTCGGACGCGCTGATGTACGCGTCCGCTGGGAGGGTGCGGGGCGGGTCCGGAGGACACACCGCCTCCCCTCCCCCTGCAGGACCCCACCCGAAGGGCTGAGACAATGCCCGGCCGCCTCTCCCCGACTGCTGCTGGGCCTCCCCTGCGCCGCGAGGCCTTGTTAGGGCTGGCTGGTTCCCGCCAAGACCCAGTCCGACGCCTTCTAGGGGGGCTCTCCGCGGAATTCCAGAATGGAGAGGGCGGGGGTGGTCGCGATAGGAAAATGTTCTCATATACAAAGTGGACGGCCGCTCAGAGACCCTTAAGTTCGCCTCTGCCCCCTTTGGGGGCTCCAACCCGGAGTATATTCGGCGGCGCTGAGCTAGGGCTTCTCCATCCAGAGCATTCAGGTCCAGCTGCTTGTCCTGTTTCTGACACTTCCTTTCAGGGCATGCTGCAGCCTCTGAAACTGTTTTATAACTCAGTTTGCATTCGTTTCACCTTTTTTCTTCACGTTTAAATACACAAATACCAAAATCAACAAAACTAAAAAAGGAGAGGGAGGATCATTCACGCCTTTGTACTACCTCCCTGTCCCCTCTCAAGTCTTCACAGCGTATCTGTTATTTTATGTAGCTGTAGTAATAGCTACGGTTTAGTAATTTGCCTCTTTTCACTTAATGTCACTATAAAAGCATGTTGATGCGCTTTTAAAATGCAGCATTGAGTCCTCACCTCCAACCCCATCCATGCCCCCCGGGAACACCAATAGGCTGCTGCAGAAGCCTCTCTCCATTTGGGCGAAGTGAGGTCACCGTGGGCCACTTTCATTGCCGTCCTTCGCGGTGGTCTCAGGGCCTGGAGTAGGCCAGGCTGGCATTTAGGGGATGGGCTTCTGGATTATCCCAATGAGTTCCCACTTCTCCTGAGAGGAAGGTTTATTTCTCTGTCACCCCCCATCCCCCACCCGCATCTTGAGCTTCTGCAGGGAGCCCCCAAAATGAGACTAGCGCCTACACCACAGCAACTCCACCCCAGGAACCCGGAATGTGGCTGTGAAAACTTGGAGTGGTTTGTCCTTCCCCCACTGCTCCAAGCTTCGGGCGCTGCCCTATGGATTCCCCAGGCTGGCCAGGCTCTGCGCCGACTGAGGGATTTAGGCAAAGTGGATTGAGCCTCAGGGAGGCGGAGTGGCGCCCAGAGCCCACTCACCGCAGCTGGGTCAGCTGGCTATCACGTTCAATGCCATCCCTTTTTGTCTAAGGGAGAGGGAGCCATCTAGTGGTACTAAACGTTTCCTGCAGCATTTAGTGGACCTCGAATTTGGACTCGCTTTTTTGCTTTCTTGGGACTACTTTCCCCGGTTAGAGAAAGGGCTGTCTCTACGTCATCTGTGGGCCTGAGAAACTGATGAAGGTGGCACCCAAACCTGAGGTTATCAATGTGCCCAGTACCTGATTCTTCCTTCCTTCCTTCCTTCCTTCCTTCCTTCCTTCCTTCCTTCCTTCCTTTCTTCCTCCCTCTCTCCCTCCTTCCCTCCTTCCCTCCTTCCCTCCTTCCCTGCTTCCCTCCTTCCCTCCTTCCCTCCTTCCTTCCTTCCTTCCTTCCTTCCTTCCTTCCTTCCGTTCCTCCCACCCTCCCTCCTTCCATCCTTCTTTTAAATCTGGCTCTTTCTCCTGGGAACACAAACCCGCAAGTCATACAGCCGTAGGTTGGAATGCTTACTCTACCTTTGGGATACTTGGCTTTGGGAAAGTTACTTATTCCATCTGAGCCTTACCTCCCCACAGAACATGAGGATCATAATACCTTCTTTTAACTTTGCATGATAATGACAAGGAAATGCATATAAAGGGCATAGCACACTGCCTGGCATATAACATGCACTCAACAAATGTAGCTATTATTATTTATTTATTTGACCACAAACGGTTATTAAACAATGTGAGGTATATATGAATATGGTATTCCCATTATAGCAGCTGCAAAAGGCAATATGTTGTGACTTTTATTATAAAGCTCATATAAGCAGTTTAGATGAAGTGGAATAGGAATTCAGATGAGAGAGAAGTCAGTTCTAAACAGATCATCAAGGAATGGAGGAGCTGGATTTGTGTTTCACCTGGATATTGATTTGCTGGATGATTGTAAGCAGAGGTCTGAGATTCTAAGAGGAAGAAGTAAAAGCATGTGGGTGGAGAAGCTGAGGAGTGTTTGGAAGAAAGCTGAGGAACCACCCCCGCCATGGCTTGAAAGTGAAGTCTATGAATGGGGCGGGCGGGATAGTAAAGTAGGTCATTGTTGGGACCAGACTTCACAGAGCTCAGGGCTACTGGCTTTTATGAGTGAATGTGCTTGAAGTTCAAAATTGCTTTTACAGTTAAGCTCCCAAAAAATAGCAGGTGAAGAGCTACCCTAAAAGGGGGAGGGATGAAGAGGGAGAGACAAGAGACTAGTTGGTGTTTTTAAAACACACTGATTCTTACAACTCCACAGAGCAGGTAGCATTGCTCATTTCTTACAGATGGGGAGATCCAGACTTAGAGAGGTTGAGTGACTTGCCCAGAAAGTCACACTGCTTTGAGTAGCAGAACCGTGGTTCCAAATCACATTTGCCTGATGCAAAACTGGGATCTCCCTGCTCCAGCAAACCCTTCCCTATAATTCTTCCAGAAGGCTGACTCTTCAGTGTGGAGATACTGTGGTCACCATGAATGGCTCTCAAGGAGGAGCCTGTTTCCAACAAGTCACTGGCACCCAGATGCTCCTTCCTCTGCAGCGTCAGCCTGTTCCTCCTCGAGGTGCCCTCTGAGCAGGGGTGTTCGCCAACATTTGTGAGGAACTTCGTATTAAATTTCTTCCTTGGCCTTTTATTTTCACCTTTGTCCTTCCTCAGACTTCTCAGTGACAACCCTAGTGTAGAGGACATGATGTGAAGTCTCTTTAACCCTTAAAAAAATTGTGAGCCAGCAGTCAAACCTCTCTATTCAAGTCAGAGCCACATGGCAGGAGCCAAAAAGTCAGGCAGACAGACAAATGGACATGGAGACAGACAACAGAGGAAGCAGTAAGAAGATCTAAAGACATAGATACAATTAGATACACAAACAGGGGCAGTGGAGAATGAAACTGGTTGAATTTCAGACTCCAGAGCTGTGGCCACCCAGCCAGGGAGGAGACCTGGGGAGGCAGTGGGTGGCGGTGTTTGAACGGAAACAGCAAAGCAAAGCCAGTGGTTTATTGCTGCCCTTGAAACTCTGAAGAGATCTCCAAAAACTCAAACCATTCCTTCTGGCCTAGGAAACTTTTCCTGGTTTCATTTAAAAATTTTAAAGTTCTGTTTTGAAAAAAAAAAAAAAGATCTTCTGTTGGAACTAGAATGGCCAGAAATCAACATAAAGAAGGAATTGCTGGGTACGCAGAGTCACTGCCCAGGCCCCATAGGAAAAATCTGTAATTTTAAATTTGCGTTTATTTCACACACATAGATTATTCAAGCCAAGAAGAATTTAGAAATTGCATAGTCTCACAATGTGAACATTTAATAGATAAGGATAAGGAGGCTTTCTTTTAAGCCATTTTTTCCCTTTACAAATAAAATTTATCTGGATATTAGCAAGAATACTAGTGAGGACAAGAAACACAGCTCAAACAGACAGAATCACCTTCAGAGAACAAAAGAGTTACTCTAAGAGCCAGATTTTTAATCATTATTTTATTTCCCACCTGTCACACTCCACAGCACATGCTTTATTAAACCCCTGACTAGTGCTGAGGAGCTGAGAATATTGAAAAGAATCCCCTCACCCTGCCTCCAAGTTGGCAACAATTTTCATTTATACAATGAGTCCACAGAAATAGAACAGTTAAAAAGAAATGCCCATTAGTATTTTTACCTGATTTTTTTCTGATACTCTTTTGTGAAGTCAGCCCTTCTGTTGAGCTCACTTTTCCTCTGTTGTTGAATTAATCTGAACTTATCTCAGCAAGAATTGAAGCAAATATTTATTGAGCATTTCCTGCATACTTTATGTACATTATTCATTTTAATTCACACTGCCGACCTGTGAAAAAGATATCATGGTGCCCACTTTATAGAAGAAGGCAATAGGATCTGAAAGGCAAGTGACTTGCCCAAGGTCAAACAGCTCAAAGGATCAGAGCCAAGGTCAAAACCCAGGTCTGACTCCAGAATCCATGCTTGTTCCTTTAGACCACAGTTCTTGTTACTGAACGTGATTCTGTTTACATGTGCCCTTTTCTCAAATCTATAATGGTTATTTGGAATTCTTATTGTAATGTTCAGGCCATCCCATGGGGCTTTGTGATAAATTGACATTGAATCTGATCAGTTTGTCTCCCTGTTTTCACATGAAAAGCCCCATGTGAGTGCTCTTAAGGTACCCAGGGAGGCTTGTGTCCTGCTGCTCCTTAGGGTGCCTCAGAGCACTTGGAAAAAGGACTCAGTCTGTGTGGCTGAAAGGTCAAGTGCCTCAGTCACCTGGGATGAGTCCCCTCCCTCAGCTGAGACTCTGCTTCCCCACTGTAGGGTAGTGATCACCTGCTCTGCTGTTTCAGGGATCCAAAGAGGCAGGAGAAAGTCCCAGCCTTTGGAGCTGGTAGTGCCTTTTGGCGCCTGCCTAAATCATTCACTTACTGTGAGGTCCACTTGTGCAGCATCTCCAAGTCTTAGTTTCTTCCTCTGTACAGGTGCCTACCAACAGGTGGTTGTGGGGAGTGCATGAGATAATGCACGTAAGGTACAGTGTATTAGGAAAGTGTTCAGTGTTTAATTGATGGCTTATAATCAATAGGTTAAAATTTAACCATGTAAAGCACCATGCCATGAAATATGCTCTTACAGCAATTTTTTATAGATGTTTTTATAGATGTTATGAGGATTAAATATGTGCTGTAGTAAGTGCTCATAAATGATCAGTGATTATAATTATAGTAGTTACTATTCTATGTTCAGTGAAGCAAATGTCTGTAAGTGTGAAACTACCGTAGACAGATCAGTGCTGGTAGAAATAAGACTCTACTTGGCTTTGTCATATACCAAACGGAAATGGTCTGTGAGATCCTTGCCATTCCCTTCCTGGGACTCTTGCCTCACTAAACTGTCCAGCCCTAAGCTAAGTATTTAGCTGGATTCTTAACAAGATCCAGGTACTTGTCCAGGTGCTGTAGTTGGGCAAAAGTACCTCAAATGAGCTTTGAAGGTTTTGTTTTTCGAAAAGCCTTCGAAAAGGTTTTGTACAGAATACAAACACAGGTCCCTGCCTGCTTCCCTCTCCCATCCCCTCTGGCAAGGACACCACTTGCCAAGACTGCTGTGCGCATCACTCAGTGTGTCCTGCTGCCTGCAGAGGGCCAGGATGCCACAGCCAGGGATTCTCCCATTAGGAGGATTAGAAAGATGGCCATTAGCCCAACAACAGGTGCTTTACCCTGCACACCCTGAGTACCAGCGCCAGAAGGTGAACAAGCACATGATTCCCTTTAACTCCCCCTCCAGCTTTTTTCTCTTAGTGAGGAGACTCTGTGCTCAGGCCAGCTACAGTTTAGATACTCTTTGAGCTGTGTTGGCAAATGTTTGTTTGTGCTGGGAATGGACTTATTCAAGGCCAGGCAAAGTGCCTGAGAATCAGACAATACCTTAGGACATCTGATCAAGTGAGATGACATTAAGGAAATTAATGTATGGAGAGTTGGTTAGCAGAACTGAGCCTTGGAATGACACATCACCTGGACTGATAGAAACGTGGTGGGTGTGGCTTGTAAACTGTCATTCCACTAGACTCCCAAGTACAGACAGGATGAGTTAAAGAATTCGGAAGTTCACTGAAAATTCTTCCGGACAGATACTGGTATAACTTAATCTAGACATGGAGATTTAAATTTCCAACTGATTTAAGGTAGAGAAGGAGGTTTGCTACTTGTTTGAGAATCCTCCATCTTGAGTATGTAGGGAAGAAAATAGGCATTAATTAGGAGGAAAGTTGGAACTCTGTGGTTCAATGGCCTGGGAAACTCTAAGACGGAAGAGTTGTCTTACTGTTCTAAAATCCTTGGGAGTGGCTGGTGGGGTTGGAGTAGTAGACTTTGTTCATAAAATTATATATATAATTTTGTAGTGGTGGTTCAGAGAGCCATCATTTTACCCTAGTCTTTGTGGAAAAGAAAGTTCTAGAGTCTCTGACCTCCCCTTCTCAAAAGTCCTCCTAAGGTAGAACAAAGACACGCATAGAGACATCCAGACCCACAGAGCTGAAACTTGGGTATAGCCCTTGAAGTAAATGAGGAAAATCCAATTCGAATTTGCCATGATATGAAGAGGAAAAGCTGTTAGGACCAGATGTAATCTTGTATGTGGATGCTTTACTGACCCAACAAACCTTGTGCACTGATTCAACTCTTTAGGTAGATTCCTGCAGAAGACAAGGGTCCCTGCCCAACAGCCAGCATGGACAGGCGGCATTCACACTCTAAAGTGCCACAGTCACTTGCTGTCATGAGGGAATGCATTCACAGAATGCTCTGCAGTTCCAACTCAAATCCACCAAAAGAACATAAGCTGGAACTGGAAACTAGTCATGAACAAACCCCTGTAAGTCTCTGACCCAGGGTGAGTCCCGTCCTGTCCTCACAAGCAGGGGACAGGTTGGTCAATTGGACACAATGACTAATAACAAATTCAGTAGGTCCTTGTTCAATTTCTGTGTGATTTCAATTTATATGGCTCCTGACTCCCTGGAGTACAGAAAAAAGAACTTTGGGATGCATGATTCTCTACCAAATGGTCTGAGGGTCAGAGCCCGGTGCTGTGGCATGGGCCTGAGAAGGGGAGCTCAGCCCCGGCAGCAGGGCTGGAAGGGGAGGCGAGGAGGGAGCCTGGCCTGGCCCAGTCCCTGAAAGCACCAGTGTGGGGGAAAGCGGCCCATTTCTGTGTAACAGGACAGGCCAGCCCAGGTGTCACCCAGGACCAAATAATTAAAAAAAAAAACAGGGCATCTGCAGGAGACTTGGGCTCGGGGTGGGCATCTGGCAGGGGCAGGCAAGGCCAATGGGAAGGTGAAGTAGATCCGCAGTAAGGGTCATTCTCTGCTCTTAGGACAAAGGCTTTGCTTCTATGGTCCTGGCTATTCGAGGATGGTATTGCCTCTCAAGTAATTCTCCATCTCCCCTCGGAATTAAATGTGCTGTCTGTTACGTGCTCTCCCTTTGCAGATGACTTCTGAGGACTCAGATCTGCCCCTTCCTGCAGTAGAAGGGTTTCTAAGCCCCAGGCAGGGACTGTGGGGGCTGTGGGGAGGGGCTGGAGTCTATTTTGGTCTCCCTTTCAATAACTTGATTAAATTTTCAGATGGGTGAACTGAAGCTCAGAGAGGCTAAGGTACCAACCTAAAGGTCACATGCAAGTTTGTGGGGGAGCTAGGTTCAGGCTGAAGCCTGTCTGACTTTGAACCTTGTGCCTCCCCTGGTGAAGTCAGTTCAGGAAGGAATTTAGGTTTAATAACACTGTCAGAGTCTGGATCTGGGAGCAGATTAAGGGACTGAGCAGGTGTCAGGCCGACATTTTATTTTCTAGCTTGTGCTGGGACGCTCAGGAGACAGCTTCCGGTTTCACCTTTCTTGGGTTAACTTCATTATGTATACTAGGATGATTTTTTAAAAAACCCAGATCATCTTCAGGAGACTTAGAGGGCTCTGGGCTGGGCAGCTTCCAGGGGCAGGCAAGGCCAATGGGAAGGTGAAGCAGATCAGCTGTAAGGAGGTGAGGAGGGAAGCAATGGTTCTGAGAGATACCGGGAGAACGAACTATGTGTTGGAGACTGGCTGGGACGTGGAAAGGCCAAGCTCAGAGAAAAGCCCCAGATGACTAAGAATGCCAACATCCTTGGTAGCAGTCCCGAGCTATAAGATGGAGGCTGCTTTGAAAAGATGAAGAATCTGGATTTAGAAACTTTGTATTGCAAGATTCCAGGAAGCTGAATAGCCAAGGGGCGGTGACCTCATGATTTGGAAATAGAGAACCAAATCTGGGAGGGGCCTGGACCCAGAGAGTGGGTTTGGGGGCCGTCTGCAGAGAGGTCCTGGCTGAAGGCTGGGAGACTATAGGAGTGATGAGCAGAGGGTCAAAGGAAGGACCTTGGAAAACTCATGGCAGTGAGGGCTGGTGAGGGGGAGCTGCTGAAGGCGGGAGATGGGAGACCTGCTTGTGCCAGGCATACAATGCGGCACTTGCCAGGGATGGTGGCAGAGTGGGGAGACACTGGCCTCAGAATCAGACTGTTGTGAGCTCCAACACAGACACTTGCTGAGAGCCTCAGTTGCCTCTTCTATAACCTGAGCTAATAGTATCCATCTCTCAAGGTCATTTTAAGGGTGAATGGTGCAGCACCTACAGAGGCATGCCCCTCAGTACATGGCCATTATTATTTAGGAGAATGAGAATGGTGCTTGGTAAGCAGCTGCACTAAAGGGTGAAGGTGAAGGTCCCCTTGTAGGCTCAGGAACATGTGGTTAAAAAAAAAAAAGAAGCAACCACTGTCAACAGTTCAGGCGAAGTACTTGGCAGGGACAGGAAGTGGGCAGTGGTGGGTGGGTAACGGCTAAGAAGAGGGACAGCAGGGTCAAGGGAAGGTTTTTTCCAGCTTTGAGGACATGGTCCTTGCTGCTTTTGTAAGCAGAGAAATGTCCCGTGAAGAGCAGGAAGCTGAATGCAGTGGGGAGATAGAGGTGTGGAAGTGCCAAAGAAGATGAGTCCTGGTGGGAAGGGAGAGGGCAGGAAACGTAGAGCACAGAAATTCAGGGATGCCTGGGAAGGAGAAAATAGTAACCATGGTGGTGCATGGAGAACACCTCCCAGTCTGAGACTCCCTGGGGTCCCAGAGGCCGGTGGCAGGGAGCACCCTGGTTCCTAGCCACACTGCAGAGGGCTGCTCAGGACTTGGAGGGTGGGGCACCTGTGGCATTGTCACAAGCTGCTTGATTCTAAGGCCTTCCAGAGGCCTGGTCCTCTTGGGATCGGTGTGGAACTTGACACCCAGTGGGGCCATATCAGTGTGCAGCAGTGTGTGTGATGGGCAGTCCTCACTTTGGAAAGGCGCTTGAGCTTCCTAGATTGGAAAGGCTCACTTACCCATCTGTAAAAGGGGTCAATCCCACCTGTCTATTTCACAGAGCACCACAGCGGAAATATGCAAAAACCTTTTGTAAATCTTAAAGAATTATAAAATTTCAGAGATCGTGACTGATGTTAAGCATAGCTCACAGGTGAATTGGCTTCTCCCCGTTGGCTTCTTTCTCAGAAAAGTTTAGAGGAAATTATTTTGAAGTGCTTTGATCTCCCTGGCAGAAAGGCACCAAATAAATTCAAGATGTCACAGCACATTAGTCCCACTGCTTTGGAACTGAGGGTGACCAATTTTATTCAATAGCTGGTGGCAACCTTTTAGAATTACTTAAATCCCTGAGTCCCACCAAGTCCTAGCTCCCAGGACTTCTGCCCTCCAAACCATTCTCACATACCCATCCTGAAATAGGGCCCAGGGTCTACTGAAGGCGATTCAAGGGCTGACGCCCTGTTTATGTGGTCAGACTCCTGGCTTGGTACCAGGGTGTCCATTCCCAGTGGTCCTTCCTGTAACATGGGTCTGCAGACTGTGTTCAAGCCCTGCTTCTGCCAGGTGGCTACTCGGCCTCCCTGAACACATGACTATGGAACTGCAATAATAGTAGCAGCTGTCATGTATTGGGAGGCAGGTGTGTTCCTAGTACCGTAAAGTTCAACCCTCACGATACCCCAGTGAGGTTCTCATCCCCATCTGCCAACCCTGTAACTGGGCTTAGAGGGAATAAGCAACCGGCCCAGGTCACTGAGCTACAGCCAGAGTCTGGGTTTAAACCTGGGGCTGTCCATGCCAGGCCTAGGTTCCTCTCTATCCTATTTTACTATCTCGGATGGAAGGTGGGGGGCCTACTACTCACTTCACAGAGTTGTCAGGAGGACTAGGAATGAGTCCATATGAAGGCCCTTGAAACATAGACAGTCCTTTATCAATGTGTTATGTCTTTCTTTCTTTCTATAATTATTTTCTAATTTAAATGCCTGAACCGATGTTGCCAGTGTTAATGATCTAATCAGGTTCACTTTCCTCCAGGCTTCTTTCTGGGCCTGTGGCCTCTGTTCTTGCCACCTCGGATGTTGGGGCTGAGCAGATCTCTTCCTACCATGCGTTCTGCAATTCTTCTTCCTACTCAACATTCCCTGCTGGGGATTTTCAGTGGAAAAGACCCCAGGTGAGTCTGGGACTCCTCCTAAGCACATAGGGACCGATTTCTTCTACTGGGCATATCCACTTGTGTAGCCCCCAGCTTTGCTGCTTTTGAACAGCCCACACCCCATGTCTGCTATGGTGACATTTCACCTCCTCACCTTACACTCTTGCACACCCACACACACTGTAATGGGCCCAGAGCCTATTTCCCTTGTCATGCCTAGCTTATCTCCCTGTGGGTGCCCCTGTAACAGCAAGACCCGGGTGGTCCATGAGGGCTGTATTCATTTGCCAAGGCTAGAAAAGTGCCATGGATGGGGTGGCTAAAATAACAGAAATGTATTCTCTCAGTTGTGGAGAGTCTAAGATCAAGGTGCCGGCAGGTGCCACTTTTAAAGTGTACATACAGTTCAATGGTATTAAGTACATTCATATTGTTGCATAACCATCACCATCATCCATCGCCAGAACTCCTCATCTTGTAACATTTAAACTCTGTACCCATAAAACATGAACTCTTCTTCCTTCCCCCCCCCACCAGCTCCTGACAATCACCATTCTACTTTTGTCTCTGATTTTGAGTGTTATAGGTACCTCATATAAGTGGACACAGAATTTGTCTTACCGTGACTGGTTTATTTTATTTAACATGGTATCCTCAAATTCATTCATGTTGTAACATATGCCAGAATTTCCTTTCTTTTTAAGGCTGAATGATATTCCACTGTATGTATCACATTTTGCTTTCATTCATGTTTATGGATACAGGTTGTTTCCATATGTTTGCTGTTGTGCAATGAACTTGGGTGTATAAATGTCTCTTTGAGACTTTGCTTTCAACTCTTTTGGGTATGCACCCAGAAGTGGAATTACTGGATCACATGGTAAATCTATTTTTAACTTTTTTAGGAGCTACCATACTGTTTTCCATAATGGCTGCACCATTTTACATTCCAGCCAATAGTGCACAAAGGTTCTAGTTTCTCCACATCTTCACCAGCACTTTTTACTTACATATTTATTTATTGTAGCTACACTAATGGATGTGAGGTGGTATCTCATTGTAGTTGTTTTGTATTATTAATGATGTTGAGCATATTTTCATGCGCTTATTGGCCATTTGTATTTCTGTTTGGGAGAAATGCCTATTCAAGTCCTTTGCCCATTTTTTAATAAAGTTGTTTATAGTTGTTGTTGGTTTTAGTTCTCTATTCTGATATTAATTCCTTATAAAATACATGATTTGTAAATATTTTCTCTCTGTGGGATGCCTTTTCACTTTGAGTGTCCTTTGATGTGCAAAAATTCTTAATTTTCATGAAGTCCAATTTGTCTGTTTTTTCTTTAGGTGTCTATACCTTTGGTATCATGTCCAAGGAATCATTGCCAAATCCAAAGTGGTAAACATTTTGCCTACGTTTTCTTCTAAGAATTTTTAATTGTTGCTCTTACATTTAGGTCTCTGGTCCATTTTGAGTTGATTTTTCTCTGTGGGTTAGGTAAAGGTCTTACTTCAATCTTTTGCATGGGGATATACAGTTTTTCCAGCAATATCTGTTTGAGAAGATGGCCTTTTCCCATTGAATGATGTTGGTACCCTTGCCAAAAGTCATTTGACCATACATGCAAGGGTTTATTTCTAGGCTATTTTATTCCATTACAGTGGTTTGTTTGTCTTTATGTCAATGGCCATTTGGATCACTCTCCTATTGAAGACAACTAAAAAACTTGGACTAATTTATTTTCCTTAGAAGTATTGAACTGCAAGGAAGACAGTGATTACTTATTAATAATTACTGATCCAAGAACAAAAAGAGGTCAGAAGTCTAGAGATGAGTTTAATAGCAGAATAGGCCTAACACACTTTTTCATGGGAATGTTTGCCAGTCCTTAAAAAGTAGTTTTAGAAGAATGAGCTATTCTTTCAGCAGCTTTGTGGGGTTGAGGACATAAAGGTGGATGTACAAATCCTGCAAAGTGAGCATGATGAGCTGACTGTGGAGGGCTGGTTGTACCTCAGGAACAAGGTAAATGAGAAGAAATTCAGACTTTACACAAACTGTACCTTGGCTTTGAGCCATCTGGGTGGCTCAGAAGTCAAATTAAGGTGGCTCTGAATGTTTAGTGCCTCCAGGCACCTAGTAGGAAAAAAACAATCCTCTTTAGAAGATATCATCCTAGTTCTCAAATTATTTCCATATAGGTGTGTCAGGCATGCTATCAAACATAACCAAGCACCAAAGAGAGAAAAAAAATCAGGAGAGAGAATCAACAGAAACCACAAATAGAAGCGGATCCATAGGGATTCTAAATATAAGTTACCAGACATAGTCTGTAAAAGCAGCTATGCTTACTATGTTAAAGGATATAAAAACCAAGCCTGACATTTTCAGCAGAGAACTGGAAACTATGAAAAATGATCTGACGATTTTGAAAAGAATAGGGATCCTAGAACTTAAAAAACACAAGAATTGAAATTAAGATAATGGTCAGTTTCAAAAGCAGATTAGCCAGAGCTTATGGAAAATACTACAAGGGGGGGCAGAAGAAACAGGTATGCAGCACTGAGAGACAAAAAGGAGAAAAACAGAAGGGAAAGAGACTTCAGGGACACAGTGAAAAGGCCCAGTAAACTGATAATTGGCATCCCTGAAAGAGAGGAGGGAGAAGCGGGAAAGGCAGTATCTGAAGAAATAGTGGTTGAGAAGTTTCCAAAATTGACTAAATGACAAAAATCCCTATCCAAGTAGCCCAATGAATGCCAAGCAAGATAAATAAAAAGAAATCCACACTTAGGCACATAATGATGACAGTGCAGAACATCAAAACCAAAAACTCCTTCAAGAAGAGCTAGCCAGAAAAATAACAGTAGCTTCAAGGGAGCAAATGTTGGACGCACAGCTGACCACTCAATAGCAAAAGCCGAACCCAGAAACAGTGGAATCAGCTTTCTCATTCCTCTCATGAAGGAAGAAAATAACTGCCAACCCACAATTCTATACACAATAAAAAAACCACAAAAATTCACAATGATGAATTTCACAAAGAACAGGAGAGGAGAAAACAGTAACAAAATTCTGAAAGAAAGTAGACAAGTAGAAACTGACTTCACAGACCCAAGAGAGTGGAATACTAAGCTAGCGGCAGGGAAAGTTGAGAACCATTACAATCTACACAGCAAAACCTTCACAAGGCTCAGGAACCAAGAGCATCAAGTACTTCCACAACTGGGTGTGAATGAGGCTTGGCTAAAATAGAGGATAGTTCGTAAGTTATTTAGGAAACAAATCCCTAGATGCTCCTCTCTATCACTCATTCACTGGGTGGCTCTTTTTCTCCCATCCCAGCGAAGTCTGGGAGGCTTATCTCAAGAGAAGAGAAAAATCAAGGGTCTCTGGACTTGGGGAGGCCAAAGCCTGGGTCATTAAGGAAACTTATGCACAGTGAATTTTGAACGTGGATCCTCAGCTCTCTTCCACTCAGCTAGGCCTTTACCCACCAGGCAGATTAGAAGACTCTCCTCTGGGGCATTTGCTAGCCCAGGAGAACAGAGGGCTCCCCAACAAAAGGCCCACTTGACCATTTCACAGTAAAGCTCTATATCAACAAGTCCCATCAGTATGCTCAGAACTTCCCATTAGCTTTTCTGTCCCCTACTCTTAAACATAAGGATTGTTAAACATTAAAGGAAAACCTTGTATGTGAACGACCAGAACAGGGGGAAAAAGAATCAACTTGGAAAAAAGAGAGACTATGCAGCAAAAAGAAAACAAAAACCAGTAAGAAAAATTATAATTATAATAAATACCCTTAAAATGGCATTACACCCACAAAACCAGACTAGGATGTGTATAGATTGTTTCTATAGGCTCTAAGCTCAATGCTCACCCTTTCAAGTGCTCTGTAACATAGGTTAGAAGGTGGCCAATGATTTTCCCAGACTTCCTTGCAGCTGCTTCTGGGTAGGTTCTGCCAATGGAAAAATGCTGGTGGGGCCTGGAAGGTTGGAGGAAAAAGGGAACATTTTTCTCTTGCAGTTAGGGAGTGTCTTTGGCAGCAGAAACAGCTGCAGATGACAAGGGCTCCCTCGGTGTCAGCGGTGGTGTCGGCAGCCTTGGTTAGACGATTCCTGAGTTCCTGCTCAATAGCAGCAGTGCAGTTCTACCGAGCGTTGGCAGGCGCGGCTTCCAGCAGTTGGCCACGAGCAGCTTCCTGTTCTATGGGTACCATCCTTTCTTACCCTTTGCTGTCCCAGCCCTCCCGACATTATTTAACCAATCCTTTCTGTTAAATTCCTCTTTGCTTGAAATATCTAGATTGGTTTCTGTTTTTTTGAGTAAACACTGATTGGGATGACATAAAAAAACAGCTTTCAAAAAATAAGAGTCGTTAGATATTAAAACTGAGAAAGCAGAAATAAAAAATTACATGGAAAGGTTAGAAGATCATGTTGATGGAGCTACCCAGAAAGTAGAAAAACAAAAACAAAACTCCAATAGAAGTGCTCAAATTTTACAGTAAACTCTAACAATATCATATAACATTATCATGATGTAAATTACTTATTCTCATGTGTATAAATTCTATGTGGTGCTGAGGGCATGCATCCTGCATGGCATTTGAATGTAACGTATACACGTGTTGGAGTGGTGTCCTGGTTAGTATAATTTTAAGAGAGCAGAGAAGTGTGATTTTAAAGAAAACTAGAGGAAGGCTATCTTCTAATTAATAACACTCTGACAAGAATTTTAAATATATTCATAGATAAGCTTTTTTCAAATGTCTACATAAATATGAGTTGATGTCAAGCAGAAAGAAGTTTTTCCAAAGGGTTAAAATTTATTAACAATAGAGCTTGGTCCTTCTTTTTAATGTTTCTCTGAATTCAGTTGACCAACACAGCATTATTAGTGATCTCCCCCTTACTAATCATTTTCACCAAACATAAAATAAAAAAATCTTTGGGTAGGACTTCCCACTTCTCTGGAAATCTCTTAAACTGCTTTCAGTTACAATGGTAAGGGCAAGGTTTTCATCTGCTCATTCTCTACTCAACTGGAGGCAAAAACACATCCCTTCAATCTTGTTTCAACGTTGGCTGTTTGCACACAGTGTACAAATGAAGAACTCAATGTTAGCAAACCAAAAATACAGTATAACCTCTGTATGCTAAAACAGTAACTTCCCTTAAAATTTTTTCATTAAAGAATTATTTTAATTTTTATTATCTCTTTACAAAGAAGTTATAAAAATACCTATAAAGACACTGGAAAGGCACTTTAAAATCCTGGAATGAAAAATTCTAACATATAAGTTATGATATATCTTCTGTGGTTTACAAATAAGAGAAATTCTACAAGTTAGAATTTCTGAGTGATTTTTATAGGAATTTGTTACAAGAAACTAGAACATCAAAACTTAAAGATTTAAATAATTTTAACCCCAATTGAGTTTTAGAAAAGCTATACATTTGTTGACAGGCACAGTCCACACAGGAACTTGCTGCAGCCACTAAAGCTGAGCTTAATCTGAAAGACAGAGATTTATATGTTCAACGTGCCAAGTTCCTCCATGCAGCTGGCTGAAGTGGTCTTCTTTTTCTCCTTATATTTTTTAAAAAAGTAAATATACATATGGTAAAAATGTTAAATGGTACAGAAGATCTAAAATAATTACTAAATATCCTTTTCTCCCATAACCCAGAAAATCTGATGTCTTCAAAGTCATTAAATAGTCCTTTGAATAATTTGCAAACCCTGGAGTCTAGTTAGCTGAAAATAATTCTCAGACCTTTGGAAATGTGTTGATTTTCTCACATATTACCTCTGTTACAGAGGAAGCCATGCAGTCTTCTCCTTCTTAAAAAAGAAATTACAAAAATAATGTGTCCACTCTGCTCAGAGACAGCGAGTACAGGCTGCACCTCATACTCCATGGATCTGTTCCTCGGGACGGAGTCCCTGGTATCACCCTGAAAGTTAGAAATCATATTTACTACCAAGGCATTTTCAAAGAAAGAAAACTTTCTCTTGATTCAAATGAGGTCATCTGGTTTTTGTAAAATGGAGAGGCTTAACTTAGAGATTCAGCTCATCTGGTCATTACTTAATAGAAAAATATCTTTATTTAACACTGTACAAAGGGCTTGGGCCATAGAGTCCCAAACATTCTAGCTCAAATCAGGCCAAACCTTTTCTAGAGAACAAAGGGAAGATGAGAGAGCCAGCAAGGGACTAAGGATGGAGAAGGGAAATTCCTTCAGAGACACTCCTACCCCGCGTGATGAGAAGCTGGGTGTTTCTTCCCCAAAGAGCACTCACTCTGGTGAGCAGGAAAGGCTCACCAAGCTGGGTGGCAGGAGCTCAGCCGAGCCCTTCCTGGATGCCTCGGATCCTCCTGGCGAGCTGCACATCCTTTGGGTAGAGAGTAACTCGGCCAGCATGTAAGGAGAGGAGATAGGCGTCCTCAAAGAGATGGACTAGAAATGCTTCTGCCGCCTCCAAGGAGAGAGGGAGAAAGACTGACTCAGACAAGCAGCAGGGGTTGCTTTTCTTTTGGAGCCCTGCAGAGCTTAGTCTCTGAGGGTTCACAGGACTGCAGGGGAGGCTGTTCACAGACAGAGACTGAATTCTGCCTGGGAATTCTGCTACCACCAAATAAGAACCCAGCATCCAAACCCTAGGGGTTCCTTTTGCTCCTTTAAAGGTACTGAGATTCAGCATGGATACTCCATAGTCAGCCCGTGGAGTTCCAGAATGCCTTTCTCCCACACTCACCCCTCACCCGACTCCATCTGGCCCCCTTCTTACCTCTTGTAGGGCCAACAGGGCTTGGGCTTGCCAACTGAAGTCCACACCATGAGTGAATCTGACACAGATTTCTCTTGCCTGGGAAGGAATGGGGATGGGGAGCGAGGGAGAAAGGTAGTGGGGAGGAGTAGAGGGTAAACGAAGAGATTCAAGGGAAGAGAGACTTTTTCCATTAGTCTCCACGAGTCTTCATTTCTGTTATACCTTCCTAGCCCCTAATCTTAGGACCTGACTAGTAGCTGGTGTCAATTCCTAGGAGCTTAGGAACTGGCATGGCTCTTATTGGTGGTGGGCAGAGGGGAAGGCAATTTCCTAGAGTAGGAAAAAGGATCAAAGAGTAGAAGAATGAGAGGGTTCTTATTTATAGAATCGAAGAGCACAGCTTCAAAGGTGGTGGGAGTTAGAAATTAATTCCCTAAAGAGCTGGAAGGTGCCTTTGGCAATCTCATGTTTTCAGAAGATGAAGTCCCCTACCAGGAAAGGGAGATGACAGGGCCCTAATACCTGGGAAATTAAAAGAGGAGGCAGATGGGGTAGGCGGGAGCCGCCCGGAGCTCACCAGGCGGCTGAAGGGACTCTTCCGTAACAACAGGTGTGTGCTCTTCTGAAGCTTTCGGATCTCCTTCAGAACCTGGGATCTCCGGCGGCCACGCGGGCGGGAGGAAGCGCCTGAGGAAAAGAGTTGGGACATAAAGGTAAAATGTAGTGGAGAATGCGTGGTGCCCTGCAGCTTGGCTGAGACAGGCAAACTCAAATCACTAGACTGTACTGTGATCCACAAAAACTGGGGTTTGTGTCTATTTTATTCACTGCAGTTATCTTCAGCAATTAGAGAACAGCAGATAGCTGCCAAATAAATATTTGTTAAATGAGTTAGTGATCCTTTGAGACTATTGTCTTAAATGCCAACTCTTCTGTGAAACCTTTTCTGACTCCCAAACCCTTCCCAAGCGAGGGGTCACCTTCCTCTTCTGGGTCCCACAGTACTTTGTGCATCTTTTCTCTTTCCCACCTAGATTGGAAAGTCAGCTAGTTTGTTTTTAGGTCTTATTTTAGAGCTGGAAAGAATCTGAGAAGTTATCTGGTACAATTCCATTGTCTTGGTTATCCTGAGGCCCAGAGAGGTTTTGTTCCAATGAAAACAAAAAAGAAAAAATCTTACAAACATTCCCAAAAGTAGAATTTAAAAGAGTCAAACTCTCTGATGTCAGAAGTTAACCACACAAGATACAAAAAATAAAAATTCTCTAACTCTAGTGAAATGTACCTGCAGTAAGACTACTTAGAAATGAATAAAAAGTCCTCATTTCAAAACTTACATGATAAAGACAAATAGTAGTAGAAGAAAATGTACAGTCTCAAAATCTATTAGGAAAAAGAACCTTAAAAGATAGTGGAACTAGTGTAGAACTCAAGTGTAGGAAAAGAATTATTTAAAATAAACCAAAAGAAGGCAAGCAAAAGAAATATTAAAGATAATAAAATAATGAAAGAGGGCAAAACACAAAAACAGGTAGAAATGCAGTTAGGGTAGAGGTCTGGAGTGGAGGAGATCTGGGCTAGAGATACAAATGTGAGACATGTTGATGGTGGAACACAGAGCCATGGGAGTGGATAAGACCAGCTGGGGAAGGACAAGAAAGAAATGGGACACCAAGGGAGTCCAACATCAAGTTGCTAAAGAGAGATGGCACAGGCAGTAAAAAACGCAAAGCAGGAACTTCAGAGTGTGTGTATCACTCTCACACTCTTCACAGAGTGTGTGAAGCCAAAGGGACAGAGCATTTCAAGGAGAAAGTGACCCTTGTGTCAAATGCTTCTGAAAGACACGAGTAAGAAAAGGACATGTACATGTCCATTGATTGGGCAACTTGACAGTAGCTGGTGACAGGAGTAGTTCAAGTGCATACACTAGAAGGAGGGGCAGCGGTTGTGGGGTCAGACTGGAATGGGTTGAAGGGTGACTGGGAAGAAGGGAAACAGACTCATGTGTAGACTCAAGTCTGTCTACTTTTGAAAGGGCAGCTCTGCAGCACGGGCAAGTGAGGGAGATGGGGGTGTGTGCACTTTTCCTTTAGGTCAGAAATGGCAAAGCCCAGAGTGCCAATGCATGGAGTATGGACTTAATCCTGAGTGCAGGTGGAGAGGAACAGGAAGCCCCTGGGAAGTGAGAGAAGACTGTGACCAGGAGCCCATGTAGAAAGCGTAGATCTTGATAGGAAGGGGGACCCTAAGTTCTCTGTTGTGAGAAAATAAGGGGAATTTGGTCTGGGGACTTCTATTTCCTCACTGAAGCATGAGGCAAGGTATTCATCAGCTGAGAGCAAGCTGGGGAATGGAGTTGGAGGAATCTTATGAAAAAGGTACAGAACAGTCACTCACTGGGGAAAATGGAAGAGCAACGTTGCCAGACAAGTGCAGTGGGCCTGCCGGGAAGTGTCCAGTGCCCACTGAAGATAAAACATTTAATAAAACCAGAAGAATGTTTCTACATTGGAAAGCAACAGTAAACATCATGCTTAACAATATTCCCGTGGAAATTACAAGTGAGGCAAAGATGGCTAAACACCGCTTTTACTTTTAGCGTCTCAGTAATACAATAAGAAAGAAAATGCACAAAAACGAAAAAGTTTAAAAAGTCCTTATTTGCGAATAATAGCTTACTTAAAAAGTTCAATTGAAGCAACTGAAAGACCATTAAGATTAAAAGAGAATTCAGCAAGTTGGCTGGATGCAAAGGTTATTTATGTTTTTGAAAGAAAAAAAATCCCATTCATAACAGCAACATCTATAGATAACCTATGATGTATTTTTTTCCCACCCTGCTCTTAACTACGCAGAAGGCAAGTAGAGCAGTTGTTGACACATGTACAACTCTTGCAGGGGGGTATTTCATACACCAGACCACAGAAAGGAGGATCACAGAGCAGTATTCTTTCCAGGCACATAACCTCTGGGAGAGAACAGGTGAGAGCACTGCTCGGATGGAGCATTTTGGTGAAGGCCCAACACAGCCACTCACTGAAGAAACAAAAACATGAAAAATCCGGAGGGAACCTTCTAAAAGCAGAATTGTTTGAAATCGTCACAAAAAGCAGCCAATAGTTTTGCAGTTTGAAAAAGCACAAACACTGTTTTTTAAAAATCTTGTGTCTGCCAGAACAAGCTTGTTAAGGTATGTGGCCTATCCGAGCCTCAGCTTTCTCATTTGTAAAATGGGCCCAACATAAAGTTGAGATAATTCACGTAAAGAATTAATGTCTAGTTAGTGGTAACTACCCTATAATGCTAGCAGTCTCAAGAAGACGAGTTAGCATTAGGGGCCAGGTTGTCCGGGCCAGTCGTTTTGTCCTCCTCGGAACTGCCCTTCCCAGTCCCACTCTGGGCTTGGAACTTGGGCGGCGTCCAGGGCAGACGCTGGACTGCAGAACAGCTCTCATCCCGCCCCGGAGGGCCAGCCGACCCGAAGTCGGGAGGTTCGGGCTCGAGCCCAGACGAGCCTGTTTTCCCGTGTGTGAATTGGGCACGCGGACCGGCTCAAAGGGAAAGGGTTCGCGGCCGGTTACCTAAGGAGATGCTCGGCCGGGAGGGGCCGGGGACAGGGCTGGAGACGCGCCTCTTCGGGGTTTGGGGCTTGCGAATACGGCGGGGCGGGTCCATGCTGGCACGGAGGGTTGCGCCCCGCAGCTCCTCCTCGGCCTTCGGGGTCCGCGGGCAAAGGCTGGCGTCTGAGGGAGGCCCGGAAGCGCCCCGAATGCGTGCCCCGGCGGGGTGGGTGCTCGGTCGCCGCCCGCGCCGCCGCGGGTTCAAATGGCCCACACAGCCGATTCTCTGCCAGCGTTTTTTAAAACCCGAATCCAGCAACTCCCAGTGGCTGCCTCTGAACGCCCCTGGCGCAGAGCGACTGCGGGGAGGACAAATGAAAGTACAGGCCGAGGGTTAACGGCAGCGGTGATAGGAGGAGAGAGTAGGATTCAGCCAATAGAGACTTGGAGAAGACTGGCTTGCGGGTTGCTGATGTTTGAGGGATTAGACCCACCTCCTCGGACGCCCTCAGGTCGAAAAAGGAAAGCTTCACTCTGAAGATGCAGGTGGTACGTTTGTAGAATGCGTTTCTCTGGACAAGTCCCTTTGTTCAAACATGTTATGTTTTGCCTTGCCAACCCTGACGTGGCTTTTTAAAGATGAGACTGACCCACAGAGAATGTGACAACCCCATGTTGTGCCTGCAACCCTCCCAGGAACACCCCACGAATATGGCTAGAAGCCAGTTTAACTGCATGAACGTTACTTATGATTAGGGTCGAGGGACAGCCAGGATCCGGGCTCTGACGATGGGGTCAGGCAGAGGAGGCCTCAGCACTATTCTTGGATCCCTCTCTCCAGCATTGCAATAGATAGAATCGTTCCAGGGAAACCAGCCCTTCACTTCCTGTTGGGAATAAGATGTATTCAGGTCAAATGCAGAGCTGGATAGTTAGAATAGAGCAGATTTTATTTTCTACACTTCGCTTTCTTGCATTTTTAAAATGTTCTACAGTTAACATGTACTGAAATCAGGAAAGATGTCACACAAAATTAGTGATTTCACAGAACTCTTATTCACTGCTGGTGGGTATGTAAAATGGTGCAGCCACAGTGGAAAACAGTATAGCAATTAGTCAAAAAATTCAGTGGAGGATTATTATATGATCAAGCAGTTCCATTTTTGGGTATATACTCAAAAGAAGTAAAAGCAGGGACTTGAACAGGTGTATCTGTACAATAATGCTAATAGCAGCGTTATTCACAATAGCCCCAAATATCCAATGAGCAGATAAACAAAATGTAACTTATACAGTGGAAGATTATTCAGTCTTAAAAAGAAAGGCAATTCTGACACAACACAGATGAACTTTGTAAGCATTACGTTAAATGAAATAAAACAAACACAGGAGAGCAAATATTATGATTCCACACAAGGTGTAGAGTAGTCAAATTCATAGAGACAGAAAGTAGGATGGTGGTTGCCAGGGGCTGGGGGAAAAAGATGAGTGGAGAGTTAGTGTCACTTAATGGTAGAGTTTCAGTTGGGGAAGATGACAATGTTCTGGAGATGGTTGATGGTAATGGTTGCACAACAAAGTGAATGTACTTAATGCCACTGAATTGTACACTTAATTATGTAATAATGGTCAAAATGGTAAGTTTTATGTTGTGTATAGTTCATGACAATTAAAAAAGAAAGGAGCAAAGGAAGGGAGGAAAAGGAATGTTTGGCTCAATCCATTAAGGTGCAGTTAAGTCACAGAAAGACTATTGCTTTTCAACAGTCCAGGTCAACAGAGGTAAGAAGTCCAGCTGCATCAGTCCCCAACACCCATTAATCAGACAGAGCACATCTTCGCTCATTAATTCTGCTATAGACCTTTCTTTGCTCTATTAGAAATAGAAAACAAGGTAGAAAATAGAGGATCTTTTTATTTTACTTCACATCTAAGGGAGATCAAACTAGGTATTGTCTTTCTCTGACTTATTTCACTTAGCAAAATGCCTTTGAGGTCCATCCATGTTGCCACAAATCCAAGATTTCATTCCTTTTTATGGCTAATTATTATTCCATTGTATATAATAGTGTCTTTATTCATCCATTGGTGGACATTTAGGTTGTTTCCAAATCCTGGCTATTATAAATAATACTGCAATGAACATGGGGGTACGTTTATCTTTTCAAGTTGTTTTCTTTGAATAAATACCCAGAAGTGGGCTTGCTGGGTCATATGGGAGTTCTATTTTTAATTTTTGAGGAACCTCCATACAGTTTTCCACAGTGGCTGCACCAATTTACATTCATCAGTGCACAAAGTTTCATCGGAATTATTATATAGCCCTTATTATATTCTCAACAAATGTGATTGCTTAAACAATTGGGAAGAAAACAAATAGTGACTTAATGAAAAGGAAAAGCCCACCAGTCCCACCTACTCACTGTTCCCTGCTACCATCTGGGGGAAGGGGTGAGAAAGAGGGAAACTAATTAACATGGGAGGACTAGAAGCTTCTTCTAGTTTGATGATCCTCCCGATGTTAGAAATAAAGGCTGCATCCTGACAGGCAGGCAGATTGCCAAGGCATTGAAGAGTTACAGTGGCATCTTGGTGGACAGTGAACTGAAGAATCTCAGGGTATAGGCCCTGGGAGAATTATTCTAGTGTTTGTAAGAGTGGACAGATCAAAGAGAGCAGTGGGTAGCCTTTTTAAAAGCTCCTAGTAGTCCAAATCTTAATTCAGTTTCAAAACCAGATGAACATTTGGACTGACCCTGGGTAGGAGCAGGAGAGGGCATGTGAAATTCAGTAGGAGAGGTAAGTTACCTAATTGTGAGGTGACCCATCCCATCCAAGCCAGAATCAAAATGAGCACCAGGACCTTCATCCTCAGAGGATTCTGCACTTCTTGGGGAGAGAGAGGCTGGCCCAAGGAAGTGGGCCAAGTTCTGATTTCTGGAGAGGCCTGGGCCAGCACCTGTACAGGGTGGGGCTGAGGGCTGGTATCCTGCCAGGTCTCACCCTTCTTCAATCGCAGAAGTGAGTGAATTACAATAAGTGAACTCCACCAAAATGGCATTTTCTTTGGGTATTAAGGTTGATCATGAGCTCCAGCACTAAGTAGGGACTTTTGCTGGTCAGCCATGGAAGGCTCTCTAGACCATCAGTTGGGACAAAGACCACAGATTCCTGGGGACATCTATGAGCATATCTGGTTTACCTCCTTTATCCAAGGGATAAGGAGACTAACACTTGGGAGGGAAAGGGACTTCTCAGGCCACCAGTTAGAGCCAAGTCCGGAACTCTGGATTCATAGTCAAGACCACTACCCTCAGCATCATCAGACTGCCACAGAACCCAAATGATCTACCTCAAGTCTTTATCTTGATTTTGGTGGCCTTTTCCTCTTCCAACATTTACTTAATAAACAAAAGTTAATGAACATTATTTTGTGCTGATGACCTTTGGATGATTTGGTGATGCTCATGGTGACATCCCCCTTGGCTGTTCCTGAACTCTGGTGGGAGTTCCTGAACTCTGGTGGGAGTTCCTGCCTAGCTTGAGAAGACTAACTTGAAGACTAACTCTCAACAGCAGACTGAATCGAATTGGGTCTCCAGTCCTGTAAGGTGGAATCTTCTTGAGTTTGCTGGCTGGAGCTGTACTAGGGGATACTCAGTGGGGCCATTGGAGATGGGGGCCAGGGTGAGCAGACTGTTTCAGAAGACTCACTCTTTGGTGATGGTTTACACAACAGAGGACCCGACAGCCAAGGGCTCTAAAATGTAAATTTGTTCCTTGAATAGCTCTTGTATTGATTCCTCTCACCATTTCTTTAGGTCAGACTCGACTTAATCTAAGATTGTTTCACTAGTCTCTGCCTTCAGTACCTCCTGACTCTAATCAAACCTGTCTCTGTGTAACAACCAGGTGATCTTTCCAAGACAGCAAGTGGGGGCATGTTTTCCCTTGCCTAATACTCCATGGCACTCTACTGTCTAGGACAGAGTTCTGTCACCTCGGCAAAGTCTACAAGGCACAGCACTACCCGGGCACTGGCCCACCTCTCCAGCCTTGAGATGGTGGCCACTTTGTGTGCTGCACGCTTACTGCCACGCATACCAGCTTTCTTACCTGAGTAGGTACACACTTAGTGTGTGACACACACCTTTTTTTGTGTTTATCAGCTGTTTCTTCTTCCTGCAATACTTCCTCTTTCCCTACCCCCCAGCCAGGAAGACACCTGCTCGTCCTTCCACACCCAGGTCCAGCGGAGCTCTGATAGTTCCAGGCTGAGTTAGCTCCTCTTTCCTGTATGCCTTCCCCTGCGCTCATACAAAGGCCTTTTGCACATCACACGGTGCTGGGATTCTTTCTTTACATGTTCATCTCCCGTTTTCTTTGATGTGCCACAATCCTTGGAGGACATCAGTTCTCAAAAGTTTGCTGAACTCTGGGATAGAAGTCTCTTTTATTAACATTTTTTTCAACAAGTGCTCTTCATGAAGAAGGGCAATTTATAAACTTTTATGGCCTCATAGGGAAGCCCCTGCTGACCTTGGGTTTGGAAAGGATGTAGTCAACAGAAGGCCAGGGGCTCTAAACTAAGACAAATATGAAGAATATCAATCTATAAAGGTCAGGGAGGTGAACACATTTAGGAATGCTGAGAACCTCTCCTTTTTATGGGTTGTCAAGGTCTTGAGAGGTAACATGATTTGTCCAAGGTCATCCAATCCCTAACTCTACTGCTTTCCCCTACATTAGGGGACCCTCTGCTCCACTCCTTGGAGTGTCCGCACAGGGGTCAGAGATCTTACCTCCAGTGCTATTTGCTGGTTAAACTACACAGAGACCTTTGGACAAAGTGGAGGCAAATGGAACCACGTGACATGCAGAGTCCTAAATCTCTGCCTCTGTGGGCAGGTTCCTGGTGGAGACAAGTCCAAGGGCTACTTGAGGGCCTGTGGGGTAGTCCTCGAGGAAACCCCAGCCCCAGGCTCCCCCAGCACCACTCTGCAAGTGGCAGAGTGATCAGTTCACTACAATACAGAATGCTTAAATCACACCGTATTTGAAACAATACTTACAGAAGTCTGTTATTAGTCAATTCTGATTTTGGGGTTCAGGGCCTCCACACCAAACTTCCACCGTTCAGGCCTCTCTTACTCCACTCAGATTGGCAGGCTACAGCCACAGCCATTCCCCATGACCCTCCAGACTCAGCGGGAGAGTAGAGCTCCTTACTGTCCCTCCCATGTGGCCAGCATGACACAGCAAGCCTTCTCAAACTGACACTCCAAAGCACCCCTGACAGCGAGACAGTGAACACATCTCCGAGGGCTGGGAGGGTAGCTATTGTCGGCATAAAATCTTCTTGAGGCATCCTATTTTATCTTGTTAACTGTTCGGAATTTTACATTTCTACTCCACGATGGTGTGTTTTAATAAATAGAGCCCTCTGAGCAAAACCAGTGCACCACGCTGTGCCCCTCTGGGACTTCAGTGCCCTAACAGACCACCCTGCTGGGCAGTGCAGACTTACGTGACACTCCACTGTGCACTGGCATTTACAAACACCTTCTATTTATTTTTCATGCTCATTCTGCGAGGTGGAGGCTGGCTTTCCCATTTAGAGATGTGGAGACCTAAAGCTCCAGGAGATAAAGTGATTTGCCTGAGCTGGTGGCAGGCCTGCTGGGGCATCCCACTCCCCATGCTCTGCTAACCCTCACACTGAAGTCCTTTTATAATTCCCCCCAGCTCCTCAACAGTAAGATCAACACAGACCCTCACGGTGGCCCTCAAAGGCCAAGTGCTTCCCCAACACCCTCTCAAGTGGCTGGCACAGTTGAGAGCACAGACTGAAGCAGCCCCTGGCGGAGGAGCAGTCCCGGTTCAGGGTACAGGCTCCCGGATATGCTCCCTGGGGCAGAAGGGGATGAGAGGGCTGAGGACCAGGAAATCTGGCCTTGACTGGCACTGGCTGTGTGGCTCTAGAAAGTTCTTCCCTCTCTCTGGGCTTTAGTTTCTTCATGTTGACAATGAACGGGGGACTGGGTGATGTCTGTGCTTTGGTACATGAGAGCTATTCCATCCCAACACCCCAGATGCCCTCACCAGGAACATTCCAACCCTGTGCTCTTTCCCACTATTCAAAAAGAGGAGTTCATACTGCCAATTTCCCTTTTCTTTTTAGAATAAAGCCCTTAAACAATATTCTAGAGCCCCAGGCATTAGGACAAAGCATCTGTAATCCCCACCACCCTCATTCCCCATTTCCTTCTCTCTGTGACACACATGGTGGCCCACAGCAGCTTAGGAGCCCCTGGGACCAGGAGCTGATGAGCTGGAGAGGCCCTCCTCTCCCAACAAGCTATAGTAACTGCTAGATTCCCACACAGCCTGAGGGCTTTGCTTGTCAAGGATCCCTTCCCCAGAATCTATTTTAAGGAAGGCATTCAGTGTTTTGTTTTAGGACTGAGCTGCCCAGGAAAATGGTCTGAGGTTCCAGAAACTGCCAAGGACACTGGAACGAAGGGCTGCTCAGCAAACTGGGGTCCCTGATACCAGTCCTCTCTCTTCAGGGTGGGATTGCCGGGGACAACAGCACAATTCTTCTATCCCAGCCATAGGAAATTCCCCCCGAGATCCCAGAGAGCCCTGTATGGTAGGTGGGGCCACACGTTTGGAATCAGGCAAACCTAGCTTGGAATCCTGGCTCTGTGAGAAAGTCACTTAACCTTATCTGGGTCACAGGTTCCTTCTGCATCCACCTGGACAGGCTCTTATGTGAGAGAATGAAAGGTAAGCACTTGCGATGCCTATGATACCAGAATAAATCTAAGTGGTAGAATCCTGGTAAATCCGTCACCCTGGAAGGGTCTCTAGGGAGTCACGTTACTGGGGAGGGGCTGAGGCCCAGATGTACTCCTGAGCCCAGCCTGCTGCTGGGCCACGTGGCTGCATGGCCAGAGTCCACAGCAGGAGAGCCCTCTTGCTCAACAACTTACAAGTCTAGGCCTCAGGTTCCTCATCTTTGAAATGGAAGGTAAATAGTTCATACACGCTGTTACCAAGAGCTGCCTGGAATTCCCCATAATCTCTTCCAAGCATGGAGGCCTTGAGGGGTGTGAGCAAGAACAGGGAAGAAGGCAGGAGACGGTGGCACTGTGGGCAGAGTGGCATTCCCAGTAGTGGGTGTTACTCCTTTCCCAGGTTGGCCAGGTCTTAGGCCCACAGCATAGGCCCAGCTGGGGTGGAAGATACTAAAGTCACAGCAGCCATACCTTCTGCTATACAGACAGGACACACCAAGGCCCAGAGTGACTAGGTGATGGGCTGGGGATAAATAGAACCTTGGTCTCCAAACAGGGCTAGAGAATATCTTATGTTTTAGAAAACACAGTGTTCAGTTCTGTTTTGAATTTGCTCACTGACCTCTCTTCTTTGGAGAACCAGATTTAGCTTATGATTTGGGAGAAATCCTAGGGCCGTTAGTTCTTGCAATTCTATTTCATGATTTAGCTCTGGTGCTGCAGGAGGGGCCTGGAGGGCTCTGGGGAGCCTGGTGGGGGTCAGTCACTGCACTCAGGCCTGTGGGGGCTGAAACAACTCAGGGGTGGTGTCGAAGCAGCACCTAGGTGTTGTGTTGTCTTCTGTGGCAACAGCTGCCCTGGGAGTCTTTTGGGGAGGGGCAGAGTGAGGCCTTGGGGACAGGGCACTTGAGGCTCACCAGCTTGTGTGGCCTCAGCTTCAGGGTGAACAAGCTGCATCCTGGGAACAGCAGAGAACTCGCAGGACGTTCAGCTGGCATCATTGATGGGAGTCCGAGAGCCACTGAGCAGTCTCTCGTGTTCACCGTCCTCTGCCACTGGGGACCGGCCCCAGGACAGGCGGGTCAGCAGGGGGCGGTGCAGCCCATTGTAGAGGGCAGTGCCCAGCAGGAGGATGAGGAAGCCAAGGATCTGCAGTGGGTGGAAGGCCTCCCAGCCCAGTGCCAGGCTCAGTACCCAGATAACAACAGTGCGTAGGCTGTCCAGCACCATCCGAGTAGTGGCACTCAGCTCCTTGGTGACGCTGATGCCGGCAAAGTTGAAGAAAGCAATGCTGCCTATGTTGCCCAGCAGCGCCAGGGCGATGAGCGGCTGTCGGCCCACCTGGCAGAAGGCATCCGGCACATCCTCCAGTGTCCCTCGAGGGTTCCCACTGAAGGCCCCAGCGGGCATGTAGTACATGGGCACCAGCAGCAGGGAGAGGATGACAAAACCAAAGAGGCCTGCAGGAGGAGAGGAAGCACGCTGCCCTCTCCACTCGGCCCCCGGACTCCCAGGGCATCCAGCCCAGCCCAGGCTGCGCTCAGCTCCCTGCCACCCCTTCCTCGCTGCCCTCACACCAGCTCCTTCCTTTCAGGTCCTGGAGCCGATTCTCTCCTGAGGAATTCTCAACAGCCTACTGCATAGGCTCGAGCTGCCTCTTCTCCACTTCAGTCTGTTTTCCGACTGGATCAGGAGTAAGAAATACATATTCTATGTGACCAGTATATGTGTGCACAGGCATGCACACACATGCACTTTCACAAAACCACTACCCTTATAATGTATAATGCTCCCTGGCGCTTTTTAATTCTATTCTATTGATTTCAAGAATTGTAGCTGTAACTACTCATTGCTCTCACAAGTGTGGAAAAACATTGCTCTCTAATTCAGTGTCATTGGTCTGTGACAAGGAGCTGGACCAGAATGCAAATCAATGTATTGCTTAATTCAGAAAGTCTTGCTAGGAAAAAAAGGAACAGGAACAATATGCTTGATGGTATAGTTGATTTAGTTGATAAACATTCTGTCATAAGCCCTCAGCTCACTGTGGACCAGGCACAAACAGTTCCCTGACTAGCCCACAGGCCACACTTTGGTGGCACTGCTCTAATCCGCCCTGCTTGTTTCCTATTTTTAAATCATAATCTTGATTACTTCCTGCTCAAAACCTTCGGTGGTTCCTCCCTGCCTGTCATTTAAAGTCTCAATCTACTTGCCCAATATTCAAGGTTCTCCATGTGACCTTGACCTATTCAATTCCTAATCACTTTCCAACATCAAACCTGTACCTCACTCAAACTATTACTCACTGGTTTCCAAATTCACATTCAGCTCCATGTCTTCACTCTGCCTGGACTTCCCTCCTTCCTGCTCTTGCCTGTTGAAATCCACAGCTCGAATGCCATCTTGGCTGCCTGAAGACACTCAGATATGCTTGGCAATGCAGCACCACTCAAGCACAAGTGATCTAAGCTAAACTGCACTGCCTGGTCCTTTCTTGCTGCTCAGCTCCTCTCAACTCCTCTTCGGGCTTGCTTCTCTTTCACATTCCTCATCTTTCCAGAGCTCCTGGACATGCGCACGGCAGGTGTTAACACATGCATGGGGAAGAGAGGAAGTAATGGGAACAAGAGGCTCAGCCCTGCCCAGCAGCTCCCAGCACCTGGCTCTGTGCTCCTTCTAGCACATTCACTCTCCGTGCTAGCTTCTGGTGTGCCCAACCAGCCCTTGTCCCAGTCCCCAGGCTCATACATACCCTCGGTGCCAACTGCCCGCAGGGGATGCACATTGTGCTTATAGACGAACTTCTCCTCTAGCACCATCTGGATAGAGATGATGATCTGTGCCATGATGATCAACAGGTCCCCTATGGGAAAGGAGAGGCCCAGGGGAAGTCAGGGCTGCACTGGGGTTGGGGTGTTGGGAGGCAGGGAGAGAGCAAGGCCACGGGGCTGTGGCAGGGTGACGGGCCTGATGCTGAGGGACACAGCTCCTCCAGGGACATAACAATAGCCAGAGCCTCTGACTTCTGCAGGGCACCATGCAGTTCATGAGGCACAGCCATGAGAGCCTCCATGCCTGATCTCCTGGCCCTTGAGGGGTGGGGCAGGCCAGCAGGGCTGAGGTTCCAGAAGGTCCGGAGACCTGCCTGGGCCTGAACGCTACATGATGGGGCAGGAAGTCTTTTGAGAAAGGATAGGCTTTGGGGTGGACATTCTGATTTAATCCCGCATCTGAGTGAGCAGGGCGGTCACTCCATTGTTTAAAATGGGCTGTACTGCTTCCTTTCTGGGGCTGTGAGGATTATTGGGATGATGAATATATACTGCTTGGCACCAGGTTGGACACTTGCTAAGTGCTCAATAACATTTGTGCCTTTCCTCTCCCAAATCCCAAAGTTTGTGTGCACATAGGTGTGTCAGAGCACAAGCTGTCTCCCTCCTCTGACCTCATGGCTCCTTATCTATCCCTCTCTAATGCTGCCTGTGCCTCTCTGGTTTTCACTACACTCTGTCACCTCCAGAGCAGGTGGTCCACACCAGCTGGTCTCCCACATGCCCTACTCCAGGGCTTGGCATTCAGAAGAGCTTGGAAAAGTTTGTCTGAATGACTCTGTGCTGGGCTCCCAGGGAAGGGAGGACAGGATGGGCCCTAGACCCCAGACCCCAGCCACACCTGTGATCACATCGCTGAGCTTGTGCTGATCGTCATGCTTGCTCAGGAGGTCAGCCAGGCCCACAACCACCAGCCCTGCAATGGTTGTAAGGATGCCCAGCCACTGGCTCAGCACCAACCTCCGCCCCAGGAAGGCCACCGAAAACAGGCCTGTGAATATGATCACTGCTCCTCGCAGCATCTGGAAGCTGGAGGC
The DNA here is from genome assembly GCF_030020395.1 of Manis pentadactyla. NCBI lineage: Eukaryota > Metazoa > Chordata > Mammalia > Pholidota > Manidae > Manis > Manis pentadactyla. The sequence goes on from NC_080020.1 coordinate 215,201,314, forward strand.
ACTGGTCATGTTCAGGGCTAGGAGAGGAGAGACACAGGGTGTTAGTTCCTAAGGGTCGAGGCTGGCTGGTTCCTGAGTCCTCAGGGCTGAAGATATGCACCCCAATAGTCTGTGCTCAGTAAATCTTGGTTGTATGGCTGTGTGTGAAGTGTGTGGGAGGGTGCAGGAGTGAGCAAAGATGAGCTGGGGACAGGGGTGGCTGTTTCGCCAGTGGCCCCCTTGGGACACAGGCTTCGCTGAGCCCTTGTCAGCCTGGCCTGGCTACTCACCCACATACATGATGCTGGTCCCAGCCATGTCGCAGAGGGCTGGGGGTAAGAAAAGAAGGGGGTTGAAGGGCTGCTGGGGATCCATGCCGGCATCTGGCTGCCTCGCAGCTCTGCATTGGAGTAGGTAGAAGGCAGCCAGGCAGGAGAACTCTCCCAGGAACATGCCCACTGCCTGCAGGGACAGAACCCTAGAAGCTTAGGGCTGGAAGGAGGACCAACTTTAACAAAAACACTCTTAACACCTTTCTTCAAACAAGAGCTTACCTATATTTCAGCGTGTAAATTAAGACAGAAGCAGAGCTGCTATGTGTGGGAGGCCAGAGACTGACTGCCTCCAAGGTCTGCCCCCAGGCCCCCAAACATCTCAGAGACCCTGAGGCTATGTAGAGCTTAGTCTGAAAATCACTGATCTAACCTAACCCCTGGTCAAGTTCCAGATGGAGAAACTGAGGCCCAAGGAGGCTCCAGAACTTATTTAAGGTCAGAGAGCAAGTTGCTGGCAGAGCTGGGGCTGAAATTAGACCAGTTCCCAGTCTGGCAATAAGGTGTCTTCCATTTATGGTGTGTGCCCTGTCCCAGTGGGGGCTGGGTTCCCTGTGGATGGACAGGTTTTGCCACTGGGACTGATGTTTTCCAAATGTGTCCCGACTTGGACAGTGGGGCTGGCCTCATGGTGCCCAGGGCATGACCACCCACCAGGACTTGTGCAGGCCTTCCACAGTGGATTGTGCCCTCTGCCCTCCAGGGGCACTCACACCCTGGCCTTTGTTCTGGGTAGGGAGAGAGAGAAGTAGAGGTTCTTCCAGGAGCAGGGGAAGGCTCCACCCTCAGGTCAGGAAACAGCAGGGCCTCACAGGGACAAGCCTGGGAGACAAGAGGTGCGGAGGGAAGGGGCAGATACCTGGAGGAAAGGATGCTGGAAGTTGTGCTCCTTGCTGCCTCCGCAGCCCTGGGCCACGAAGTTGTCCGCCCACCTGCAGCAGAGAGAGAGGTCAAACGCTGGCAGGGCAGCGGGCTCTGCAACCGTGCCCTGGTGCCTGCCAACAAGCTTGCTCCTCTCAAGGCCAAGGGGTCAGACTTGGGGAACTCGGGTCAGAGTGGGCCTCCCTCTCAAAGGGGCCACTCTCCACAGCAAGGCATCTTCATCTGGGATCGTGGACAGAATATGGGGGAGGGGGGGCTTGGGAACCTTTAGTTTAAATATTTAGCATTTCCTCAAATTATGAATGCAGCATTGTAGTACCTGTGACTTTGTGACACACAGAAATCACAGCTATTCTCATTATCACGGTGCTGTTGCAGATATTGTGAAGTTTATACTCATTGCTACTCCAAAATTACAGTAATTAGACCCACTGCTTATAATTTTATGTGTTAAGAAGCATATACACATACATCCTACTATCTCACAAACTTGCTTTTTTAATGTTTTGATAACTTTATTTAAACATAATTGGCTTTTTCTATAATCCAGTCTTTTATTTGCACATTTTAGAACATTACTCTAGATTTTGCCAGACTATCAAAGGGATCCATGGCACAGAAGTTATCACGGGCCCCTGGTCTGCTATGGCACTAGGGCCCTGGGAAATAACTGCCTGACACAGACCATCTGGTCACCTTCATATAACCTGAGGGGTTTCTAGGGTCTTTCCAGCACTGGCTCTAAAGTGGTAGCAGGTACGTTGTGCTCGTGGTGTGGCCTCCCAGCCAGCACCCCGGCAGATGGCATAAGTGATTATGGCATGCTTCCCCACCAAGTCCAGGCAGAAGCCCAGAATCCTGTACGGCAGTGCTCCGGGCAGCTTTGACTGACTGTTCTGCACTGTCTGCCATCCATGCACTAAAGCTTCTGTCCCTGAATTTCACCTTTGCTAAGCTTAGTTGTGTCCCTGGGGTCTAGCCAGGTCGCTCATTTGAAAGCCCTTCAGATATTTCGACTTTTCCACTTTTATCCAAATCTCCTCATTTTCTGGCTCACCGGCCACAGCCCTTCCTAACCTTACACTCCTGTGACTGATGACTTCTGGAAGCACTCTGGTGGGCCTGGCCCAGAGCCAAGGGCATATGATCTGATCCAGAATGAGCCTGGCAAGACGGCGACCTCTTCCTCTTGCTGGCCATCCTGGTTCGCTGACATGGCTTTGACTGTGTCAGCCACATCATACTGCTGACTCATGTCGGTGCAGACCCAGGGCTGTTTCCTGTGGGCCACTGAACCCCTCTCTCCATAACACCCTACACATAGGCGGTGGCTGTCCCTTAAGTGTTAGACTCAGGACTTCTTTTGAAAGCAGCCACATCGTGGTGCCTAGCCCTACTCTGCTGGCTCATCTCTGCAACAAGCCTGAGCTCTCCAAAGGCAGGAGAGCCTTCTGCTTCCTGTGGCCCCCACAATGCTGTGAGAATGGGCCACTGGTTGTGCCAAGCAGTTAGGGTCTGGGAACAGGGTGCTCTTCCCCACAGCCCAAGGCAGGGGTATAATGCCTGGATGCTGGCAGTGGGGAGGGTGGGCTGAGTGGTGGTGAAGTTCCTGTCAACTGTGAGGGTGGCACAGACCTGTGAAGGAGAGACCATGTCTACTCACCAATCTGAACACATACCAGGGCGACTGAACCAAACAGGGCTGTGGCAAACCTATCTTGCACTCCCAGAGATGTGAAGAAGGGCAGTTACTGGGGCTTGTGGTTCCCCGGAACTGGTGGTGGTGGTGGGGAGGGTGAAAAGAGAGCTGAAGGGCAGGGAGAAGCTCTGATATAACTGGCTGGGAGTGGGGCAGGGAGGCCTGGGTCCAGGGACCAGGCTGTAACCAGTCCTGGAACCAATGGGGCAAAGACAGCCCCACTGCAGAAGAGAAACCACCTGCTCTGTGGGGTCTTGGTTCTGGCTCTTGGACCCCGAGGCAGGCCTGCTCTACAACCCAGGCTTGCTTTTGCAGAAAAAGCACTCTGGGAGGGCCTAGGTGAGGGAATTGAGCATAACTGAGAAGCAGAAAGCATAAAGAGGTCAAGCTTTACCAACGGGGCAGAGTCAACTGCCCCAGAGCATGTGAGGTCGGAGATGGGAATCCCCAGGGCTGGAGCCAGAGCTCCTGCAAGAGAACAAGGGAGGTTGTGCCAAGCCCACGGAGGCCCACCAGAGCCTAGGGCAAGGGCAGGTGTGGAAGCCCCTTCCTCATCCTGATGCCCCACCCAGAGCACACTGCGGGCTCAAGATGCCCCTCAGATCTGGTGGGGGAGCCAAGAAATGACAACTCCCATCTCTATCAGTTTCTGGCTCTGGAGTCACTGTCACTTGAGAGAGTGGGAGCTCAGCATCCAGCAACTTCCCCATCTCTGATCCCCTGCTCCTGGCACATTACTGTACAGAAACTCAAACATTTTTGTTCGAATGACTGGGACTTCCAGACCCCACCTAGCAAGCAGGCAGGTAATAGAGTCCAGAGGCAATGTCTCCGTAAGTTCTGATTCCCCACCTGGGGCTGAGGTGACCCTGCTGGTAGGACCAGCTGGGCTTGTCCCCAGGAGCAAGGCTCCCGTGGAGAGCTGGCTGTAGGGCGGGCGCAGAGCTGCCTCCCCTCCTCTGCAGCAGTCTCTTGCTTTCTCCAAAGGGTGGGCTGCCTGAACAGGCTGGGGCTGGCAGAAGTCCCAGCAGGGGAAATGGAGTCTTTTTGTATCTGAGGGCCGGCAGCAGGCTTGCAGCCCAAAGGATTAGGTGTCAGCAGGACTGGCTGACCTGCCTACCCTCTCTTCAGGCACTTTGGGACAGAGTCAGGCTTCTCATCCTGGCCCTGAGACAGGTTTCAGCTCATCCTGCAGGTGCAAAGGGCCCCAGGTCACACAGAACAAAAGCCAAAGACCAGCCCCAGTTCACCTGGGGATGACAGCAACGACCCCGCAGGTGGACCGCCCTTGGCTGTTTGCAGAATACTTCACTAACATGTTCTTATAATTGTATAAGTCACTGAGCACTGACTTTGTGCCAGGTCTGTGCTGAGCACTTTACTGTCATTTTACAGATGGGGACTTCAAGGTTTGGGGGCAGAGAGAGCCATGCACAGACTCATACAGTCAGCAATGGGAGGATCTAGGGCCAAACCCTTCTCCTTGAATTTACAGTCAGAAAAGGCAGCAAGATACACAGAAAGCTCAGACTTTTGAGTCTCACAGGCTGAACAAGTTACAGTTTTCTCATCTATAAAATGGGGGTAAAGATGCCAACACTGATGAAATGTCAAAAGTGATGAAGAATATAAGGTATGTAAGACCTGGCACATGGTGGGAGTCATTGAAAGTTCTTTCCTGCTCCTTCTCCCTCTTCCCTTGCACATAGCAGGAGCCATCTCCCCTTGCGTTGGGTCGCTTGGCCCCAGCTCTGCTCCAGCTTCTGCGAGAGCACGTGTGCTCTGGGACCTACCCTGCTGGCTGAGGGCCCTCAGGCTACTACTGCCCCTGCAGCGCCACAGAGCCGAGGGGGGAAAGAAACTCAGCCATCATCTCAGGAAGCTCCTCGGCTGACAGGCGAGGAACCCAGACACTGGAGAGGGCTTGAGGGACACAGGTTCATCAGGTGCCAAAAAGGATGAGCACCCGCGGTCCCCGCCTCCAGTTCCATGCCCCTGCCTCCACACTGGAGGTTCTCCTATCAGCTCCTTACTCCGGATTCTTCCTACTCCCCTGGCTGTTGGGGGAGGGTCAGCTCTGCAGATGGACCCTCCATTCTCCCTCAATACTGCATCCTGGGGGAAGGCCACCGTCTCCAGGGCAGGAGGGCTGTGGGGGCCCACCAGGGTCAGGCTGAGTCCCCACAGGAGGTGCCTGATGCTGCAGAGGCCAGCAGTTTCTGTTAGAGTTCCCGGGGCACGGCAGGCTGGGGGGGGGGGCTCCCCTTGCTGGGGGTGAGTGTGGCCTTGCTCAGCCAAACGCAAGGCTCAGCATTCTGAGAGGTGTGTCTGTGCATGAGCACAGAGAGTGGCTGACAGAGACTGAGGAAGTGGCTGACATGGCTGCCCCAAACCGATTAGCTGTGTCCCTTCCCCAGAGAATCTCTGCCACTTCCTCTCACATCCCTGGCTCGGCAAGCCCAGTGAGTCAGCTTCTTTCTCTGCCTGGGATCTTCAGCATTTCTTTATTCTCTGGGTTATCACAGCAAGTGGCCATAAATGATGAGCCCTCCCACCTCTAAGGGTTAGAAAATCTTCCTCAGTACATCTTGCCTTTATGTGGGAGGACTGTGGGGAAGTCACACCCATTTTACAGAGCCCATGACTCACCTAATCCCTCGGCTTCCAAGGCTCACGCTCTTTCCACTCCATATACAGCTCTCCTGACTTAAGGCTTTCTCCAGCTGGCCTCAGACCCCCTTGGAAGCAATTACCCCATGCCAGCCCAGGGACTCTATGGTGCAGGCAGCTGCCACGGCAAAGTGAGAGCTGGCACAGAATGGATGGTGAGCCTTCCCTAACAGAGGCCCAGAGGATCCAGGCCTCCTGCTACTTTCCTGGCAGGGTCCCTACACCCAGAGGATCTGACTGTAGGACAGGAAGTCACCCCCATAGCCCCTCCCTGGCTGGGGGTTCAAAGCCTGTGGAAGTTGAAGTGGGGATCTGGGCCTTACTGAGTGTCTACTTGACCGTGGCTGTTTACATGCAAACCCCCAGCTGGATTCCTGAGAGTGGGGCTCTCATCGGGGCACCACCACACAGACAGGCACTGGTTCCGCACGGAGGTGGGAGAAAGCAGCCAGAAAGGAAAAGGAAACACTTCATGGGGAGAGACCCTCTGCCAAAACCCAGGGACAGGCCAAAGGCCAGCCTGTGTGGTGGCTTTCCTCCTGGGAGTATGTGATCTGTGCCCCCATCCCAGCCAGGGCAGGCCTGTCTCCCAGCAGCCTGCCCAAACCTGCTGAGTGGACAGAGCGGCCTCCTCCAGCGGACAGCTGACCTGTGGTCCCAGCATAGCAGGCGGGATATGCTCTCACTCACTTCCTCATCCACACTGAAGGCCCTCCCTGTACCCCGGGAGGGAAACCTGTTCTTTTTACAGGCCAAGCAGCTGCAAGGGGCTACTGCAATCTCTAAATCTGAGTCCTGAGTGGCCTCCGGCTTGAGGGAGAAGATAAGCAGCACGGTAGCAGGACGCACCGGGGTAGGGCAAGGCTGGGAGGGAGGACATTCTGATGGCAGGGATGGGAGATGCCACTTAGAGGATTACAACTCCTATGGGCACACACTTGTCTGTTCTGTCTGAGGAGATGTGGGAGGAAATCCCCAAGGCAGAGGTACTTTGGGGCACTGTGGTTGTCAAAGGACAGGACTGGGCCAAAATGCTGAGACCTGGGTTCGGGTCCCTGACGACACCACCCAGCTGAGTCACAAAAAGAAACTTCTCTTAGGATCTCATCTGTAAGTTGTGGGAATTAGAATGGCTGATTTTTGTGTTTCTGACAACTCTAAATGCCTTAAAAAATGACTAGAGAAGTCCCCAGTTCCATCCCAGATTGCTGGTGAAGGGCACGGCTTCTAGAGCTAGAGGACTTAGGCTCAAATATGAACTCCACCACTCAACAGCTGAGTGGAGCTTGGGCACCCTTCCACATCACAGTTTCCTTATCCAGGGACAATGAGTTTACCTACGTCACAGAGTGGTTATGAGAATTCATTAAATTAACACACACAAGGTGGCCAGAGCAGGACCTGGCATATGGTGCTCTCAGTAAATTAGCTGGTTACCACTTGTGGTGGTCACATTCTTGTCTGTCCCTGCCAGAAACTGCAGGTCAGAGTGTGATTCAACTTGATAAGTCCCATCATGAGGTACACAGACACTCTCCCAAGTTCCTTCTGAGAGCATCCTTCTCACAGTTTGGCCTTATAACAGGGTTCGGGGTCCAATTTTGAGGCCCAACTCGAGTAGGCGGCTCCTGAGAGGCCCCACATCAGGCTACAGGGCAGAGGACAGGACCAAAAGTTGGGTCCCCACCTGGAAGCCTCTTTCCTGCCTCTTAGGCAACCTCCAAGGACAAGGCCTCCTGGGGCTGAGGATCCCCTGGCTTCCTTCCTGACCAGTTTGGAGCTTTTAAAGGAAGGAGCTGAGTCAGCACAGTTTATCCCAGTAGCAACTGGCAATCTTAACTCTCCTTGGGAACAAAAGCCCTGGCAGACCACAGCCACTCTCTAAGCACCTGACTGCGACCTTGGCTGCTACCACAGATGGATGTTGTGTTCTGCTGTGTTCAGATCCTGAGATGGGAGTCCTCAGGATGAGCTGCTTTTATAGCTAAGGGTTCAGCAAAGGGAGTGACATTAGGAAGCCACAAGAACAAGGAGACCAGCACAAGACACAGACACAACTGGCCAGAGCCCACCCAGAGAGACAGGTGGACCCCCACTCAGAGTTCCACCTCCTTTGGAGAAGGGAGGACACTGTGATTGTCAACTATGTACACATCTGTCTCTTCCACCTCAGATTCTAAGCACCCCAAAGGCAGGGATCTTCTCTTGGTCACTTGTCTCCTTCCCTGGGTCCAGATGGCACCTCACACATGGTAGGTACTCATACATATCTGATGAATTGAACTGAATACTCCCAGACCTCTCTTCTGGAGCATTTCTCACATCACCGGTGGATATGCTAGAAATAAATGCCTCAAAAATGAATAAGATACAACACCCCTGCCTCCTGCCTTGCCAGGGGGCCTGGAGCACAGCCCAGAGGGTGACCAGGGTTACTCTCCCTTGCTCTGGAGCATGGGATGGCCCAGGTGAAGTGAGGGCTGACTGGCAGAGGGCTACTGTCCACTGTTCTCCAAGTGCACCCTGAATTGGTTCAGAGAAAGGCCAGGCCCTGGGTACTGGGGATCTATAGTGACAGAGGGGCAGAAGAAGGGACAAAGCACTTCCAGGAGAAGAGGCAGCCTCCTGGGCCTCCCACACTTCACAGAGGAGGCTACGCGTGGTCCCTCAGCCTGACGACAGTCCTGGGGACCATCCTCACTGTTCCACCAGAACCTCACCCTCGTACCTCAGAGCTGAACTGCCCACCTGCCCTCACTGGCTGAGTTAATGCCTTCTGTTCTCCCAGGCAGAAACCCCGGTGTGATCTGTCTCTTGATCCTGTGGGTCAGTACCTGTGGCTTCATTCTGCTCCCACGGTGTCCATTCCTTTCCCATCTCACTGCCCCCTTACAGATCCCCTCCTTTGCTAGGCAGTAGCCTTGGACTGATTTTCCCTGCACTAAACTACTCTCTTACCTTGACCACCAGATTCATCATACCACTTTTAGCATGTCACTCCCTGCTCAAAGGCTCTTCTTTGGTTGTGGGATCAAATCATGCCTGGGTATTTGGTGCTAGTTACATCCACTTCTACCTGCCTTCGCTGTTTCCTACCTCGATGTCCCCACCACTGGCAGAAATCCCACCCAAAACTTGAAGGCCCAGGGGTAACCCTTCCTCCAAAGTGGCCTACGGGGCCCTCCTTCTCCATCCATCCACACACTCCCCCACGCTCACTAGTCACTCAGCCTACATGCTCTCTATTGTAGCTCGCGTGAACAAGTCTGCGAGTCCTCCCTCCTCCCACCTCCACGGCCTCCGTCCTCCCCCAGCCCACCGCTCCGCACGCCAGTGTGGGAAGGGGCTGGAAAGGGGAACCGGTCCAACCTATCCGTTTAAAGATGAGGAAACATCTGCGCGATGGTTACATTAGTGTGTGTGTGGGATGTCGGGGGGTTAAAAAACAACAGAAAAATGAGGAAACAGGCGCGGAGACAGGAGGTTACTCGCCGGGATCAAGAACACGGCGATCCTGCGGCCGGGGTCACGGCCTGTCTCCGTCCTTCCCGGGGTCTCGCACTCCTTAGGTGGCCCATAAAACACGTGAACCGACCGGAAAGACTGGACGAGCAGGTGAAGCTGGGAAGGGCGAGCCGTGAGCGGGGAAAGAGGAAGGCGTGCGGGGATCTGTAGAGCCAGCGCGGGCTGCGCCAGGCCCCGCTGAGCGCCCCACCCTCCAGGCCCGGCCCGGACTCACTTAGCCGACAGGGTGTTGATGGAGCCGGTGACGAGCATGAGCCCGGCCAGGAACAGCTGGTACTTGGTCCAGGCCATGGCGGCGGATACGTCGAGCGCGAAACCGTTGGGGTCCCCGCGACCTCCGCGCTGGCTCCAGGCAACAGCTCAGGGCAGGGTCACTCAGGGTGGTCTCACGAGCGCTTCCGGGGCCGGCGTCACGTGACCCGCGCCGGTCCCGCCCCGTGCCGGCTCGCCCCGCCTCCCGAGGGCGGCGGGCCTCTGCGCCCTCGTACTGCAAGGCCAGACCTGGGCGTACTGGTTCCCGTATGGTGACAGTGGCAAGTCGCGGGCCCAGATCTCCCCATTTTGCGTTTTGTACACAATTTGAACAGGTCGAGCTGAACGATGTCGGAGGCAATCCGCAAAGTGGAAATGTCTACTGGCAATCTCCGCTCTACCAGGTACCAAGGAACTGCTGGGACTCCTGGGACTTTCCCTAGGGATCCCAGCCCGCGATGGTGCTCACATCTTCCAGAAAAATGGTTTAGGAATCTGGTTCCAGCTCCCCCGGAGGCCATCTTATAGTCAGGGAAACTAAACTGAGAGAGACCAAGTGATTTGTCTATGATCATGCCTGTGAGTGATGGAGTGGGGGTTTGCACACAAATTCTTCAGTGTCCCCCAAATCCGTGCCTTCTGTACAGCGCCTCCACCAAACTTACCTCACTGCTCCCCTGCGGATATCCCTGGATTAACCTCGGAAAGACCGAGGTTGGTTTGCAGAGGATTTCCAGCTCTTTAAAATCCTACTCCTAGTTCTCAGCTCGCAGCTGTCCTCTGTCTTCATCTCCAGGCATCTAGTCTGTACCCCATTCCCTGTCACACCACAGGCTGGAGCACAAGACCTGGCAGAACTGTTTCAGACCCAGTGGGCACATTTCCTTCTGTCACTATAGATCTTGTTACTAGACGTGCAGGTTAGGTACTGCTGCCAATTCCTGCTCACCCTAGGAACTTGAACTTGTGAAGATGACCAGTGTTGAATCAGAAAAGCTCTCAAGGGACTGCACCAGACCCCTTTGTTGCAGGAAGACCTGGCAGAGAAGGTGTTAAATGGGGTTCTGGACAAAATGTAGGAGGTTCCAGATAGATAGGGGAAGGGCTTTCCTGGAGGAAGGAATGGCGACTGTGGTGGCACGGAGGCATGAGTGGCTGTGGAGTGTGCTGGAACCACAGACCATCTAAGAACTTCCCTTCTTCTTTCACTGAAGCCTGCTCTCTTCAGTCAGTGGGGGTGATGGGGACATGGAAGGAGGTTTCTTTTGAGCTTCTTGTCCTTAATAGCACCACTAGGTTCATGTGATTTAAAGGGAATCCATGCAGTTATCCAACAATATTTACTGAGACCCTGGGGCCTGTAGAGATGAATGAAACAGCTTCTACCCCAGAAGGCACGCCCGGATAGTCCACACCAGCTGGAGAGCCCATCCCCATCGGAGGCAGTTCCCACAGAGCACAGTGACACACTTAGTCGGGTTGTGGACCATTTTCCCCACAGGTGTCTAAGCCAAGAGTACTCTGGTGACGTAAAGGTTACTAATGATCAGTGGTGTCACCAGCCCGACATGATGTTATTAGTGGCACAGTCTTTGTCTTTACAGCCACATCATAAAATGAATTTTAACTTATCATGATGTTCTGCCCATTCATCAAACTGGTGTCCCTGGAGCTCAGGAGACAGGAAGATTGATTGGCATATATGTGTGGAGTCCACTAAGTGCCAGGCCCAGAGCCAGGTACAGGGCCCCAAGAGGCAAGTGAGGCAAGGTCCCTGCCCTCAAGGAGTGTGGGCTTCTATGGAGGAGAGAGGTGAGCACTCTAGTGCCCAGGCAGTAGCTGAAGATCGTAAACCTGTTTAAGAGGCAGAGGGAGTTGGGAATTGGATAGGTTCTTTGAGAGAGGCGGGACAATTAGAGCTCTCCTGAATCAAGACCCCTGTCTGTTTTCCTTTGTGTTTGACCTCTGTGGCCCCAGTTCTCACAGCAGCCCCATGAAGCTGGAATTTAGGGAAGATTTGAGCAGGGACTTGAAAGAGGAGCTGGATTGCTCCACCTGGAGAAGTGGGGCATTCTGAGCAGAGACAACCTTGTGCACACCATGGGGATGGGCAGCCAGCCCTCACGCTGAGGAAGGACCTACAACAAGGCTCTGGGTCTCTGCCAGCCTGGCTAGACTGGGCTTTACTGGTGAAAACCAGGGTTGACATTAGTGTCCACACATCAGCAGGGAACCTGGGGTTAAGGCATCAGAGTCTCGGGAGATGGGGATTCTGAGAAAAGTAGAGAGGAATTGGGGATATATTAATACACAGGCCTTACAAAATCCTTTGGATTATTAGTTGATGAAATTAAGGGATAGAGCTTAATGTGTACGTTGGATACAAATTTGCTTCATACTTAGGGAAGCCCTAATTTCCTGGGTTAAGTGATGCGTCCTCAAACCAAACCTTAAACCTTTCTGAGGCTGTAGAAAGTCAAAGGTGGGCCAGTTTTCATTGGGCGTGGATCTTGGCCATAAGATGAGCAGTTATCTTCTAATTGCTCTCATTTGACTGTCCTGATTAAAGACAACTTCTGTGGAGACTGGAGTTATATGAAAGGGAGCAAGTTCAGCAAATTTTCAGCAAAATGAGGAAATTTATTAAGTGTTAGGGGTACCCCATTCACAGGATCCTTGAGTGTGAATGGAGCAGTGGAAGGAGATAGGACTTGCTTCGTGTGCCCCTGAGAGTGCGGAATCTTCAGCAATGCAGACATCTGTACAAGTTGTCCCTGACAGGGAAGAAAGAAGGCAGCCTCCGGCTGGGTCTTCCATTTAGAGCAAAGTGACCACAGCTCAGGTACTCAGTCACTCAGAGCCCTCCTTTCCTATCTATAAAATGGGAATGATCATCATCACAGCTTGTTTCAGAGGGAAGGAGGACAGATGTAGAAGTGCAGTGGGAGGCCCTACAGGGAGAATTAGCATAGCCCCTGTGATGTCAGAGCTGGTCTAGCCAGAGGTACATAGAAGGACCTCTTGTCTGCATTAAATATCACTTCTTGTGATTTGCGTAAGAACACGATCCAGTCCTCAGGTCTTTTCTTCCGAAGTCGGGGACATTTTGAACAAATTTGCATGCTACCTTTAAAGATCCTTTAATTTCCAGAGTCAGATAAAATGAGTCACCGAAAACCCTGCATTTGTATTCAAAGCTCATTGCCAGCCTCCCTTCTAGTGTGTCTGGAAGACTGAACATTTTCCCAATCAATTTAATCACATTCTGGATTAGGAGAGAGTTACTTTACCCTGGGAGGAACAGAGATACATGGACAGACAGTCCAGGTCAGACCTGTTTTGTTTTGAACAAGTTTTTGCTGTTAAATCCTTGGGCATTTCCCTCCTGTGTACTGTTCCTCTGCTAGGCTGTGACCGCAGAGGCAGGTGGCAAAGATTCTTAGCTTGACCAAACTTTGGACAAGCCTTTGAACCATCTCCTAGGCTCATCTGTGCACTTCCTTGTAAATTCCAGTTTTGGCAAGAAACCCTGATAAGCTCATTTAATGTGAATGCCCCCTACCCTCCATATCTGATCACTCTTGATACCTGATCAAGTTTCTCATCCCCCAGGGGATCTATCCATGCTGGCCTGCCTTCAGCAAGAATCCTGTTAGGTGGGTTTAGCCAGAATTCCCCTGACCCCTAATACTTCTCCTTAGTAATTTTCCGTGCACTGACCTCCACCCTGCTCTTTGGCTATAAATTCCCACTTGCTTATGCTGTATTTGGAATTGAGCCTAGTTCTATACTGAGGTCTCTTTCCCCCTATTGCAATAGTCCTGAATTAAATCTGTTTTTATCGCTTTAACTACTGTCTGGTTTTGTTTTTTATTTGACAAAGAAGGGAGCTTCCAATTGCCATCTCTCCCCACAGGGTGGGCAGGGCAGGGCAGCCATCTGAGACTGTGGCTGGAAAGAGGAAGAGGGTCTTGAGAGGAAGACAGAAGGGTTAGGTCCCAGCTGTCTCCTGGAGGAGAAACTGAGACAGTGGATCCAGGCATGACAGTGAGATAGAACAGGGAAATGGGACAACGGTCAAGTCGTTGTAAAATCTACTTAGCCTGCTTAAAAGGCCCAGCTTATTCTTTAACTTAATATATATGCTATTCCTCTTTTTCCAGCCCATTAATCAATTAACTTTGTAACCAGGAATAGAGACAGACCTTGGAAGTGTAAATGAACCTACATGGGTAAAGAATGCAGAGATCTGGATCAATACAGTCACCTAAATAACCTTATTCTTATGACAAAACTTCAAAGGAATTATTAATCAACTGTATACATCATGCCTAATGCAGACCCCTACCCAAAAGACCCTATACAACTCGCATCTGAATGTGTACTGCCTTATCAAATAAACTCTCTTGCACGTCATCCTATTGCACTTGTCTCTGAACTTTTTCATGATAAAGTCAAGAACTCCCCAACCTTCACCTCCAGTGACAAGTGTCTTTGTCACTTTGCTATTTCATTCCACTTTCTAGTCTCAACATAATCCTTTTGTCTCTCCCTGTTTTATTTCAGCCCAGTAGGGAAGTGAAGTTCTCAGAACATAATCTCACTCCACTGAGTGCTCCACTTTTCCCCCAAATTCTGGAGCGATGGGGATATACTCCCTTGCTGTGCAGATCAAGCGGATACTGGATGACAGGTGACCCCAGCTTGAGGAGTTAGCAAGGGATTTGCCCTATGCCAAGCAGGAGTTCAATGAACTTGCTTTTACTCCCTCTGTTCTTTCTTGCTCTCTACTGTCTGCATGGCTGCTGTCATTCAGTGAATTCCTTTCTCACTGGCACTTGTTCGACTGATCACGAATTCTTTCCCCATCAGAGTCAAGAGCCATCTCCCATCCTGGTTGAGGTTTCACCTAGTGCCCAGGGAGAGACCTCCCCAGACATGGCTGCTGGGCAACAAGAGGACCTAACCTGGGAAGGAATGTGGATTGTCTATACCAGCAGAGAAGCAGGAGATGTGACTGATTTTACAGTTGGTTTCTATGGTGACTGGAGATGATTAGATTAGGAGTCACCAGATCCTTCCAGCTTCAGGCCCTGAGAAGGTCATTCTCAAACCTTTCTTTGCCTTTCTTTCTTAACATTGTCTTTGGCACCTAACACTGATTCCATCTGGGCTGATCACCAGCCTTGGAGTGGGTCACTGGATCCTGGAAGCTGGTATTTTGGCTTGGTCCTCTGGGAGCAGGATCAAATCAGATCCAGATAAGGCACAGACTCCCAGTTACATATGATTTCAGATAAACAATGAAAACCTTTTTAGCATAAGCATATCCCAAATATTGTTTGGGGTATATACTTATACTTAAAAAAACCTCATTTGTTATCTGAAATTCAAATTTAAATGGCTATCCTGTATTTCATTTGCTCAGACTGGCAACACTGCTGGTCTGGCACCGAATTCAATGCTCTCACTCAGGGTGAATCATGACAGTGGCTAAATTGAACTGGGGTGCCTTAGGCAAATATATTCCTTTTAATCTGCTGTTGAGTAAGCTCTTGATCTTTTCTTCCTCTGATTCTGTTTAGCCTCTAAATTTGCACCATTCCCATTGAACATGGGCTTCACACTGGGAGACTCCCAGTCTCCTGTGTTTAATACCTGTCTGACTAGGGGTGAGGGACAGGGCTATCCGCAGGAGATTTTGAGATCAAGCCTCTCCCTCTTTTGCATACAATCAGGGCATTCCCAGGTGCTCTGCAGCCCAGACATAGATGCACCTAGAAGGAATTTCTCATCTAGTCCAACCCCCTAGCTTTTCAGATTAGGAAACCCAGGCTCAGAAAGGAGGTAACTTGCCCAAGTCAATAGTGACTGACTTATGAACTGTATTTATTTATTGTGTATGTATGTGTTTATTTGTTTGGTATTATTTGTTTGGTTTCAGTTATTAAATTAATTTAAGCCAGATAGTGACAAAAAGTTCACTGGCCCTGTATATGCTTAATTACATTTAAAATAATACAACCTGTGAATGAACTAACTGAAAAAAAATGTTTTTGAAATATTTGGGAGAAACTGAACATGGACAATGATGACTTATTGCTAATTATTGGTTATATTAGTTTCCCTATATGCTCCTACAAACACGGGTTTAAAACAACACAAATTTATTTATTTTATTCTTTTGGAAGTCAGAAGTCTTAAATCTAGTCACTGGACTAAAATCAAGCACTGAGCTCCTTCTGGAGGTTTTAGGGGAGATTTTTGTTTCCTTTCTTTTTCCAGCTTCTAGAGCTGCCGGCATTCCTTCGCTCCTGGCCCCACATCACTCTGCAGTCACATCTCCTTCTCTGACTCTGACCCTCTTTGCCTCCGTTTTGTAAAGATAAAATCCTTGTCATTACATTGGCCCCACCTTGGATGACACAACCCTCATCACAAGATCCTCAACTTAATCTCATCTGCAAAGTCGCTTTTGTCACATGCGGTAACATTCATAGGTTTTGGGAATCAGGACCTGAACATCTTCAGAGGGGCCATTATTCTGCCTACCACATTTTGTGATAGAGGTATCTTGATTACATAAAGAAAAGAAGTCCTTAGCTATTAGAGAGCAAAGTAATTACAGGTGAAATGATCAGCTTTAAAATGCTCTTCTTTTGGACTGAATGTTTATGTTCCTGCCAAATTCATGTGTTGAAGTCCCAGTCCCCACTGTGATGGCATTTGGAGATGGGGACTGTAGGGGCTAATTAGGGTTATGTTAGGTTAGAGAGTGGAGTCCTCATGATGGGATTAGTGGCCTAATGAGAAAAGGAAGACAGAGGGATCTACTTCACATGCACACACGAAGGAAAGGCTATGTGAGAACATAGTGAGAAGGTGGCCGTCTGCAAGCCTAGAAGAGAGCTCTTACCAGGAAACAAATTGGCCAGCACCTTGATCGTGGACTTCCCAGCCTCCAGAACTGTGATAAATCAATTTCTGTTATTTAAACCACTCAGTCTATAGTATTTTGTTATGGCAGCTGGAGCATACTGAGACAACTCCAGAAAAAGAGAAAAAAAAGAAAACACAAACAAGAGACAAGAATGGCAGAAAGTTCATTGTTGTTGAAACTGAGTTTTGAGTACACAGAGACTTATTGTACTATTTTTCTAATTTCCTGCATGTTTGAAATTTTCTGTAATAGAAAGTTAAACATGCAATCTTTACACACGTGCTGATACATGAATAGATATATAAGTAAATGACAAAGAATAGGAAGTGCAGAAATATACCCAAATATGTGTAGGAATTTAGTAAATAAAAGTGTAGCATTTCGATTCAGTGGGGATTATTTAAATAGCACTGGGACAACTGGGTAGATATCTGCAAAAAATAAATTTGGCTTCCTACCTTTCACCTTACATCAAAATAAATTTCAGTTTGATAAAAGTTTTGACTAGAAAAAAAAAAACCCCAAAATTGCTAGAAGAAAACATGGTAAACCATTAAAAATTTTTAATAGTTCTGGAGTGGGATAGGCCTTCCTGAGTATGATATCAAATCTTGCATGGGGAAAAAAACATATAAAGAAATCAAAGATACATGCCTGTGAAAAGTATTTGCACCTCATGTTACAGACAAAGGGCTAATTCCTATGATACTTAAAGAGGTCTTAAAAATCAGCATGATAGATATTTCTCCAGAGAGGATGTACAGATGGCTAATAAGCACAGAAGGTGCTCAACCATGCTTAGCCATTAGGGAAATGCAAATCAAAACCACAGTGAGACACCACTTCACACCCACTAGAATGGCTATAATTAAAAAAAAAGGAAAATAATAAGTATTAGAGGGGATGTGGAGAAATTAGAACCCTCATACACTGCTGCTGGTGAGAATGTAAATGGTGCAGCTGCTTTGGAAAACAGTTTGGTAATTCATCAAAACATTAAACAGTTATCATAAGACCAAGCAATACATTCTGAGGTATCTACCAAAGAGAAATGAAAACATACCACCACCCAAAAACTTGTATGTGAATATTTGTAGCAGCATTCTTCATGATAGTTAAAAGGTGGAGACAACCCAAATGTCCATGAAGAATGTAGAATACAAGTGAAGTATACCCACACTATGGAGTATTATTCAACAATAAAAAGGAATGAAGTACTGATACGTGGTATAACATGATGAACCTTGAAAACAATATTTTAAATGAAAGAAGTCATCCACGAAGGACTACATATCATATGATTCTATTTATGTAAAATGTCCAGAATAGAAAAAACTATGGAGAAGTAGATTGGTGGTTGCTTAGGTCTGGGGGTAAATATACAGACAATCTCTGGATGGAAATATAGAAACTGATGACCAGTTGCCTCTGGCTGGGAACTGGGTGGTAGAGGGCTAAGGTAAAATGACTCACTTTTCATTGCATACCCTTTTGGCACCTTTTGGATTTTATACCACGTGTACATTTGCCTATTAAAAATTGTAAATAGCATAAAGGATGCAGAACCAGGAAGATGGTGCACTCTGTGTTTGGGACCCTTCCTGTACTCATGACTGTCAGAACTGAGAACTGCTTCTGTCCACACACAGCTTTCCTGAACACCAGGCAAGTTTGGGAAGCATGGTCTTGATGTCCAAGAATTGGGTTATGGTCCTGGAGGCTAGATACTATCTTGCTGTGTGTCTTCAGATTGGTTACTTTCCCTCTCTGAACCTCAGCTGGACATCCTTAAGGGCCTCCCAGATCCCTGGCTCTGCTCTGGTAGGCAGGCCAACATGAGGTTCACCACACAGCCACTAGATGGCGTGCTGTTCCTGCTGCTAAAGGACGCATGTGGTAGCTGGGGCCCACCCAGCTTTTAAAAATGACTGTGTCGCCTGAGGGAAGTTTAACATCACAAAACAAACCCCCAGAGTATGTTGGGCATTGTAGGGTGAGTGATTCGGGGAGATGCAGAATAACAAAAAGAAGGGACTGAGGGCTCAGCTTTTCTAAGGGTCAAATGGTTGGGGATATAGTCAAGGGTCCTCACCCAGGATGGCGAGGCGGCCCGGCTTAAGAGGTTTGGTGGGACCTCAGGTCTGGCTTGAGGTTTCAGTCTCCCTGTCAGTTTGGGAATGCTTTGGTTGAGAGCCTTGACAGGCATGGGCTGTGGAATCTGGGGTGGGCATGTCTGCTGATCTCTCTAAGGTCCATTCTCATCTGTAAAATGGGTATAGAAGTCTTAGCCACCCTATAGAGTTCATCTGGCAAATGAAACATATGTGGGTCCCTTAGTAGTCTGTCCTGGACGCATCAGAAGAGCTCAGTAAATGTAGCTGTCATGTGTATAAAGAGTGGAGGAGCTGTCCTGGTAGAGGACACCTTCTCCTGGGGATTGATATCCATGGCGCCTGCACAGATGGGAGGCCTGAGGGCTTCTTGGAGGAAGGAGCTCCTGGTTGGAGGGAGCAGAATCTTGAACTATTTTGCAGAAGGAGCCAATCACTCTTGGGCTTGGAAGGCATTCCGTAGCCATCCAATGTAGACGTTTCCCAGATTTTACTTTTTATGGGGACATGTGAGGAAAGTACTGCATATCTTTGCTTAAAAGCGGTTCTGTTTAAATGTTACAAAATGTAAACGCTATGGAATAAGAAGGGAGGATGGCCTTTTAAAGAAGTTTTTGGCCAAAGCCAGCATTTGAAACTACTGGAAATCAGTCGGGTTGTTAACGTGTAATTTTTAGTGACTCCAGTAAAATGACCTTTTCTACACAGCAGAGATGGGCTTCAGCAGGGATGGGGCAGGCAGGGTAGACGTGTCAAGGGAGGACAGTCTCCTCCTGAGTGAAAGGTGACCATGTGAGAGGGGCGCCAGCACCTCTGGGCTCTCTTTCCCAGCTGAGCAGCTTCCAAGCTATGTGCCTGGAGGAGGGGTATCCTTTTTTCCACACAAAGCGGCTGTTTGCTCACCTCATGAGGTGGTGCCTCCCAGAAGGGGCTCCTCTGCAATTCGGTGAAGGTTAGAGAGTGGAGTGGAAATTGGTGTTCCATTCACCAACCCAGACCTGAAGTCTTTACTGAGAACAGAAGACCCTGGTTTTTTCCCACATTCTTTCTCCAAAACGGTCCTGCTAATATACAGATTCCCAGGCTGATCACCTGGAAATTCTCAAGGGGCAGGTCTGGTGCTTTAGTTCTGGCAGGCCTTGGGCCACCTCAGCACTGTTTGATGAGGGGCATCATGAGGGCAGGGCCAGAGGATAGCACCAAATGACCTCAGGACGGGGTGGAGAGAGCCAGCGGGAGAACCACAGAGGCCCAGCACCAGGGTAGCTGGCGGAGCAGGCCAGGTGGGCAACTCCATCCAGAAGCAAAGAGCAGCAGGTGACCCAGGCTGAGGGGAGTGGGCTGGGGTGAGAAGAACATTGCATTTTCAGTGTGGGTACTTCTTCCCACCTGTGTGACCTTGGGCAAGGAGTTCAGTCTCTCTGAGCCTTGGCCACATTTGTAAAATGGGAGAGTGATTCCCAGGGCTTGTGTGGTGCCAGGCATCTGGTAGGTACTCAACAGCAGCTATTCTCATTACCATATTAGATCATTTTAACTTGACCCATGGGCCACGAGGGCCAAGCTTTGGAGTGGCTGCCTGTGCTGTGGGAACAGGGGAAGTAGTGGGCTGAGCCGGCACCCTTCATAACTCTGCCCGTACATACCCCTCCCCCTGCCAAGGACCCCCTTGGCCAACCAGTCCAGGCTTCTCCCTGACTCTTAGTCTCTCAGTTCAGAGCAGCTGCAAGTACACTCTCACGACCTCCTGCTTGGTCCTTAGTAGGCCTCAGTTTCCTGATGGGTGAACAGAGGCGGGATGCAATATCTTTGGGGGTCTTTCTAACTTTGGCCAAATCTCTTCCAATGATTAGTTCTACCCTATGCTGACTGAGGCAGGGCAAGGAGAGGCCCACGAGGACCCTCACAGCCCTGCTGTAGAGGTGCCCCAGGCCCTGTGACTCCTGATAACTTGCGGTGCATCCTTGGAGACATGAGGGACAGTCTGGACACAAGGGGCAGAGTTTTGACCATGAACCAAAAGGAAGGGAGGGGAGAAGTGCTTTCCACAATTGTTAAAACCAGAGATGTCTTTCAGCTCGAGCTGGGCTCTGCCACTTAATTTTTATGACTTCGGCCACATTATTTCAGCTTTCAGCATCAAGTCTCCTCATTCACAAATAGAGGGGCAGGATAGGTGGTCCACTTGAGGCCTTTGGTAACGGCAAACCCCTGAGGCTGGACCAGCTTGGGCCTTCCCTGAGCCGTCTGTAACTTTCCCGGGAAGATCCTTTCAGTCTTTATGCTCTTTGGGTGCTTCTTGAAAGCCGAAGCTCCCTCTTCTCAGCGTTTTAGTTGTGGGACTTAGACAAGTCCACTGGCCTAGCTGAAGTGTAGATCCCTTATTTGTAAAGAGGGCATGATTCTCACCGTTTAACAGGTTGGGGAGCAGATGAAGTGGCCAACTGTAAAGTGCTGGGGTGGGCTTGATGGATTACAAGCTCCATCTTAATACCCCAGAACAGGATGGACCGAGGCGGCTGCTGTTCGTTTTTGATGCTTGAAGTGGCAACAGTAAGACAGCAGTCTGGTCCTGGCAGAGTGGCCGCTGCACCCTGGGAACCCATTCTCTTGCCCACCCCAACTGCCAGCCGGGTCTGGCCCTGGAGGAGGAACTTGGGACTTCTGGTTTCCTCAGCTGTTCGGCAGCAGAGGTGCCCAGAATTCACCTGATCCCTGCCCTTCCTGGCCTCGGCGCAGTCCTGTAGGCCTTGGTCCCTCCATCCTGTCCTGGAGACAGGGCTGCCGCCACCACCAGGTTTGACTTGTAGGCTGGAAACACCTGTGAAGCGTGAGGCCAGGGAGAGCCGGGGAGATTCCACCACAGGGTTTTGAAAATCTTGTCCCTTCCAGGCTTTGCTGCAGGCCCCCCCGTGGCCTCCCTGGAAGGCAGAGAGATGTGGCAGCTGGGGCACCCCGGGTCCTCCCAGCTCTTGCAGAAGGGCCTGCTCTGTGCCCCCTGCCACTCCCCTGTCCTGGCTGTTGTGGAGAGAGGAGCACCCTCCAGGAGAGCAGGTGTAGATATCAGGTGTGAGTGGAGGTCCCTGCACTTTGCCGCCAGGCATATTTTCTGGAAACTCTAAATTATACACATTGTTCCTGTGCTCTGAAACTTCCCCTGGCTCCCTGCTGCCTGTGGGAATAATATGCTCACCCGTCCTAGCCAGGTAGATGCCTCCAAGGTCTCTCTGCTACTCCCCTTTCTTTCCCTCCTCCTTCCCTTTCTCCCCTCTGCTCCCCATGAAGGAGATGGACACAGACCTTTCTTTCTCAGCCCCACTCTCTCCCCTTCCTTAGGCAGCCCTCTTCCCATTGTTCTGGATCCTTCTGCTACTCAGCATGATGACTTGCAACTCATCCTTGCTGCATGTATCACTGGTTCCTCCCTTAGTGTTGCTGAGTGGTAAGTAGTCCTGTGCAGGGATAGGTTCAGTTGATTTATCCTTTTCGGTGCTGGTGGACATTTGGGTTGTTTCTAGGGTTTGGGTGTTACAGATAGACCTCTGCAGCTTGTATGGATGTGAAGGGGCCTGTAGGCCCTGACTGGTTACCCACTCCTTGTGTGCTCATCCCCTGTCCTCTCTGAGCCTCAGTGTTTGCTTTGCCTCTGAAGCATAAAGAGGTCTCACGGCTCCTGGGGTACCCCAGCTCTGACAGTTGGCTGTCTGTATGTTTCTGCATTTTGACAGACCAAAAGGCCCACCCCATCCCACTGTGCTCAGGGTGAACGTGAGGGCCCACGGCAGAGGCCCAGCCTGCTCAGGGTCTGAGTCTCAGCACTGCATTACCTGAGCCACACTCTGGAGCCCCAGGGAGGAAGTTCCTGTCACTTATCAGCTCTGGGGGACTTAGGCTAAGGACTTTTGGACTAGGAAGGGCTGCCTGACTCATGCATGAAGCCCCGGCAGTGCTCATCTGGAGTCCGCTTGAGCGCACCCAGGGACAGGAGTCTCTGCTGCGTGTGTCAGCAGCCTCCACCGTTGGGAGTAGAGAGCTGACTCTCTGAGTCTGCCCACCCCTGGTGAAGGGCAGGGGGTGGCCTGGGCCTGCCCCTGTTCACCCTCCCTGCTGACTGACCCCCTGCCTCCCAGCAGTGTCCACACTGCCCTACTTAGACCCCAGGGAGGGTCCTGCGCATCTGTACATTGAGATGGACTGGAGGGGGTGGGGTCGCAGCAGACTCATATCTTACCTGTGGTGCCAGATCGGGAAGCTTAATTCCCAATCACTCAGGTCTCAGGAACACCAGAGTGGTCTACCTGCAGCCTGGTGTCACCCCGCTGAACGGCTGCTCCCTCCTGGTGCATCTGGAAAGGCCGAGCTCAGCCTTACGCTGTCTGCCGGAGGCAGCTGACGCAGCAGCCCAGTGGCCTCCAGGTGCCTGGGAGGGGTACCTGGAAAGGTGAGGAAACCAAGTGCCACAGCTAGCCAGGGGGTACGGGGCCACGCATGAAGGTGGCGCCACACTGTTTTGGGGTCAGACCCTGCTTCTGCCACTTACTGGTTGGTTGGGTGCGTTTAGGCAAATGCTGGGAGCTCTCTCACTTTGTCTCCTCCCCCAGGAGACGGAGACAAGTGTGCCTGCTTCCACAGGGTTTTGATGAGGGTCTGGTAGGACACCTAGCCCAACTCCTGGCAAGTGTTGGATATTCTTTGCCCTACCCACCCCAGCCCCAGCTGGCCTCAGGGCCCTGGATGTCCAGAGCTCAACTCTTGGGGCCATCCCCTGGGGCTCTGGGGACTGCCCTCCAGCTCGTTCCCCTCAGGGACAGACCCAGTGCCTGAGAGAGGAGCTGAGTTGAGCTGGGAAGGAGTTGAGAGGGGCAGCGATCAGTTCAGGAGCTGGGGCTGAGCTGAATGAAGCCCAAGAGAGGTGGGGGGTGGGTGTGAAGGGGTGAAGCCTGAGCCAGGTGAGGAAGCACCTCTCTTTTCAGCAAGCTCAAGTCTCCAGCCTAGGTCAATGATATCCTGGGGGACTTGGGAGCTGTACTCGTGTGACTGGAGCCTAGCCACCTGTGAGCTTTGATTAAACAGACACTTTTAGAAAACAGATTAAAGGAAGTGGTAGGCAGCTGGAGCCAGTAACAGTTCACCAAGAACAGGCTAGAATAAATGTTACCCTGAATTAAGGGTCCTCCATTTGGTCCTGACCTCTTTGATATTGTCATCAAAGGCTTGAATAATGGCACAGAAGGCTGGATTATCAAATCAGTGGGTGGTGTGGAGCTGGGGGAGAGTGGGAATAGATTTAATAGTGGAACCAGGCTTCAATGCCTGGAATATCACCAGAAGCCTGGAACCAACCAGATAAGATCTAGCAATGCTATGTCGGTGAGAGCTCACACTCACATTAAGCCAGCAGCCGCTCAGCCTCAGGGCAGCAGAGGCCTGGCTTGACTTTTACTTTGGAATTTGCCACCACAATGCACAAAGACAAAGAGCTGTCCTCAGGCCTTCCTGGCCTGGATAAATAAGCAGGAGATCAGAAAGAGGAGGGATCACTGTGTTGTGAGCTGTTGGACTGGGGGAGGAGTGTGAGGTTCCCCCACCCTCCAGCCTAGTCAAACTGGAGCAGTGGGCTCCCAGGAATCATTCACAGAAACAAGAAGGGAAGATGGCATCTTCTTCCATTTTGGATGTCAGTTTTAGAAATGAACTTGCTCTCCACTCTCAGCTTGTTTGAGAAAGAGTAGAACTTTTGGGAGAGGTGGCAGGGGTTGTCTGCACTCCCATCGTCTGGCACGGTCAAGGATGGGGACCTTTGTCTTGCCACTCTGGTCTGGTAGTCAGACCAGAATATTCTGTAGGGATGACCTGGTCACATGTTTCTTCTTCAGGGAACAAGAACTGTGGAAGAGTGTTGATTTGACATGACCTTTTGCTGAAGAACCTTTGACCCTTCCAGCTGAAGGTGAGGGGCTGTTGGTGGGACATCCTTCTGCCCTTGGTTCAGAGTCTAGGGCTCTGGGAAGAGTTTGCCCTGGATACATAGAAGTGGGTAAAGTGTTTATGATTCCTGATTCCTTGATGCCTTTTGCTAATGGGGTCTGTGAACCGTGTCCACCTTGGGGCTCCCAGCCCATGGGGACCAGGTGGCAAGCTGTGTGGATCACTTGCTGGCCAAGAGTTACAGGACTGAGCTGCAGCCCTGGCCCGGCACATCAGTCACCAAGGAAATGCCCCGTGCTCTGCTCAGTGCTCAGATGTGGAGGTGAATGTGAAACAGTCCCTGCTCTCAGGGCCTTGGGTCTTTCTGAACTTTAGTCCTGTCATCTGTAAAGTGGGGGTGTTAATCTTCACCTAAATCAGGGAATGTTCTAATGATCAAATAGGAGGATCAAGTGAGAGAGCTTTGGCAATGGAAAATGCTGTTAATGTGAATTCTTGGGGAGTCATGGCCAGAGAAGATTATGCCCTTAGGGGTGGCAACACTCACAGGGCCCTCCCCTGTGGCTGGGAGACTGAGAGGCATGGGTGTGAATCTCCTGGTGTTTGTCCAGATGTAGATGTGGGAAATTTCCAGCATCAGGATGACTCAACCTCAGAGATTACCAGCTTTCATCTGAAATGGGAGTCAGAGAAGGCTGGGCGCCTGCTCTGTGTGGAGGTGGGGGTGGAAGTAAGGCTATGTGGATTCGCATCCTGGTTGTGCCATTACCTTGCTTCATGACCTTGGACATGTAACTTCCTCTCTGAGAACCAAAGTCCCTTCCCTTGAAAAAGAGGAGAGGGACCGAGGATCTGGAGGAGTGGGTGTTGTGTGCGTGCGTGTGTGTGTGTGTGTGTGTGTGTGTGTGTGTGTGTGTGCATTTCTTTGCAATCTTTGACAAAGGTGTTGGCAGTGCCCTGGGCTGTTGTCCCAGCATCACTGTCACCTTGGCAAGAGGAGGGGACAGTGTCCACTATAGACAGTCTCCTTGGGGGCCCCTTGGGAAATAGTCTGTCAGCTTTCAAATGTGAATCCAGCCTGGGAGGGAGGGGGCATCAGCGTCATGCTGCCCAGTGGAGACGGTGAGACAGGCGCTCGGACAGGGAGGCTGCTGCGGTCGGTGCAGGCAGTCGCTCTTCCCTCTGGCAATGTATCTGTCCTGAAGAAGCCCTCCCCTGGTCCTGAACAGCCTTCCCCTGGCCCTAGTTCCTGAGACAGGCTGTGGGGGTGCTGTTGGGTTCAGGGAGGGCAATGCTGAGTCTGCAGGAAGAGCTAAATGGTCCTTTATGTGGGAGTTGGGAGGACCTGAGGGAGAACAGGATTTCTTAGCTCCACCAGAATCTGTCATCTTTGAGGGGTGACATTTTTAGGTTACAGATTACCCTCTTACCAAAGGTGTGAATAAGAAACATGTCCTAAACAGTTCAGCGACCTCTGATGAAGCTTGACTGAAGACGTGGGCCACCCTGGGGAAGGGACGCAGTGAGGTGGGTGATGGCATATGCTTTGGAACCATCGGGCCTGCACTCAAACCCCAGTTCTGCCACCAACCCACTGCCTGATTGTGGCAAGTGAGCTGCCCTGAGCTCTGGTCTGAGCTGACACATATTGGGAATACAGTATGTATTTTGTGAAGTCATGGCCTTCCATTATGAAGGACTTATAAGCCAAACTGCTTTCAGAATTTATTGAGGGGAAAGGGTCAGCTGCCTTGCTTGATCAGACAGATTTTGCTAGATCAGCATTTCCCAAAGCATGCCCTGTGGAACATGGGGTGTAAGGAGATGTCCTCAAACAGAGGGGCTGGGGCTGGGAGTGAGTATGGGCAATCTGCCACTTTACACAACTTTTACTAAGCTAAGATGCCTCAGGAACTCCATGAATGAGTGGCATGTGCGAAGTTTCCCCGGATTCATTTGACCAAGGGACCCCCTTCCCACAGCATACCATGGGACACATTTTGGGAAAAGTTTCCATTGCATGCTCTTTCCCTCTTGGCCCCCAAGAAGCTTCTATCTCCATCCGAGGCCTGCACTGAGTAGCCACATCAGCAGGGATCTTGGTATATTTATACTCCACCTCCACTCTGTGGTGCTGGCTTTCTATTTTTGTTCTGATGAACATGTATGCTTTAGAGCAAGATGCCTCAGATGCTGCATGGAAGTGAGGCATCATCTGGAGACAAAACACCCACTCTAGGACCCTGAGCAGTTCTGATCCCTAAGGAGCTGTGGGCAGGGCTGGGGGGCAGTTCACTGCTGCCACGATTCTCGGCATCCCTCAAAAAATGGGTGAATGAAAACTCCTTGGGATTTCTTCAAGCTCTGATTATTTTGCCCCAGGTGATGAAGAAAAGAGGGCATTTCAGTGTGTTTATGTCCTGCAAGAACTGCTTAAGAAAGTAAAAGTACCATTAGACTGGTCACAGCTGACCTCAAAGATGACATTGTGTCTGCCATCTTTGCACTTTGCATTCTAAGAAAGATGGAGGCAGTTGGGCGGTGGGCAGAAGCCCTGGGTTTTGATGAGGTGGTCTGAGGCACAGGTGAGCCAATAGGAGCCAAGGTCTGGTTCTGCTGTGGCCACCCTAAGGGCCTCAGGCCAATGAGGAGCTTTTCCCAGGAGCACTGTCCCATGAAGGCTGGTGGTGTTCTGACTCCTGGGAGAGGGGTGCAGTTACCACCACTTCATTTTGAACCCCAAACCCCCAATAAATAAAAATGCTCTGTACCTTTCAATTGACCCAGGAGGATAGGCAGGACTTGGAGAATGTCCCTATCCCCACCCCCCTTTATTTCTCCAGTGTATTTCAATCTGCAAAGAGCAAACCATTAGTGGGGGAGAGAAATTTAGTAGGTCATGACCAGCATTTTATAACATGAACTAGAATAGAAAATATTAGAATGTATTGGCTGTAGTAGAGGTTGAGTATTATTTCATGAAAGATAGATAGATGGGTAGAGAGTATGGGTATCCATGTAGATGGATAAAAACGGTGTTGTGGTATAAAAGGCATTACTGTGGGTTGTATTCAGTGGCATCTGGAAGCCTCTGGCTAGCTGACTGGGGGCTGGCACCAGCTGGGCAGGGTGCACCTGCTCCCTGGGTCTGTTCTGGATCTGGGGTCCAGTCTCAAGCTGAACTGCCCCTCCACACCCAGAGAAAAATGAACCCTGCAGAGATGTGCTTGGGATAGGTCTCCCTTTGAAAGAGACATTTTTGTGTCAATCACAACACTGAGCTTGGGACCCTTGCTGGAGAAGGGTATCCCCACTCTGGTGACAAGGAGGTGTCACTGTCAGCTGGGGTGTGTCCAGTCAAACTCTGCAGGCTGTGTGAAGAGGGGGAGCCCTGGACATGGAGTCCTCAGTAGTGGTTCTAATCCTGGGCCTGCCATTCACTGTTGTGTGACTCAGGGCAAGTGACTTGCTCTCTTTGGGCCTCAGTTTGCTCATGTGCAAGGGACAACTGGACCGCGCACAAGGAAATTGCAAAGGGAAGCCAGCGCTGCCCCCAGGCTTCTCCATAAGGCCCCTGAAAAGGGTCTAGTCAGCCTAAGGTGCCTATAGACATGGTGGGGCAACAGTTACTCCCTGGCACCACCAAGGGTATACGATGACAGAGGTAGCTGAGCCTGAGTCTGGTCTCCATGGACAGCATTTATTAGGCGCTATTCTCACTGTGAAGACAGGTAGGCAGGAAGGGCTGAAGGGAGGCTGTGGCAGCTGCAGCCTTTAGGGTCCAGGGGCTGCCTGGGGTGGGGATGTGGGCATGTGGGCATGTCACCCACACGTATTGCATATTCTGTGGCAGTGTGCCCAGGCATAAGGCATTGGGGAAGCAGGAAGGCTGCCTGCAGTGGAAAGGAGGGAGGGGCAATAGCACTGGCCTTCCAGCCCCCTGGAAAAGACCCAGCCGGAGGCCGCGCAGTTGCCACGCTCTGCTGAGGGCCATCGGCTTCCTTCCCCACCATCTCCTGCACTTTGGTTGTGGCTCCCTCGGAACCGACGGGACAGGACCCCTCGAGGGCAGGGTCACACACAGGACACAGGCAGCCAGCACCGCCCCCAATCCCCAACATAAACACAGAGGGCATGCCTGGGTTCTGGGTTGTGTTCTCCTTGGCACCTGGGCAACCAGCTCCTCCACACCGAGGTGGGGCTCACACACAGGGCTGGCTGGACTTCTTCCTTCCCTGGGGTTCTCAGTGGCTAGAGCACATGGCTGGGGTGGGGCTGAGGCCGATCGCTCGGTGGACCCCCCACTTCAGCTTCTCTCAATGTCAGGGCTGGCCTTGCTCGGCTGTATTAAGGAGCTGACTGGGAACAGCAAGGGGGGAGCAGTATGGAGCAGAGAGAGGTCCCACCACCACCCCTTGATGCTGTCCTGAGTCACGGTAACTGCTCCAGCGTGGGTCCCAATGGTGGAGCCCTAGGGTGCTACCTCCACCTGCTGCTCTGCATCTGTGCTTCTGGCTTGCAGGTGGGGCAGGCAGGGGCCACACCAGGTCCAAGCCCCCCACCTGGGAGGGGTGTTCCTTGCTGCAGCCTTAGCTTATATCTAGCTATTTGGGACATAGGCACCAACACTGGCTGTGGGGCCAGGGATAATGTCCCAGTAGCATATGCCTGCCAGCTCTCTTGGTCACTTTGCCCAGTTCCCATACTCCTAGACCCTAGCTCTGGGCCTGTCTTCCGGGACCCAGCCCTGCTTACTTTGGTTCCAAGGACTTCCCTGTTTGTGAGTAGGCAGTCCAGAGCCTGTGGGGTCCTACCCTACCTCAGGAGCACATTCAGAACCCCTGCCTCCTGGCCAAGCAGAATAGAGGTTGAATTCCAGCACTGGCTTAGTCTTGGGCTGTGGTTCTGATTTTAGCCCCAGTTTACACAATGCCAGAAAGCACAGGGCAGGAGTCTTGTTAAGAATGCACTGCGGAGTCTGAAGAAAAAAGAGAACTTTGACTAGGAACAAGCACCTGGGTTCTTGTTCCCTTTTGCCTTTTGCAATCTGTGTCACCTTGAACAAGTCATTTTACCCAAGTCCCAGTGTCATCCATAAAATACGGATGGGAACTGCCCTGGTGACCTACCTGGGGTGTTGTGAGTCCATCAAATGAGCAGTCAGTTCAGGGCTTTCAGAGGTTAAAACTCATTCCACAGATTTCAGAGTTAGTAATTAGCAGCAGCGGTAGGGGATGGCAAGTATTAAGTTTTCTGTTTGATTCCAAGGACAGTGTCTGGAAAGCTGAATTTCCCCACCCTCCTCAAGAGAATGTGACTGGCTGCCAGTGACTGGCTTCACCTACGAGCAGGACCCCCTGCAGCCTGGAGGACCATTGCTTCCCCTCCCTTCTCTGCCCGTCCTGCAGCCTGCCTATTATACCTTCCCTCTGTCTGCCCTCTGGGGACTAGCTTTAGGGACTGCTGGGTTTCCACTTCCTCCGTAACTGCAAAGCCATGCAAAACAACACAAAAGGTACTGGGAGGTTGGGAGACATCACTGGGGATGAGGAAGGGCAATGGGACTGAGTGGGGGGTGACCCGGACAAAGACGCCCTGGCTTTTGGAGCCGAGGAAAGGTGGGAGACCTGGCAGGACAGAGGTATAAATAGAGATGCAAAGTCACACGGAACACGAATTTCCCTCCGGAGGGGGGGAGAGGGGTGGTGGTGGACTGGGTACCAGCAGGACCTCTAACTGGGGAGCTCCTTAGATTTACAAAGGGATGGGCGGCTCCCTGCTTCTGCCTTCCCTCCCCACAAACCCCCCAAGTTTCACATTTGTCGGAATTTGCAGGGTGCGGCTGGGGGCTCCAGGGGTCTCAGAGCCCGGGCTCCTGCCGGCTGGTGCGAGCAGGCACAGTCGGAGATGCGGGGCTGAGGGAGGGTGGTCCGGGGTGGGGGGGGCGCCCCAAGGGACCAAAGGCGGCTGGGGCCGCCCCCTCACTGACCCCTGCTGCTCCTCCCGGCAGTAGCCCCGGCCTGCGCTCCCAGGTGCTCCAGGCTTCACACGGAGCTCCTGCGCTTCATGAGGCCGCGGAAGGTGGACAGGCTGTGCAGGCCCGTGGACACGGAGCTGATAGCGGAGCGCTGCGCCCCGCTGCAGAGGCAGCGGTGCGAGGGCGTGTCGCTGTAGCGGCCGCCCCCTCCCGGCGACGAGTGGCTCTGCTCAACGCACGTGTCGGACGTGGAGAGGTCCCGCGGGATGATCATGGGAATGGAGTACTGCAGCTTCTCGCGGCTCTTGTACCAGAGGCATGAGCACATGGACTGGAAGTGCAGCACCTCCGCGTAGACGTTGCGGAAGCCGCCGCCGCCGCCGCCGCCGCCTGCCGCGGCCGTCGACGAGGCGGTGTCTGTGGTGTGCGCGCTGCCTCCCGCGCCGCTGCCGCCACCGCAGCCCCCGCCTGCCTGCCCGTTGCGCGTGAGCAGCGCCCTGTGCTCGGCGTCGCGCTTCTCGTCCTCGGCGTTCATGGTCATGAAGCGCAGCACCACGAGGTTGAGGAAGGCGCCGATGACCGTGAGGCCCGTGAGGATGTAGACGAAGCTGAAGGCCACGTACTGCGGCTGCGTCTGCAGCGCCTGGTCCTTCTGCAGTGCCACGTAGTCGCCGAAGCCGATGGTGGTGAGCGTGATGAAGCAGTAGTAGTAGGCCTGGAAGAAGGTCCAGTGCTCGTAGTAGGAGAAGGCGGCGGCGCCAATGCACAGAGTGCTGATGCACGAGAAGAAACCGATGAGCACCATGTTGGCCATGGACACGTCGGCGCGCCGCATGCCCAGCCCCTTCTTGGCGCGGTGCAGCAGGTACTTCACGAAGGTGTTGATGCGCTCGCCCAGGCTCTGGAACATAACCAGCGTGAGTGGGATACCCAGTAGCGCGTAGAACATGCAGAACACCTTGCCGCCGTCAGTGCTGGGCGCTGCGTGGCCGTAGCCTGGGGGAAAGCAAGGGGAGAGATGAGAAAGCGTGAGCTACTGGGCTGCCCTTCCAGAAACACTGCCCTCTTCCCCTACTCTGCCCTCTACCTCCCCACCTTGCCAGTGAGGGCTTCCCTTTCATTCTAGCAGAAGAGAAGACAACACGCAGTTACCCGTGCTTCCTTGTGCCCACATGGAGTTGGTTGTTGTTGATGTGCTCTCATTTGCTATTGTGAGGACTCCAGAAGGTAGGTAGGATGAAAGGAGGAAATAGGGTTAGGTGACTTTTCCAAGGTCATACTGTTTGGAAGCAGAGCAACCTGAGTTTGAACTAGAGACTGGCTTCAAAGCCTCCTGATTCTGTTGAGAACTTTGTCCAGAGACAGCAGGAATAGTGTGAAGGGTACTGGTAAGTCATTTGGGGATCTGGGATCTAATTCAGTGTCTGTAGGCTTTGGACCTGTTCCCTGTCCTTGCTGGACCTCAGTTTCCTTGACTGTAAGGGGTGGAGCTGGACTGAGTTCTGATGTCCTGTGATTCAGGGTGGAGGGAGGAAAACAGGCATGGATGGCTCCTTGATGATGACCCTAATGCCAGCCAAAGCTTACGGAGGTTAGTGAGAAACAGGCCCTCCAGTCTCCTGCAGGCAGCTGGCCCACCGGTGTCAGAGAAAGAGAAAGGAGGCAGTGTCTTGCCCCCACCCCCAGCTGGATGTATTAGTGCTGCAGGATCCTCATAGCCCCCAGTCTGGAGGAACCAAGGGTCATCCTCTATTCCTGGCCCCATAGTAGAGCCTCATGGGGAGGGGGCACTGTTAAAGCAGGAGCCCTGGGTGTCCTATCACCACCCAGACAACCCCAACCCATGTCTCTCCCTCCATCCCTGCCACCCCCAGACCTCACTGAGCCAGAGGCAAAGCCTCCCCTGGGCCAACCATCAAATGGCCTTAAGTTGAGTTCTGCCTGGAGATGTGGAGGGGAAGTGATCCTGGGTGGGAACTCAGAACCTCCAGGCACAAGTTCTGGCTCTGTCACTAGTGGCTGTGTGAACTTAAATTACTTCCCCTCTCTGAACATGTTTCCTCATTTATAAAATGAGATCTGCTGGTCCTGGCCCTGCTCCCTTCACTGGGCTGTTAAGCTATATATTACTTTTATTAACAGGATTCTTATAATAAAATAATGCTGGCAGGCTTCCCAATTTTTCCTCCTTTCCAAGGCTTATAATAAAAACTTAACCAATGCTTCTTCTTCCATGCAGTCATCCTGGATTCGTTAATGCTGAAGGTGATGTGTGCTTTGAGCAGCACTGAGAATGTTCAGCTTTGAATTCCAGGGCCAGTATTACCACCACCCTTGCTCTGTGTCCCAGGGCCCCCAATTACATATGTACAACTAAACACTATCTGTGGTGGTGGGGTGAGCACTGGGGACCTAGTCATGTTCCTCTCTAACCTCTTCCTTCACTCTGCCAGCCATGCCCATGGACTATGCCCCAAATACATTTGATGAATGGCAGGGCAAGATACCATGTGCTTTGATGTCTGATCTGAATTCAAACCCTGACTCTGCCATGGACTGTGTGTGTGTGTTTTTAAACATCTCTGAGCCTTAGTTTGCACTTTTGTGAAATGGGGCTAATAAGCAGTACCTGCCCCACAAGGCTTCTGGGGAGAAATAAGTGAGATAATGTGTGTAATGCACTTAGTCTGGAGTCTGGGGCATATTAAGTGCTCAATAACAGATCGCTATGATGAGTAATGAATGAAGTGCCAGATTTTGCCCACATTTCCAAGAAAGCGCCCAGGTTGAGGGCAGCTCAGTTCCAGTAAAGCTGGCATCTCTGTCAGCCCAAAGCCATTTGAATCTTAAAGCTCAAGGAGATATGGGACAGCTGCTTGGGGTGTGTGATGCTATAGGCTGCCCTCAAATGGGCTCCCCCGACCCCCACCATGGCACCTAGCTGGTGACTGTGTCGCTCTTTGCCAAGGGCCTGGACAGCTGAGCTGGTGAACTGCTGTGCCTGGCCTGCCTGTGTCCCAGCAGGGCGAGAACAGATTGTGCCCGCCAGCTCAGCCATGGCAGCCAGACCACAACTCACCTCGACAGCTGGGCCGGCCATGAGCCAGAGCTGCTTCTCATCCTGTCCTTCGCTGTCCCCCCACTGCCACCACCACACAGGGTGCTGGGGAGCACATAGAACTGTGGATGGGGCTGGACAGGGATTGGGCAGCATGGGCCCAGCCCCAGCTTGACCACATGCAGGCTGTGTGACCTTCGGCAAATCCATTCCCTTTGCTGGACCTCTCTTGCCTTGTCTGCAGTCTGGGCCTTGAGCTGTAGCTGTTACTCCCTCGCCCTGGCTGCAGTCCAGAGCTGCCAGCAGGAGGGAAGGAGGGAAGGAGAGACTGGACAGCAGAATGTACTTGGAACCGGAACTTGTGGAATTCACCACGGAAGCAGCCATGATGGTGTCTCAGAGAGGACAGTCAGCCCGAGGTGCAGTCCTGAGGGTGGGGCAGTCAGAGCCCACTGTCAGGGAGAAGGACCCCCTCTCACTACCACTGCCACCTTTCCCCCTGTTCATTCAGGGGCTGTGACTTTTCTGAGGCCTGCTATCCTTTTTCGGGTGGGCCTGCTGGCAGCACTGCGTGTGGCCTAGAAACCCCCAGCGTCAGGGAGGGCCTCCGCGCCTGGAAGCCGCCTGCCTGCAGAGGATGTGCCTGCTACCTGCCTCCCCAGGCTTTCCTCACACTGGCCCCCCTGCTCTGCTGCCCTGATCCTGAGTGCCCTCGGGCTTTCTCTGCCTCCTAGCCAGAAGTGACAACCCCTTTCCCTGCCCACCTCCTGGTGATTTAGTGATTTTCAAAGCAAGTGGCACTCCAGACTTAACCAAAGGCTCTTATCAGGCCAGAGCCTCATGCACCATAATAGTCACTGTCCTCTTCAGGTGGACCCAACCTGGACATGCCTCATCCTTGGGGTCAGGTGCCCCCCAGGGCCCACCCTCACTTCCTACCACTGGCTGAGGCTTAAGGTCTTATCCTTCAGATGCATTTTTAACTTTAGTCCTTCAGAAATGTCCTACAAGGTCATTATTATGACAATCTCCATTTTAGAGTTGGAGTAATGAAGGCTGGAGAGGCCTTGTGAGTTGGCCAAGGCCAGTAGGACTTCTGACTCATTGCTCATTCCCGTGACTCAGAGCCAATTTATCACCTGGGAGGGGGACCCAGACAGGAAACTGAGGCCCCAAGAGGAGAACATTCCACCTGGAGCCTCATTCTTGGGCACTGCCCTGAGCTGGATGTGGCAGAAATAGCAACAGGTGTGTGGCCTAGGAAATCAGACGCTTCTTCAAGTATCGGGCCCGGGGTGGGCATGCCCATGCCCCTTTGCCTTTTCTATTGTGGCTGCGTAAAAGGGCAAGGGAGCCACGAGGACCTGCTGACGTGGGTGCCCAGCTGGGAAGGGTGCCAGCTGGGGTGGAGACACTCCCAGGGGACCCAGGAACTTCTGGGAAGTAACTGGGAGTTTGGCAAGTACTGTCTTCCTGCCAGCAGGCCCGCTGCCTGCCTGGTCCTTGCCCACACCAGGCTTGGGTTATGAAGGAGGGGAGGCCAAAGGTAGTCCTGTCTTCTCCTTCCTGTCCAACCTGGCGAGTCACTGGGTGAGGGCCTCCAGTTGTCCTTGTGCATCACTGGCACACACATAGGCTGTGCTCTGGGCCTGATGTTCTGAGGACCCTCCCTCTTAGTACCTGATAGGCTAACTGGTCAGAATTCATGCCCTGACCATGAAACTCTAGCCTCTGCCTCTCAGAGCTCTGACTGGGGCTGTCCCTGGCCCCTTCTCTCCCAGCCACCCTTCCTGAATCCATCACTGACTAACAGATTCTCAGAGCCATAAAGGCCCTTAGCTATCACATGGCCCAGTCCTTATATTGTATAGATGAGGAAATGGAGGTCCAGCAAGGGAAAGTGACTTGCTCAAGGTCACACAGCTAGCGAATGGTTGAACCAGTACTACAATCCAAGATGCTCAGTACCAAACTCAATGCTCTGTCCTCTGCCTCTGGCTCAGTATGACCAAGGTTGACCTGTTCATTCAACTAGGGCCCAGTAGGCTCTTCTTGGGAGAAACTCAGATAATAGATGTCCCTGGAACCTGGCTGAAGGCATAAGAATTCACCTGAGGAAGCCAGGTGGCTGGACGTAAATATTAATTATGAATACTTTGGAGCAGCAGAAAAACTGAGACATAGGGCAGGAAGCCCTGGGCCTCAGTTCTCATTTCCTTCCAGCATCACCCAGGAGCTCAGAAACTGGCCAAAGATGTCTTTCAGGGAGATGCAGAGGGTGGGAGATCCAGCCCTCCCTCTTACTGACATTTTCTCCCTGGGGCCTGTTTCCCTCTCGTCAAAGCTCAAATAGCCAGTCTGAGCCCTCAGTAATGGCGTTGGCTGGACTGAGCTCAGCTGCCTGCTCCCCACTGACCTCACATGCCTGCCAGTCTGAGTGACTTCCTACCTCTGGCCTACCTGGCTACAAACACAGAACACCAACCCCAGCCTCGGGTGGGAGAGGGAGCATGGGGCTGGGAGGCCAGGTCCTGGGAGTCTGCCCTGGCCCTTATGGTAAATAGCCTTGTGCCTCGGGGAAGTCTTTTTCTCTCTCTGGGTCTCAGTTTGCCTTATCTGTGACATGGGAAAATAGAGTTAGCTAAAAGGTTCTCAACTTTTTTCTTGCTATGGATGCCTTTTATTATTTTTTCTGTTTACCCACCCATTCATAGAGTCTAAATTTTGAAAGATTTTATTTATGAAGTATAATATATTGATCAGTTAAGTTGTAGCTACTGCACAGAACTGACACTGAATAGATAATTGTGAAAGCAATAATTATTTCCCATCAAAATTAATTAAAAGCACTTAATGATCTTCTGATCAGCATAGATCAGCATGATTCTATGAGACTAAACTAAGTTATTGTTATAATTTTGAAATACTGAAAATAGACACTTCTATTTGCTGCAGGAAATCTCTGCAGTATAGTGGCACAGACGAGAGGACAGTCTCTAGGGCCAAATGCTCCTCTTGTAGCATCAAGAACTCTACGGGCCTTCGTCCATGTCTCTGACTTTGAGATTTTCTGTTGTTCTGTCTCTGGTTGGCCCAGCCCTTCTGTAGATTAGAAACACACAGCCCTTGGCAATGCCTGGCTACAACCCGGTTCCTGGTTCCTGGCAGACCTAGTTATCTAATGTCAATATGGGCAACTGGCTAGGCTAATGTTTGCCCTCAGGAAAGATGGATGAGCGACCTGTGGCCTGAGGTGCCCAAAGGCTGTGAACTCTGGGCCCAGGTGGGCTGATACAAAGCTGCACGGAGGGAGGGTACCTGAACCTGGGTGCTGCCTGGGCCTGTTAGGGCAGCCGAGGAGATGGGCTTGAGGGAGACAGAGGCAGCTCCCAGGGACTGCCTGCAAGACACAGGGGTCCCAGAGTTGGGCCAGGCTCTCCTGCCAGGCCTGCAAAGGGCATTCCAGCTTGAGCCCTGGGAGCACCTCAGGAAGGCCCACTTAGGACGCTGCTTCCACAGGCGCTTGAGGCACAGACAGGAAGCTGCCCACTTGGTCTGGAGATGGCGGCAGTGTGGAGCCAGGAAGTGGACTGGAGGCTGGGCAGAAGCCTAATTTGTGTGTTAGAGGAGATGAGGCAGAAGCAAGCTGGCAGGAGTGCCCTGGCCCTCTAGAGGGAGGGAGGGACAGTGGGAGGGGCTATCCGGGCTTGGTGGAGATGGGGAGGAGAGCCCAGGCCTTCTTGCCCATCCTTTAGGATCCAGTTCAAACATCACCTTTTCCAAGAATCTTCCAGAATCCTCCCCAGAGCTGAAGGGGCCTCTCCCTCTGCCACTCTCAAGTGCCCATATGTGCTCAAATGCACAGGTCTGCTGAGGAGTTCTGAGGGGCTTGGAACTCCTGGAGGGCCAGCAAGCCCTGTTAGTGTCCAGCACAAGGCCTGGTGGGAGCAGCTGCTCAGAAAATGCTGTTCAACCCAGACAGCCCTGAAATCTGAGATGTGGATGAGAGAAACCTCCCCTTAGAAACCCAGGGTGGGGGGAGGTGACCTTGGCAGTGGGTCCTTTAGGGACTCATGCCTCCTGCCTTCCCTGTGGCCCCCAGGTCCCTGCAAAATGAGGTCAGCTTCAGAGCCCCAGAAAGAATCCTCCCTGCCCTGGGCCTGGCCAAGGCCCTAGATAGGCCTAGGAAACCACCAGGGCCTCATGGACCTGGGTTGTGGGGAGGGACCATTGCCCAGAACTGGGTCTGGAGTTTGTCCCCCTCCAGGCCAGAGCTCCCGAGAAGGACAGCTCTGAAGCACAACACCATCCCTCCCTCTGCCCTGCCCCTTTCCAAGGCCTCTCTCCTCATCTTCCAGCTCCTTTTTCAGCTCTTCTCCCCACTCCCCACCAGCAGGTTCTCTCCCGCCCCTGCTTTCCTCCCAGCCCTTCACTGGGTAGGACCACCACTCTCTCCTCTCCTTTTAGCCCTTCCCATGCACAGGTGCCCCTATTGCTCCGGTTCAGGGTCCTCTAGTGTAGGACAGCCCCTGCCACTCCCATCCCCCACCCTTCCCGGGGCCCATGGGATCAGGGGGAGTTGAGGGGGAGGGTGTTGGTGTCATGGAAAATCCCTGCGGCAGCCAAGGTCAGTGTTTGCAGACACAGCCTGGCCTGAAGCCAGGCCTGCCTCCCTGGCCAGCTCCCTCTGGCCTATCCCAGAGGCTGGCTTTACACAGGGGCCCTCAAGGCACCCCAGGGCTAATCTGGGTGCCTGGTGACAGGGCTGCAGGGGCAGCCAATCCTCAAGTGTGGGAGACTATGTAGTTCAACTTGCTCATTGTGTAGCTGGGTAAATTGAGGCCAAGAGAGGGGCAGGGACCAGCCATAGGTTACAGTGTATCAGTGACAGAGCCAGGACTGGACTCCAAGGTCCTGTGTCTAGTGCCACCCTTGTTGCACAGGGGAGCAGCCTATAGTCTGTTCTGGC
Organism: Manis pentadactyla; assembly: GCF_030020395.1. Taxonomy (NCBI): domain Eukaryota; kingdom Metazoa; phylum Chordata; class Mammalia; order Pholidota; family Manidae; genus Manis; species Manis pentadactyla. The sequence continues at coordinate 215,239,636 of NC_080020.1, forward strand.
AGGGCAAGGAATAGTGAAACAAAGGCTTCTGGAAACTTCCATTAAATCAAGGGCTAGCTTGAGGTTGGGAAAGATTTGAGGTTGGTAGTGAGGCTAGGGAAGGTGGACCCAGATGATTAAATCAATCCTTGACCTCAAATACTTTCCGTCTCGAATCAGATGAAACACCTCAGTGGAGGATCTTTAAATACGTCAGTGCCCTGTACAAAGAAGAGGTTACTATTATATGAATTATTAAAATACATGGCAACAGTGGGAAATATATTAGGAAGAGTTTAAGACATGCGTTGCTAGATGTGAACTTCAGTTGGGGTCTCAGGAAGGGCTTCATGGAGGAGGTGGCCTTTGCCCTGAGCTCTGGAGGAGGGATGGGAAACTCAGGGTTCTGATGGAGAGGAGCTACTGAAGCAAAGACACAATGCTGGGAAGACATGTGGAGTGCTAGGGGCAGAGAATAGATCCTTCTGAGGCTGGTAGTCATTCTCACAAATGGGGAGTAGGGAGGTGTTCAGAAGACTCTCTCAGGAAGGCTGCTTCATCACATGCATCAAGAACCTTAGAAATGTGTCTACCCGGTGGCCCTGCAGTGCCACGTCTAGGAATCTCTGCTGGGAAAATAACCAGGGATTGGAACAAAGATTTATGAACAAGGATGTTTATAGCAGCATTTTCATTGTGAAAAATTGTAAACAGCCCAAATGTTCACCAATAGGGTTTGGTTAAACATACTAAGGTATGTTTATGTGGTGGGATATTGTGCAGCCATTAAAGTGCTATTCTTGAGAAGTCTCTTAGTTACATAGAAAACCACCTTAGAATGTTGAATAAAAATGGTAGCATACAACACATTATATATAATAGGATCCCACACTGAATATGTAAATATTAAATATGTATTTACACACACACACACACACACACACACACACATAGAGAAGCTGGAAGGAAACAAATTAAAAGGCTCATAGAGTTTATCTTTGAATCATGGGTTTGTGATTAATTTTAATTTTCTTTTATATATTCTGTATTTTCTAAAGAATTGATTATTTTATAAGTAGAAAGAAGTATTATAAACATAACAACAAAAATTCTGGTTTTCTTGGAGCAGAAAGGTCACCTGAATAGGGAAGTTTGGGACGGTGGGAAAGGGCTAAAATGTGAAGAGCTTTGAAGGGTAGGTACAAGAATTTAAATCTTAACTTGAAGGCTTTGAGGAGCCACTGACAGCTCCTGAATAGGGGAGGGACATGGTATTGAGATGGGTTTTCCTGGACTCCCTGTTTGGGGGTTGGCAGTGGGAGTGGAGGGGCAGGGGGATCCATTAGGAGGGCTTTGCATGGTCTTGTTGACAAGTGCTCAGGCCTAAGCTGAATTCAGGAGAGGAGAGAGGAGGAGAAGGGAAGAAGGGAGAAATAAAGAGAGAGAAAGGGGAGGGAGGAAAGAGTAGATGCCAGTATATGAGATGCTCTTGCATTTATGGGTTTAAACTGTATGCTGCATGAGGGCAGGGACTGTTGTCTCATTTGTTACAACTGTATTCTCCAAGCCTGGGCACATAGCTGGCATTTAATAAATCTCTGTTGCATGAGTGAATTAAGGAAGGGAGGCAAGAGAAGATAAACCCCAGGGTTGAAAGGGGGGTCAGGGCAGAGAGGATGAACAGAGCATGAGGCCCAAGGGGGCAGGGCCACAAAACAGGGCAGCAACCCTGGGTGTTCTGGGAAGGGCACTGATCTGGGGCTGATGGAATTGATTCTAGACCAGCCACTGCACCAGGTGGCCAAGGCCCAGGCCTGTGGCTTCTCTGTGTCCTTATGACCAGATGGACAGGACACAAGTGAACTCAGAACTTCTAACAGATTGAATCTGGTGAGGTTTTAATTAAATGAATCCACCAGGGACAGCCCGGCAATGAGAAAAGAATTCTACAGCACAATTTAAAGTAGACTTGGCCACCTCAGCAGATGGCTGGAGATGCCAGTCCTCTGTGTGCTTCTTGAAAGGCTGTGTCTGTAACTCTGGCATCTGGTTGGCCTGCGTCCTACACTTACTCTCTGGCGTTTCCCGTTTTGCCAGTGGAGGAGAAGCCCATGCGTGTTGGCATTTCCTTGACAGATTCCCCTAAAAGGGGCTGAACTGCTCCCAGCAGAAGCCCTGTTGGGTCATGAGGGCAACAGAGGCCACCCCAGGTGTTTCCTGTTGGCTTCCCCTGTGTCCCGGAGTTGAGCCTGCCCAGGACCTTGCTGCCTGAAATCTTACCCTCGGGCAGTGTTATAGGAGCAGCAGGGGACCGAGAGGGGCAAGGGAGCCCAGAGTTAAAGAGCACCCAAACAGGAATCAGAGGCTTGGCTCGCATCCCAGCTCTACCACTACCTTGCTGTGGGACAGGGCTTGGCAAACTTTTTTCCATAGAGGGCCAGATGGTAAAGTATTTTAGGTTTCACAGTCTATATGGTCTTTTGCAATGACTTGACTCTGTCATTGTATCAAGAAAGCAGCCATAGACAATACGTAAAAGAATGGGTATCTCTGTGTCCCAATAAAACTTTATAAAAACAAGTGGTGTGCCAAATTCAGCCCATGGGCCCTAGTTTGCTGAACTTGCTGTAGAGCCTCTATTAAGGCATGTCAGCTCCCTGAAGCTCAGTTTTCTTATTTATCAAGAGGAGAAGGTTATTTCTTCCCTGACAAGTTATATTTTGGGATAAATTGCTAGCTCCTTCTGTTCCACGTACCATGCACATGCCTGGAGGAGAGGGGTGAGCTTTGAACAGGAACATGACTGCATTTCCATGTTTCTGGACCCTGCTCATGCTTTTTTTCCTTCCTGAGGGGTTTCTACTTCTCCATCAAAGCTGATCTCAAAAGCTACCCGCTGTGTGAAGCTTTCCCTGATCCCACTCCCAGAAATAAATGTTCCTGGGCCCTTTGTTTATCACTCATCATGCCTCAAACATTCATTCATTCGATGAGCAGACATTTTTTGAATCCTTAATATGTGCAGTGCTCTCAGTTCTAGAACAATAATAACTATGCCTGTGTGTCCTGTGTGCAGGGCTTTGCCATTTACAAAGCAATTTCTATACATTCTACTGTTTGAGCTGGTAGAGTAAGCCTGTAGAAGAGGTGTTATTATTATTATATTATTTTTCCTATTTTATAGATGTGGAAGCTGAGGCTCAGAGAGGTAAAGTGTTTTCTCTCAGGCCATAAATGCTAGAACCAAACTTGAAATTCAAAGGCAGTTCTGTTTTCACAATACTTGGCAGCCCAACGCAGGGATGGAAGCCAGACCTGGGGTCCGGTACTAGCTGTACCACTGTGATCACAAGGGAGACCCTGCCCTTCTCTGGGCCTGGTGTTCCTCCTTTGGGAAGTGAAGAAGCAGGAGGAGGTGTTCTTGAGGCCCTGTGACATTTTAGGATTCTGGGTCTTCACAGGGGCCACATTCCCTAGCCCACAAACAGGAGAAAGCAGAAGTCTCAGTGGGACCGCTGGCTCCCCAAACAGTGGCCCTGAGCCTTTGGGTGCACGTTAGCCCCACAGTTGCTGGGGCCTGCGCATCTTTGCAGAGCTGTGTCGGTCAGCTCTGAGCAGATCCTGTGGAGAGGGTGGGAAGCCTGGCGCTGTCCTAGGAGGGGAGGCTGGGGCCAGGCTGGCCTGGTCAGCACTGCTCTGAGGAACATGCCTCCAGCTAAACAGAGGGGCAGCCAGAGTCGCCTCTCCAGAGACATCAAATCATGCCACCCACCCACCGACCCCATCCCGACAGCCTCCCAGCACACAGGGCCACGTGGAGTCAGGGAGGAGGTGGCCGCGTGAAGCTGCCTGGGTCTCCAGGGCCGAGACAGAGCGGAGCACTCAGGCGGTCTTGTTGGTCCGCAGGTTCTCCCTGCTGGCTGCTGAGCCCTGAGGGGCCCTGAGCCCACCCCACTGCCCACTGGCCCTGGAGGCCCAGCTCCTGGGGCCTGGAGTCTTGGCCTCTTTTTGCTTCTTTAGCTGCTGCTTTCTCCCTTCTTTCCTTCTCTCCTCCACGTCTTCCTCCTCCTGTCCCATTTTGTCCTCTCAGTCTCCCCCTGGGCTCTGAGGGCGGGGATGGTGTCTTATACTTCTCAGAAGCTCAGGGCCTGGTGCACAGTAGCTAATAGTAACGGTGGTGGTGGTAGTGTCGTTAATGTAGTATTAATAGCAGCAAAGGTAGTACTAGTGGTAGTAATAGTAGTAAGTAATAACGCTCACGTTTAGTGAGCATTTGTGTGCCAGGCTCTGTCCTAAGTGCTTTACACACATCATGTCCTTTAATCTTTACAAAGATTTTATGAGATAGGACTTATCTCCATTTTACAGATGAGAAAACAGGCACAGGAAGTTTGCGTAACTCAGTCAAGACCACACAGCTCGTGTGTGGCTGAGTCAGGGTGCAAAGCCAGGCCTGCCACCCTGCACAGCCTGACTGGGTTAGCTGGTTAGATGCTGAGCTCTGGAAAGCGGGTGCCCTGGTTTTCCAGCTGAGGACTCTCTGCCCAGTGGCTGGGTGACTGAGACAAGATCTCACAGGTATGGGGCAGAGCCAGGACTTCCTAGACTGAGTCCTACTCTCTTCTCTATCTCAGTAGCTCCAGGGCCCCTGACTGGAGTAAGGGATCAGGGTCCATGTCCCCTCTGAGTGATACCATCGTTCATAAGATTCTGGGAAGTCTGTCTGTCAAAACGAGTGTTCTTTTCAGCTGTGATTCCTCCGCCTCCCCATCCAGATCCTTCTTCCAGGAGGCTGGGCCTGAGGGTGCACTAGGTCTCCACAGAGGATGCCCTCCACTGGCCTGATGGCAGGAGGTCATAGGGGAGCTCAGAGTCTGCCCTGGAAGATGGGACGTGGCACTGCGGGAGGCTTGAGTGGGCAGCATGGACCCCCAGGAGGCTGCAGCACTTGGCTGGTCCCAAGAATATAGCTGGAAAATCAGTGAGGTGAAAATGATTTAATTCCCTCTTAGCTTGTCTTAATTAATTAATTGAGCAAACATTTCTTAAGCACCTACTACTTTTGCCAGGCCCTAGGCTAAGTGCTGGGGGAGGATGCAGAGACAAGGATGGCTCTGTTGTGCCCTCTGGGAACAGAGACAAATCAGTTGGCAGGTGAGAGAAGACTGTCCCTTAAGTAAAGACTTGTTCTGGAATGTGCTGAGTCCATCCAGAGGGGCCATGCCATGACACGGGGCCAAAGGCACCCAGAAACCAGAAAAGAGAGGGCACAGCAATCTTGCCAACAGCTGGGAGTGTGTCGTGTTCCATTCCTGATTGCCTCCCTGGATGTCCCTGGACACCTGGAAGCAATGTTCAGGGTGGTTTGAACGCCTGGTTGGTGCACAGAGCCACTTGACCTTGATTGACATTGGAAAATGGATCACGGTCACTGTCTGAAGCTATATTGTCTGTTTGCCGCCCCCCTTTTTTTGCCATTTACTCTTTTTTACAGTAAACTTTTCAGTTAAGAACAATTTCAGATTTACAGAATTATGAAGATCTTCCTTCCTTTTTAAAACACTCACCACCTCCCCTAAGTTGATGCATTGCTGGCTCCCTTGTTCTCACCCCCATCCTCATGGCCCCTGTCCCCACTGCCTCCTCCCAGGAAGCTTTCCTCCTGCTCTGGCCTGGCCAGCGTCCGCCTTTCTCAGCTCTGTGCATGGCATCCATCCCTGTCACTCACTCGGCCTCTCTTGGCAGCCACTGCCTGGCATGTGTACTCATCTCCTAGGCACAGCGCTGCCTCTGCAAGCAAGGCTCCTTTTAGTCAAGTCTGCTTGCGCAGAATGCGGGGAGGTGACCGGCTGGCCAGGGTGGTGCTGGACACTGGACAAGGCTTTTAAGAGGTCATCAGGGCCCAGGCCTGGTCCCAGGAGTGGGGATTGGCCTCCTGGCCTCCCCTCTGGCTGCTCCCCAGGGGCAGGGGGAGGGGACGGAGTGTGAGAAATGGGAGGGGACAGCCAGGGAGGGCGTTCCCAGGCCAAGAGAGCCTGTGCTTTCTCTGCTCTTAGTGCTGCTCCTACTCATGGAGAGGGTGTCAGGGAAAGGACACCCTTACACCAGTTAGCTCCCATCCTCACCATGACCTTAAGGGCATTATTCACTCAATTGTAATGAGGAAATCTAGGCTCATGGAGGCTAAAGACAACTTACTTGCCCAAGGGCATACCAATAAAAGTTGGCAAAGCTAGGATTCAACCTAGATCTTTTCACCCTCAAAGTTCAGGCACTTTCAGGTGTCCTGGAACCATGCACTTTGTTAATGGAGCATGGAAAGTGTGTCCAGCAGCCCGTCATCCTAAGATGTCATGTAAGTCCCCCAGGGTAGGAGCCAGGTCTCGGAGTCTTGGTGTTCTGCATGCAGTGGGTGTTCAAACCATGTGAGGTGGGAGATGGTGTCCCTCCCCTGCTTTCTGCCAGGCCCATGAACACAGAGGTCAAATGGCCAGTCCTTTCTGTCCCAGGGATATTCCGTATGGCCCTGAACCAGACAGAGCAAGAGGTGAGGAGAGAGAAGCTGAAGGCAGGGGGACAGGGAGGCTGTCTGTGATGGACATGCCGGAGTGCCTGCCCCTTCCTGCCTCTTTGGAGCTGTCCTTCCTGCAATAGCCCTAGTCAAGGGTAGGACTAGGCAGCCCCTTGTGACCCTGGCCTAGGCCACAACAGACTGGACTAGTGATGGACACCTGACCCAAGAGGACCCAAGTTATCAGCTGGGCTTAGCCAAACCGCTTGTCTCTCCCAGGGACTGTGGTTAGGGCCCCAGGGCCTGGTCAACTTTGGAAACTGAGCTGTAGGGTTACAAAAAGTTGGGTACTAGCTGGGACCAGGGTGAACCAGTCATATGCAAAGCAGAGTGACAGGGGAAGAGAAGCCAGAGTGAGTGGGAACTGCAGAGACAGGGATGGTGTGGCCTGAGAGAAGGGGAGAGGCCTGCGGGCCTTCACACTAGCTAAGGGGAGCTGTTTCCTTTTACTTGCACTGGCCCAGAGGGCACTGTGCCCTGGCTAAGCTCCACCCACTCCAGACAGAGGGGCCAGGCTTCCGAGCACTGTGTCCCAGGTGTGCCCTGCAAGGTGAGTGGTGCAGCAGAAGGGCCCTGGCTGGATCTAGGAGACCCACATGGGCACAGCACTCTACAGTGTTTAAGAGCGTACCTGTGGATCCTCATAGCAGTCCTGCATGGCCCATTGGCCAGGGGTGGTCTCCATTTGACAGCTGAGGACAGTAAAGCCTGGGAAGGTGGGTGTCCCACCCAATGTACAGCTCCAGAGCTGGACCTGAGACCCAGGTCTCTTGATTCCAAGCCTGCCACTTCTTCTACAACCCAAACTGCCTCTCTGATCCCCTCTTTTACTAGGTAACTGGGTGGCCTTGGGGGTTAGAAATACAGTGTATGAAGTACCTAGAACAAGGCCTGGCACATGGAGGGTCTCAGGAAGTAGGCACTGTTACTAATATTGTTTTTGTAAGCATAACTCTGAGCTTCCACTCACCACTCAGAAGCCTTCCTTAGTCCCCCAAATGCAAGCAGTACAGCTTGAGGGGCTCCTGGTCTAGCACATAGGTTTTCCATGCACAGCCTGGCTCGCCCCCACCTGGCCTGTTCTCTCCTGACTCCCCCCAACACTTCAGGTCCCCTCTGCTCCAGGGATTCCCTGCACCTGTCCCATGCTCCCCTCTGCACACTTCCTCGTGTTGTGGCTGCCGGAGTTCCCATCCTCATCTCTTCTGCCCCTCCGCATGCCTTCCCCCGTGCTCCAGCTGGAGGAGCAGCACCTTCTGCGCTTGCTGCTCTCCGCCAGGTGGTAGCTTTGTTTGGAGGGGGTGCATCTCCCAGTGGCCCCCCTTGCCTGGTGTGCATGGAGAATTCCCAGTGGCTGCGTGAAGCTGGTCTTGACGGATGGGTTTGGTTTGGTGGGGAGGCCTTGGGGCAGCATGACCCCTTTGGGCCCTGTCTCCATCACCTGCTTCCCCACTCTCCTCTCTGGTCATGGCTAGTGGCCCAGACAGCTGTCGGCTGGCAGGAAATTTAAGAGTAGATGCCAGGAGATGTGAAGGAGGCTTTTCTTAGGCTCAGCACCCTCCCCAGGGCTCAGGAGCTCAGATGGTGTAGGTTGGCATAGTGCCCAGGAGGAGAGGGATTCCGGGCAACAGGGACTTAAGCCTGGAGGCAGCTGCCAGGCCCTTCTCTCCCTGTGAGCCAGTCTGCAGATGTGGTGTGCCCACTGCCACCCCTTACACGTGCATGCATGCGTGTGTACACACACGCACACACACTCCAACATCCCCCACGTCCCCCACGTGCCTCTTGGCATGACTCCATCTACCATCCAGAGCAGAGAGGGCAAGAAGGCAAGAATCAGATGGGCTAAGGGTGGACACACACCAGGAAGCTGGAAATTCTTCACTTCAATAAAGGGAGAAGGAGTCTCCCGCAGGACTGGCCTCTGGGTCCTGCTGTTCCTGCCAGTTCCAGGCCATTAGGGAGTTAAAGACCCCAAACCCAGCCCCTCCCCGCCGCAGGCCCAACCTACACGAGTGAGACTCCTTTCAGAGGCTAAGATCCCACCACTCTCCATGGAAACACTTCACTGAACCCCGTGCTCTGTTGGAAATGCTCCTTAGGCAGAATGAAGTGAACAAGGCTCGGACCATTCCCTCTCGGCCTGCCCTCAGCGGGGACAGCGAGCAGCCCTTGGGGACACTGCCCTTCACATGGAGACACGGAGGCAGATGCTCATCCCTCAGCCTGCCTCCTGCCGCCTGACTCCCTCTGGGCTTGCCACCTCCCTTCTAACCTCTGGTTTCCCAGCCTTTTCAATAATCTCTGCCTCTCTACCAGCCTTCAAGTCCTCCGCCCGCACTGTTCACAGCCCAGCATCAGATGGAAAAGCAACCAGCTGGGCCGGAGTATAATAGGAGAGTGACCTCATGGCTCCTATGGCCTATGGAGGCTGCCTGTTTATGCACTGGTGTCCTGAGCTTGCTTTTTATGGGGCCAAGAGCTCCAAGCTGGACAGCATCTCCAGGACTCAGGCAGTCTCCCCAGGTCCTGGCTCTCTCCAGCTCCTGCTTACAGTTCTGCCATGATTCCTCCTCCCTTCTCTTATCCACATGCCCTTTGGAATCTGGGAGAGCTGGCTTTCTCTGCACTTGACTTTATTCAAATGATTAAATGCCTCTGTCACCTCTCCCTGCTCCCCAATTCAAAACAATACCAGCTGACCTTCATATAGCGCTTACTACATGCCACACTACTCGAAGTGAGCTAATACAGCTCCTCTGTAATCCTCAAACAACCCTATTTGGTAGGTACTATTATTATTCCCACTTACAGATGTAGGAACTGAGCCACAGAGAGGCCAAGTGACTTGCTCAAGGTCATACAGCAAGTACAGGGCAGGCAGGGCCTTCAACTTACTGCTTGTCCTTCTATGTGGGCTTTACTCTTTCCCCTTCTCCCATTTCAGAGGAGGGGATACCCTTCCCAAGGCTGACCCCCTAATTGCACTCTGCCCTTTTTCCTCTTGGCTTTGCCCCTGAAGCTTCTCACTATTGGCTCAAGTCTTTAATAAAAGGCAAGGGATGTGGAGTTTGTGGGGGGGACTTGGTGAAGGGGGGACCCTAGCAAACATAATGTTCTTCATGTAATTGTAGATTAATGATAACAAAAAAAGAAAAAAGGCAAGGGATGGAGCTGGGGGTGGGGTAGGGGAGGCAGGCTCAGCATACCTTTTCCTTGGTCTTACTTCCCTGGAGGGTTCCGGCCTGTTGCTTCTCCTAGCCCATCAGGCTGTCTCCACCTCCCCTACTAAGACTACTCTTGGGAGAGCATCAGGAATTCCCTGGGTACCAGACCCAGTGTCCTGTGGGCAGGGCTGCCCTAGTTACATGGCATTCTAAGAGGATTCAGAAAAAAATGGGCCCCTCTGGGTGGATCGAGCCCTGGGCATCCGTGGCTTGGTGAACAGGCTGGACTTGAGCTTCCTAAACCTGTTCGCTGCATTTCTTTAGACAGTGCACAACCTGGGTAGTCACACATGGTGATCTTGAAGGCTGGCATCCTTATTTTCCTTCCTGTTCTGCTCCTCTCCACCCTGATGGCCAATCCTACTCTGACTTTTCTCTGGAAATTTTACAGTCTCCTGTGATCCTTTGCAGTCTCCCTTGCTGCCTCTGCCCCCTTCTTCTGCACCCTGATTCTAGGAGTGGACCAAGACTCTGCCTGGGCTGCTGTCATACTGGCCCCAGGGCAGGCCACCAACGCTCTGCTCCACGCAGTGTCTCCATTCCCACATGGCTGAACTGTGGCACCCAAGCCTGGCTTGACCACCTCAATGCATCATTTCTGCCCCTAGCCGCAACCCCTCCCCCACCCTATGTTGCCTCTCTCTCTCTACTGCCTGATCCCTGTTAAAATCCTCAGTCAAGCAGGCTGAACACCTTGCTTTCCCCTCTTCTTTTTCCCCTAAACCTGGTTCCAGCTATTCCTCCTGTTCTGGTCCTGCCCTTTCTTTCTGTTCCTTTAGCTACAGTCTAAGCCCTCATCCTTTCCAGGCAGGGTTTGAGCAGCAGTGCCTGATACCCCAAAAGCTCCCCATCCCCTACCCCATATCTCCCCTACACTGACTTCCAGCTTATGCTCCACTCCACTCTGTACATGTTACTCCTCTGCTCAGAAACCTTCCATGATTCCCCATTGCTTACAGGGAAAGAAGCCCAGACTTTCAACCTGCCTTTCAACATCTCTACCATATGTCATACTTCTCCAGCCTTAGCTATTGCTCTGTGCCCAAGGAAAGGGTTTAGGAGCTAACTTGGCAGTGCTTTTCTGTAGCCAAGCTCTCTGGAAGGCTGCCACAGGAAAGATGGGTGGGGGCAAATGCTGGGTAGGGGTGGCTCTGCCCTCACCTCCCCCATTCCAAGCCAAAGACTTTTAGTGGCCACCAGCAACCTGACAGCTGCCCTTCATCCCAGAGAGCCTGGATTGGAGTTCGGTCAAACTGAAAATGTGGATGGCAATCTCAGGGCAAGTGGGCAAGGGATGAGAGGAACACAGGAGCCTCTCACAGACCAGGAGTCGTTCACCCAGGGGAGAAGGCATGGCTTGGAGGGGGCTTCGCCGGATAGTGGGGACAGTGTGTTCTAATGGGGAGTTAATCCCAGTATTCCTTTATGTTTGCCCAGCTTTTTATTTATTGCTCTCTTTCGAGTATTTGACAGTCAGTGAGGCAGGTATCACCATCACTCGCCCCACTGAGAAAAGAGGAAGCTGAGTGTCCAGCAGGTGGGCCAACTTGGTCAGGGTCACACCATGTGTGCATCAGAGGCAGGACAGAGACATGGGAGTTTCCAGGGTCCCCTGCTGCCACCCCACCTGCTCTTCCCAGGCTGGATCCAGGCTTTCGGGGTAGCAGGAACCTCCCTTGCTACCCAGGGCGGGGCTGGTTAATGCTGGCACTCAGCAGGGGGGCCCAAGGGGAGGGGTGCATCTTGCCCTGCTCCATTCCTGGCCCAAATTGGCTCTGGCACCTGGGAAGGGCAGCCGGCCAGCCACGTGCCAGTATTACTTTAAAAATAAACCAAGGAAGAATGAGGCTTAAAAATAACCCTGGGGATGTGTGAGGAGCTAATTACTACTGTAGCCCCTTCTCAGGGCTTTAGGGAGCAATGGCTGGGCCCCGTGGTGTCTGCGTGTTGGGTCCCCTCTGCTCATCTCTCCCAGCTGGAAGCCGGGCACCAGTCCTCTCTGCACAGCCAGGGACAACCAGGGCCTCAGAGTCTGGGGTGGGAGCTAGAGGCAGCTTTGGGCACCTGGGCAGCCTCCCTCATCTTGACCAGGGGTGCTGGGGGGGGAGCGCCCAGGCTGGGCAGAGAGCTTCGTGCCCTAGCTCCTGCCAGGGCTTTTCTCCACCCTGCTTGTCCCTGGGCCTTGACTTCCTACTGGAATCGCCCTGGTTCCAGAAGGGACTTCGAGGTCCTAAGCCTCTCCCTTTTCTGAAGTGTATGTAGCGGAGGCAGCCAGGTGGCTGGTTTTGCGGATTAGGCCTCCCTATTCAGGACTCCTGCTCACCGCTTCTCATGTGTACCATTCTCTTGACAAGAACTTTGAGGCCCTTCTTGACCCATTGGGGTAAGAAGGCATGGCCCTTCTGGCTGCCCACTCCTGGCTGCCTTCACAGGCATTCCCGGCCTGGGGCTTGGGTCTTTGGCCCCTCGGTGTCCAGTGGGGGATGAACAGCAGCATGGCCAGGCCTGAGGAGCCCCCAGGCTCTTTTTTCGCAGCAGTCATAAGGGAGGCAGAAGCCACATTCCCATCCTGCAGGCCCAGTCCCCCAAGGCTCTCTGAAAATCTTGCAGATCCCCCACCTTTGGCAAAGGGTGTGAGGACATCCTGCAGTGACAGGGAGGAGGGGACAGGGGCCCAGCTGAGGACGCAGCCGAGGACAGACATGCAGGATCAAAGATAAAAAGCAGAGCTTTCCCGAAGGAGGGAGGCAGAGGCCAAGACTTCTGGAAGCTGACAGAAATGATCAAAGGACAGGGAAGGATGGGGAGGTGGGAAGGGATGTGGGAAGCAGCAGCCATGAGGGGTGGGCAGGGCCAGCAAGTTGGGGGTGGGGTCTAGCACATGACGAAGAGGGGCTTTGGGGTCAGACTGCCTGGACTCAAGTCCTTGGCTGGGCACCCTGAGCTGATAACCACACTGGGCTTTGGGTCTTGTTTGCATAATGAACAGAATGATAACTACCTCAGGGGCCTCTGTAGGAGGAGGTTTGTGAAGCATTTCTGAAAAGGCCTGAAAACGGGAGTTGCAATATTGTTCCTTCTCTCCCTGCCTCTCCTGGCATCTGGCCCTTCTGTTCCATGCCAGGCTCGACAAATACAAAAGACGTCCCTACCACTGTCACCTTCCCATGCTCCTGCAACAAGCTGTTGAATGTTACCCTGTGTTTTCATGGCCAATGTCTCCAATGACCACCTCATTGCCAAATGCACTGGTTGTTTCTCTTTGGTCATCTGACTTATCTCCCAGCTGCTGCAGGCAGTTGACAGCTGCCTCTGTCCTGAGACACTCCTCCTGGACGCCAGGACACTGCACTCCCCAGGTTTCCCCCCAGCCCCCTGGCAGAACCACTTCCTTGCTCAACCTCCTAGTGTTGGAGAAGGGGCTGCCCCTGGGCTCTTCTCTCCTACTCTCCCCTCTCCCCAGCTGATCTCATCTAGCTTCATGACTTTAAGTATTATTTCCATCTGAAACTCCCAAATTTATACCTCTCCTTTGAGCTGCAGATTTGTTTGTCTAAATGCCTTCATGGATGTCTAATAAGCATCTCAAAATTAACCTGTATGTCTAATGCAGAAGTCTTGAATCTCATCTCTTCCCCAACCCTGTTACTCTCCAGTTTTTCATTTCCTATCTCAGAAAATGCTTACCCTCCACCCAGTTGCTCAGGCCAGAGACCATCCTTGCCTGTCCTCTTTCCCTGATGCCCGCAGTCCTCTCCCTCCCACTCTGCTTCCCAGCACGCATCCAGTCCACCAGCAGGTCCAGCCCACTCTGCCTTGAAACACACCCTCAACCCACCCCTGCTCTCCACCTCCACAGTCTCCACCTGGGGCTGACCCACCATCATTCTCTCTTTCAAGTCCCTGGACTGCAGCCTGGCGGGTCTCCCAGCTTCCTTCTTGTGCTCATCCATCTGACCTCCGCAGAGCAGCCAGAGGGATCTGATAAAAAACTTCAGTCATATCACATGACAATCCTGCTTAAAAACTTCCACCTCACTTAGAGTAAATTCCAAACACCATGGCCCTGCAAGATCCAGCCCTTCCGTGTCTGCCCCTCCTGGCTCAGCCCGCTGCAACCCCACTGCCCTTTCTGCTCCTGTTCCTGAGACATGCCAAACCCTGGCCTACCTGGGAATCTGGCATCTGCTGTCCCCCTGCACCCCGAAAGCTCTTTACTGATCTTTGTGTTACATAGGCCTCCCCCTGGAAGGACTGCCCATCCTTCCTCTACCCCATCCTCTTGCTTTGCTGTCTCCTGACAGGGGCTGAGTCTTTGGGGCCTAAAATGGTACCTGGCATCTGGAAGATGCTTGGGGATAAAAGGGAAGGGAGGGGTGATTGTGTGGGTGTTTGAGGGGGAGGAAAGAGTCAGGGGGCTGGGTTTGACGTTGGCTGTGTAACTGAACTGCTGGTGGCTGGGGCAGGTCACTCCCCATCTCCCCCGCACCGACCCCAGGTCACAGTCTCCTCTTCTGGAGGTAGAAGTGTTGGACTGAACCAAAGATTATTGAATAATCCCAAGGCCCCCAGGAATTGCTGCAATGCCATCTACTGCCAAACTGAGCCCTTGTTCTACATGAGCACGCCAGTGTCAGCACCCTGAACTGATCCCACTCCAGCCAAAGGCTGAGAAAGACGTTTGCCATGACCTTCAGCTGGTTGTGTACGCTCTGCAACAGGTAATCATGTGATGTCCCATAAGCGTTTTGAGATAGCAAACTGTTCTGAGGACCCATGGGCTAACTCTGGCCCCTCAGAGATCTGGCAGGATGTTGAAGGAGCAGAGAAACAGCAGAAGAGACCATGTCCTCCACTTCCCTTAGCTTGGCTGCACTCTCATCATACACAGCCCTGAGAAAGGATGCATAGCATACCTCCAGAGCCTTAGTTCCGGGGCCCTGGAAGCCTCTGAACTTGCTTAGGGCCTGGGCTGCAGGACTGACCACTAGTATACTCCCTGCTGGCCGGCTCAGGTCCAGAGACTATCTGGGAAGAAAGACTCTTGTCTGCAGCTTCTTGCCCAGCTACCCTGCTGTCAGAAAGTGCTGGCTGGGGTCAGCCTGCTCTCAGCACCACTGATCCCTCCCACACCCCATCCACGCACTACTGTGGGAGCTGCCAGCCGTGAGCAGGCGCCCTTTCTGGGTGGGAGGCTTCTGCATTCCAGCTGTCCCAGGGGCTGGGGCAGTGGACTCAGTTGGCTGATAAGCAGGGCCTCAGCCACAGTCAGAAATGCTCAAGGGGTGGCTTGGAGGTTCTGGACAAAGCTCTGTTCTTGGGACTGGACATAGAGGAAGTCCCTCCAGGGCTCAGCAAGCATGGGGTGAAGTGAGGACGTGAATGTAACCCTGGGAAGTGTGCTTCTCAGGAGGGGCTGGAAGTGGGGGCTATCCAAGCTGGAAGAGATCAGACACCACCAGCCCAACCCCTCATAGGTAAAGCCAGGGTGGGCTGTGACTTGCTGTAGGTCTCATAGCCAAGTAGGGAAAGAGAAACAGTGGAGGGGACCATGTCCCCCATTTCCCTTTAGTTTGAATGCACTGTCATAGCCCCAAGAAAGGGTGCACAGTGCACCCCATGAATCCAGCAGACAATCCTGAGTGGCAGGCAGGGGCGTCAGGGCCTTTTGGTGCCCAGGGTAGACCAGTGCTTGCGACTCTGGGGCAGGGGGCTGGGCTCAACACCCAGGGGAAGGAGGGACACCACTGAGTTTGGGTCCAGGCTCCTCTCTCTCTGGCCCCACCTGGAGGTGGGCCCAGGTTCCAGAGTGGCCCCAGAGAATCTTATTTTTTCCAATCCTCACAGTGAAATACCCATGATGTAATGTCATGCAGAGAAGGGGGTCATGGTAGCTCAGCCAGGCCAAAGTCCCCAGTTTGTTCCCAGGTGAATACATTCAAATGGCTAAGGGGCCTCCTCTGTGCTGACTCCCTTCCCTGGGGCTTGGGAGCAGCCTGAGAGCTAAAGCCATGATGGGGAAGACTCGGCCTATCCCCAGGACCCTCACTGAGACTCTCCTCTCTGGGGAGAGGGGTCTGCCCTTCTCCAGGGCTGCCCCCTGACTCCTGCTGTCTCTGCTACCTGCCTGGCTCACCCCAGGAGCTTTGGCTTGTGCACTCCAAAGATTCTTCTTTAGCTACCCCTTGGATGTTTCTTAAGTACCAAGGAAACCCAGATAGAAAATGCTAGCTGCTGGCTGGCAAGTGGCCCAGCCTCCCGAGTACAGAATGCTGATTCTAATAAGCTCTCTTCTCTCCTGTGCCTCCCAAACCTGGCTGCAGATTGCCTTCACCAGGGGATTGTTTAAAACTTATAGCCTCCTGGGCTTAGCTCAGACCTAATGAATCAATTCCTAGGGGCCAGGCCCTGACACCCACTGCTCTGGCTGCAAACCACTGCAGCTACTGGGATGAGCGACCTACTCAGCACACAGGGGCCATCTTACTGCCTCCCCCGCACACTGGGGAGCCAGACCCAACAAGGCCCTCTTGCTCACTGCCACTCTTAAGAACAGTCATTGTGTTCTCATTTCTAGTCTCAGGTTCCCATTCTGTTCAGAAAGACGGTGTTGGCAAAAGCAAAGAACTGAGGCTGCTCTGCGACAACTACTCCGAGACTGCCCTTCTCCTCTTCCATAGGCTGACATGCACGCACTTCCAGATGCTCCCAACATGCATACCACAAGAACAGCCCACCTTCAGCCACTGTCCAGGGAGCAAGGGCACTTGTGTTCTGGCGGAGAGCTTGGTTTTAGGGCTGGAAGATCCAGATTTGACCCCTGCTCCCACATTTACTGGCTGTCGATTGCAGGAAGTGACCATATGTTCTCAAGTCCAGTTTCTTTGTTGGCAAAGCAGGACTAATGACACCTACACTTCTGGGTTGTCATGAGTCTCAGAAGAGTTACTGTATGACCAAGTGGCTTTATAAACCAGCTTCTGAGCATGCTTTACACATCCCTGCATGCTACTTACCAGCAGTGTGCCTTTGCACACAGTCCTTAGCCCTCGGAGCCTCAGGCTCCTCATTTGTAAAATGGGGGTTATAATAGTGCTGACCTCATAGGGTGACTATGAGGTAATTGATGCAACAGGTTCAGCCCAGAGAAACTTCTCAGTGAATGGCAGCCTTGGTTTACGACTTTGGAAACCAAGGTTCCACGGGAGTAATTGCTTCATATTGGGTCTAAGATCTGGCAGAACAGCCCTGGGAAGATCCCTCGGTGGCATCAGTGTGAGGCTTGCCTGCACCTTTCCAGTTCCCCTGCACTGGTAGGAGGACTGGGCCTGTCCTGGAGCAGAGGGATGCCTCCTATCTGAGAGCCTGGCATCACTTGCTCTGGGCTGCTCCACCAGGGCCTGACGGTTTGGGTCTCTGGAGAGAGCCCCCAGATGGTCCTGTGGCCGGCAGGCTGGAATGTGCCTCTCCAGATGTTTCTGGGATGGTTATTTCTGCATCTGAGCTGTGGTCAGAAGAAGCCCTCCACATTCCTGAAGAGGGACACCAAGCCTATGCCAAGCCAAGGAGCCTCGAGCAGAGATGAAGGGGACTGTGAGCAGGGCCTAGTGTTGTCCATGCAGAAAATATCCACAAGTGTTGGGTGACAGTATCCTGTCCTGCAGCTCAGTGCTGCCCCAGACTCCTGCTCACCATGCATAAGACTGGGTATAGTCTGGGTTCGGGAGAGACCTTTGGCCCAGAAAAGGGAGCGTGGAAGGGGAGGGAATGAAAGCACCCGCAGGGGGCTGGTTGAGGTCTGCTGGGTGGCCAGGGCTAGAGTGAATGGAGACAATGAGGATTCCGGTTGCCATTACCCTCTCATTCAATTGGATTCATGGGGACCCCAATTGCTCAGCTGGGGTGATGACGACACTACTGATTCAACCAGGGTCGTGGAAGCTCCCAGTGCAGTGGTTCATCTGGGGTCAAGGGGCACCCACGGGTCAGGATCCAAGCAGAAGAACACAGGTTGGGGTCCATCACTTCCTTCCTCTAGCACCTGTTCAATGTGAAGTCCACTCACCAGAGTCCAATGCTCAGCCCCCTAAGGGTCTGTTCCCACCTCCTTTCCTTGGGTATGCTCAGGCCCCTCAGCCTGTCTCATGCTGTTCCCTCACACTGGAAAACTCTCACTGCCAGTCTTCACTTACTGAAGTTCTCACCCTTCATCCAAGCCTACCTCAAGTATTACCTGCTCCAGGAAGCCTTCTCAGACCCCTATTTTGAGTCACTGCACTAGGATTTAGCATTTATGCCATTCAACTGTGGTTTCAGGATTTTACTGGATCAGAGGCTCCTTGGGAAAGGATCTGGTCTAGTTACCTATTCTCTCAGTGCCTAATACAGTGCCTGGCACTCAGGAGATCCCAATGAGTTTCGGTAAACTACACTGAAATGAAGGCTAAAGCCAGTTCTATATGGAAGGTGAACCAGAGGGTCTGGGGTATCACCACGACGCTGCTGAGTCCCACTCTGAGTACTCTAACTCTCCAGGATGCCCCTTGAAGATCAAGAAATCAAAAGATGTTGGGATTGGGAAGAATCTTAAAAGCCATGTATTGCAGCTGCTAGTCTGATATACGGACAGTGTGATGATTTTTTGATGTCATCCTGGTTAGACTAAAGCCCCTAGTTATTTAATCAAACGCTGATCTAGGGGTTGTTGTGAAAGCATTTTGTAGATGTGATGGAAGTCCACAATCAGTTGACGGTAAGGAAGATCATCCTAGATAATCTGGGTGGACCTGATTCAATCAGTTGAAAGGCTTTAAGAGCCAAACCCAGGCTTCCCTGAAGAAGAAATTCTTTCTGTAGATAGTAGCTTCAGCCCAGGCCAGAAAGAGTTCCAACCTGTCCTTCCTAAAGGCCTGCTTTATGGAGTTCAGACTTGCTAAGCCAACCAAGACCATCACATAAGCCAATTCCTTGTAATACATCCCTTAATATATACCTTCTAGGGGTTCTGCTCCTTGGTTGAACCCTGATTGATACAGATGACCTCTGCAGCACACCCATCCAGTGTCTTCTTGTATGCTTCCTTTGATGGGGAGTTCACTGCCTCTTGAGGTAGCATAGCCCATAGGTGTCTGGTCAGCTTCAACTCTAACTAACAAGTTCTGCCTTATATTGGATTTGATGGAGTCTTTCTATGGCCTCTACCCTCTGGTGCTGTTCAGCCACTCAGGCTCAATCAACTCAAAGTTGGTGCTTTTGCTTTGCAGTAGCCCAGCAGATATTTGGAGACTCATGCTCTCCATGCCTGCCCCTGCCATGTGTCCTTCATTTGACATGAGGGTTCCCCCTCTCAGTATACTCCAGGTGGTTGATGTTCCTCTTAAAAGTTTGTAGACACATGTGGCCTGACAGGTCTAGAAGAGAGCAGGCATTGACCTGCACCTACACTCCACTGTGGCCTGCAACAGAGTCAAATATATCTGGTGCCATAGGATCATGAGCCTGGGGACCCCCATGTGCCTTTGCTAGATTCCAGCCCATGGAAGCTGGAGTCCCTTCTTGAAAGCAGGAATGAACATAAGTTTTTTCTTCTAATGGGGGCTGCAAGCCATACTGCCCCTTGGGACTTAGGGTAGACACCATGAAGGAGGAGCCAGTTTCCCACTTTGACATTTAATTATGTGGACCTGAGGAGCATCCTTGGTGGATGGGGAAGAAAGGAGGGCAGCTGGAGAATAGTGGACTCCTATTTTCAGGCTTCCCCGTGGGGCCAGCCCTTCTTTACCCCTCTCTTCCCTTTCCATTTATCCTCGTTACCTCCCTTCCCGCCCTGGCCCCCTACAGTGATGATACAGCATGTGGCCCCACTTGGGCCTCACACCTGGCTCTGATGGCACAAGTCACAGCCCCACACCAGCCTCAGAAAAGGGTCCACCAGCTCTGAGGCCACTGGCTCCGACATTCCATAACCAGATTCCTAAGGATTTTTCCAGCTCTACACATTCTTACCCTTAAAACCACAGTTCACTTCTCAAGTCTGCTCCCAGAAGCCAGGTCTCTAGGTTGCTTAGATCCTTGCTACTCAAAGTGTGGTCTTGGAGCAACACTGTCAGTGCCCCATGGGGGCTTGTGAGAAAAGCAGAAATGCACGC
Source organism: Manis pentadactyla (assembly GCF_030020395.1). Lineage (NCBI taxonomy): Eukaryota > Metazoa > Chordata > Mammalia > Pholidota > Manidae > Manis > Manis pentadactyla. Next base: position 215,259,561 of record NC_080020.1, read on the forward strand.
CCTGCCCTAGACCTGCTGATTTAGAATCTGCATCTAAACAGATCAACCAGGTCATTCCCCTGCACATTACCATTTGTGAAATTCTGCAATTCTGCACTGTTGAGCTGTCCTTCTTCAGTTCCCCCTGTGGAACACCTCCTCTAATACAGATGGGGAGACTGAGACACACCAGGGAGTGTCTGCTCCTCCTATGAGTACTTGGGGGGCAGACAGAGACAGAGCTGGAACGATTTGTCCAAGAACAGAGCAAGAACCCAGTTTCTAGCTCCCAGGCCAGGCTCCTGCTTTGAATTCCCAGCAGCCATGTGCCCCCCACACAAAGGGGTCGTTGTGTGTTACTGGAGGAAGAAGGAGGGGAAAGCAGGGGTAGTAAGAAGCTGGCTTTTAAGAAGGAGCAGAGTGGGAGGTTGGGCCCAGTCTCTCAGGGATCCCAGGAGACCACAGGACCAGGAGGATGGGAGCTTTTTGCACTAGGCGACAGGTGAGACTGGCTCTCAATAATGGGAAAGTGAATGTGTGACTTGCAGCAGTAGGCTGGGGTAGGGGGGGGTGTCCAGGTGAGGGGCAGAACTCTGGGAGCTGCCTGGGAGCTGCGTTGGCATGGGCAGTTTCTGGATGAAGAAGGGTGGCCAGCCTGGGAGGCAGCAGCCTCAGCTGGGCCATTGATTGCCCTCTCGACCGCCTTGAAAGGCATTTGTCACGTGACTGTCTGAGGACCAGCGGCTAGCAGAGGGGTCAGGAGGAGGCCCAGACAGAACAGGCAGGCTGGCTGCTCACTCTCTTCTGTAAAAGCCTGTGGGTGTGCGAAGAGCGTGGAGGCAGGCATCAGCAAACAAGGCTCCTAGGCCAGCTCTGAGGATAACCTTCCATGTTGCCCTTCAGCATGCCCCTTTCTCCGAAATGGATTCTAGTTTCCACTGTAAAGTGAGAGGGTTGGAGCTAAAATACTGACTTCTCCTTGGGCAAATACTCAATCCATAGTCCTGAGGGCTAGAGATCCTACAACTGAGGGCTCTACATGGATGCTGGTACCCATCTTCTGTCATTTGTGACATTCATGCAGAAAGGACTGCAGAGGCTCCACGGGGGAAGGCGTTTCATGGCTCCGGGAAGATACTCCTTACAGTCCTTAGAGGGCGTAAGCCCTGGTACTATCATTTTATATTTCTAGGATCCTGGGCTAATTTCCTAAACTCTCAGAGCTTCCCCTACCTTGGCAGTAACAGGATAGTAAGCCCTGCCCTCCCAGGGCAGTTGTGGGAATGCAGGCAGTTCGCAGTGCCATGGGCAGTGCCTGACCTGTTATAGACGCGGATCAGTTCCCTGCAACCAAGGCTGGGGTGGAGGGTGAGGGAGTGCTCATCCTGCGTCTCTACTGAAGTTTGCCTAAACTGATAATGATCTCCGTCAGAGCTGGGTGTCTTCCTTCGCTGCTGGCTGACTGCAGGGAAGTCATTTTTACATTTTTTTTATTACAAAATCAACTCACAGATTCACCGTTTGTGCTGCCAGCTGAAAGCTGTTTATAGTGGTGATTTGCACCACATTCATCTGTGCTTGTATATGTTTTCTTTGAAAATACTTATTGTGTTTGTCTTGTCCCCACTGGGGCCAGGCGTGTGTCTTCTATTCATGTCCTATTCTCCCTCCCATTCCCTCCATGTCTCCAGCCCCCAACCATGATGTGTGCAAACTGGATGTGCAGTCAGGAGGCACAGCAGTTAGAAGGACCTCTGATCAAATAGATCCACTTTGTAGATGAGGAAATTGATGGTCATAGAGGACCAGCAACTGAGCTAAGTGGAACTGAAACTTTTGCCTCCTTGCTCCAGTCCAGGGTAGGTTCTCCAACCCTCACTCTTCCCTGACTGGTTTTCTGCAGGATCCTCATGCTCAGTGGAGGAAGCAAGACCCCTGCGTCTGGATTTCGGGCAGACTAGAGCTGTGCATGAGGATCTGGGAAGCCTAGGATGGGGGAATGGGATTAAGAGGATAAAGGGAAGGGTATGGCAGCCTCTGGTTCCCAACCCCCTAACCCCACCCGTTAGAAAGAAGAGGTAGCTGTGGTCATGGTAATTTTTTTGGAAATAGAGATTCCCTTCCAGTGGGGGAAGTAATAATCCATGAACAATAATATTAATAACACTAATGATTGCACATGTTGTTTAGGTGGCTCTTCTGTAGCAGGCACTTTCTTTACATTATCCAGGTTAATCTTGGGAGGCAGATTGCATTACCCCCATTTTGTAAAAAACAAACAAGTTCAGAAAGACTTGTAAGAGTACAAACTTGTGGTAGGGGGTAGGGGGCAAGTAGAGAAGTGGGTTAAGAGATGAACCCAGGCATCTGGCTTCTAAGCCAGTACCCATATCCCTACACCACCCTGCAGAAAAGGCTTGTGTGGTTAGAGAGGTGGCCTGTAGGCAGGCAGGAAGGAACTGCTTACCGAGAGTGGGCAGTGGGTCTGCCCAGGCTGGGCTGCCCCTCCACCCCATTGGGAAGTAATGAGAGAACTGGGAGCACTGGAGTGATAAGCAGCCAGAAGGCCCAGTGCTGAGACAGATGGTGGTTCATGGGGGGAACACTCTGGGATGATGGCAAGAACTCCAGACTGGGCACCCAAAGGCTTAGGTTCTAATCAGGGCTATATCTGCAACTTGCTGCATGACTTCGGGCAAGCCACTCACCTCTGGGTGTCTGGATGATTATTAATATCTCCTTTTATTTGGAGACTTTGAGGTTTCAGGAGTGACAGGTCACTTCTGCATTCCTTCTTGGAAAGATGTAAAAAAGTACAGGTTCCTTCATGAGCTGCCTGCTCGAAATTACAATCTAAAGATTCCCAGGCCATGTTGGTGGGTGATGGGAGCCTGTGCTCAGCTGAGAACAGGTTGGAAGCTGAGGAAAGAGCAGAACAAAAGGTTTTCTGCCCAGCTCCATCAGCCAATCAATCACCTGGTCTCTTGTTGCTTTAGAGGCGCAAAGAATCCGGGGGCCTGCAGTGGGAGAACAGGCACCTGTGAGCCCGTGGCAGTCTCAGGTAGGGCCTGGTGCTAGGCACAGCTCTGGCACGTGGTCTGGGTTGGTCAGGGGCTAGGGCGTTGGGGGGCAGCAGGCTGGCTGTAGTGTGCTACAGCAGGAGGCTCTCTCCTTCTGGGGAGGAGAAAACAAGCTTTGGCTACTGGGTGCCCTCAAGATACAAGAGTCTGGACTGGGTTCTTGAAGTGGAGAAAGAACTGGCAAAAAATTCAGGGCATGGGAGTCAGAGAGGCTCAACCGAATCTGGGCAGGTACCATAATTTCAAATCGCAATGCTGCGGAGGAGTCATTTACACTCAGAGCCTTAGGTTCCTCTAAGCTTTTAGATTCTAAAAAAGGGGGGTAATAATGCCCATCTTGAAGGGCTGGTGAGAAAAATTAAATGAGAAGATACAAATGAGTGTCACCTAGTGAGCCTGACAGCATAGATAATAGATGGTGGCTGCTGTGATTATTGTTCCTATTGCTGCTCTTAATAAGAATACGAATAGAATTATCCTGAACAAGTGGAAGGAGTGGGGGCCTTGCTACCCTCTGGCTGTGTGACTCCCATCACCTCTCTGGTTCCTTATCTGTGAGAGGAAGGGGTGGTATCAGATGATATGGAGGCTCCTTCCTGCTCTGACAGCCTCTGGGCTATGAATAGATGGGGCTGGGGCCCCGGAGGAGTTTAATGACTCAACAGCTAGAGAGGTTAAGCTTTCCCAGAAAAGAGTTTCCATTTGTGTTTGATGAACTTAGGGCACAACAAAGGAAGGGTTTCCTGGCTGAGAGGCCAGGGATTTGGGGGGCTGGAGGAATCCCTGCAGTCAGTGGAGGCTGTGACTAACCAGGTGAATGACCAACTCAGACCCTGCTGACCCTCAACCAATCAGGACTTCCCATGAGAGGCCTGCAAGCTGGCATCACTGAGCATGTCTTGGCCACACCAGTCCTGGCTGGCTCTGGGCTTCACGGCATATGGAGGCAGAGGAAGCAGCCGAGAGAGACCGGCAAGGAAAGAGCACTGGACTTGGAGTCAGAATATCCAGCTTCTCACTCTAACTCTGCCGCTCATCAGCTGTGTGGCTTTGGGGGTGTCATTTCCCTGCCCCAAATCCCCTCGCCTTCATCTGTACAATGGTGCCAAAAAGCTGCCCTGGCCACTTCCTTGAGCTGCGACGGCTGAGACTCAAAAGATGTGATGAAAGTGCATTGTGATCACTAAGGTCCAAGTGAATGGGAAGTTCTGTCATTATTTTATTCCAAATGGGCTCTCAGTGCCTCAGGAGACCCATTTGGGTCTCCAAAGGCATCAAGTAGACGCAGGCCACTGCCTTTGGGTCTTGGGTCAAGAACAGTCTAAAACAGGGCCCCTTCCAGCACTCTGATCACAGCCCAGAGAGGTTTTTCTAGAGCAGAGCCCCTGTGGACAGCTTCCAGCCAGGTGGCATAGTCAGAGTGAGAGGTGACAAAAAGCCAGAGATGTTTGGATGGGGCAGGGGGTGAATGCCGATCTGGGGTCTTTGATGCTCTTTCCTCTTGCCCAGCACTTTGTAAATAAATATCTCCAGAACCATGCTCTGCTTCTATACCCAGTTTGTAGAATCTCTCTTGGTGAGGACTGCAGTCACTTTGGGAAATGGCGGGGCTGGAGGGGAAGGATGATGCCCTCATTTCTGCAACCTTAAACCCGTCAGTAGCATCCTCTGAGTACTCATGTGCTTCCGAGTACTGTGCCAGTGCTACGAGCACAGAGGTGGGAACTGCAGGGCCCTGCCCACATGGCAGTTAATTACAGTGTGGTTGAAGAGACAAAACACACCCCCTAAAATGTAAATAACCAGATAAAAGAGCCTACGCTCTGTCACCCAGGTTGTCCTGTCAGTAGTCCTGCAGCTGTCCAGAGCAGTGGCCTGGGAGACTTGAAGAAGGAGGTGGGATTTGAGCTGGACCTGAAAGGTTACCTTGGACAAAATAAATAGAAGACAGAGGAAAAAGGTGTGCCAGATGGGCATATGTAAAGTGTTCTCAGGGGGCAGTATGACTGCAGTGGAGGGACCGTGTCAGTAAGAAGTGAGAAATGAAGTTGACATGAAGATTGGAGCCAGGTATGAAGGTCCTTAAAATTTGGGATAAGGAACATGGACCAAATTCTATGGGCAGTGGGGAGCCATTGAGGGCTTCTGAGAAGGGTATTGATATGATATATGGTCAGAGCTGCATTTTGGGGAGATTCTTTCTGACAGTATTGTCCAGGAGCGCTTGCCCTTTGGGGATATCAGGCTGGAGGCAAGAAGGCCAGTTAGGAGGTTACTGTGGAGCCAGGCACTATGGGACTAAGAAAGGAATGGGAGACACATGGCCAAGGGCGTGGTGTATAGCAAGAGTGAGAGAAGGCCTAAGGGTGTTCAGTGCTCCTGACACCCTGGTCTGGTCTGATCCTTCCCAGGAAAGCAGGCTTCTCTTTGAGCAGGACTGAGTCTCACTATCTTGCACTAAACTCACAGAACCCAGAGGTGCCCCCACTTGGGCCACATCCACTCCTGGGGCCCTTTCTCTTCCAAGAGAGGAAGCCAAAAACCTGTGGTCCCTGTGGTCCCCAGGAGCAGCAATCCTCGAGTCAGGGTCCTGCAGTGGACAGACTGCAGGAACAATATCCAGTCCTGCCTTTTACCCCCTCTACTCCTGTTGACTCCCAGGAAAACACTGCCATCTTGTCATGGGCTACGCCAAGTGGCAATGAGCCCTTGGGAGCTCAGCCAAGGCAAAGAGCAGGACCAGGGAGAGGAGAAGGAATGGGAAAGATGGAACAGCTCATGTAGGCATCGGATGGGCTCTGGGGGAAGGCTGGCCGGGAGCACGTCAGGACCGGGGGGAGCTCTTGGGATCATTTCAGCCAACCCCTCATTGTCTGGAGGTTAGCCAGAGACCCAGGCAGAGGAAGAGACTTGCCCAAGGTCACACAGCAAGCGAAGTGTTGGAGCTGGGCTGGAATCACATGTTTGGGAGAAGGTTAGGAGAAAGGTGTTTACTCTTGTCTGGGCACTTTTGAATAGCACACATGGCATCACTGGAGATTCCTTTCCTGGACACTGGTTTGTGTGCTTTAGTGTACGTGATTGTATGCCCTGTATGTGCCTGTGTGTGTACGTGTGTGTGTGTGTGTGTGTGTGTGTGTGTGTGTGTGTGTGCCTGCACCTATGTTCTGAGTCTGGGTATGTGTGGCCTCCTACACTATGGTCTGCCCTGGCCTGGAGAATAGAACGGAGGCCATTCCTGTGAGGTGACTGTTTTCCTGGGACAGCAGAGAAGGCAGTGGACAGGGCTGGATCTGGCTTCCAGCACCAGATTTGCCGCCCTAAGAAAATAAAGGCACTGCCTGTCGGTGCCCAAACTCCAGACCTGGACACACACACACATACACACATCCCAAACAGCATTCAGAGCCACTGTTACAGGGTGTTTCAGACACCCAAAGTGACTCGCAGTGCCGCGGAGTGCCGAATACCTGCATCCACACGTCTCCCTGGAGCCCCAGCCAGTGTAGACGCTCCCCGGTGTCCGAAGCCCATGTTCAGGGACACGGAGGAGTTGAGCGTTCCCTGCCGCTCACACTCAGAGCCCTGCTCCAAGGCCTGGCCCGGCCACACCCCTCCTCCCCAGCCTCCGCCGGTCGTTCCTGCCCCTCTCACACACTTCAGAGTCCCCTGGGGCCCTCGCACAGCCTGGCAGGGACAAGTTAGGGCTGGCCCGGCGGGAGAGTCAGGTCCGGAGCCAGGAATCGGAGCCTCCCCCGAGTCCTGTTCCCGCGAAGCAGACACGCCAGGCTGAACTCGGGTTTCTAGGAGCGCGGGGCTCGGCGCCTAGACCTTCTCCGGGGGAACCCCCAGCCCCGGCCGGCTCCGGACTACCCCGGGACCCGGCGCCCAGCCCCCGGGTTCCCGCCCCGGCCCTGCGAGTAGTTACCGATGGTGGTGATGACGGTGATGGCGAAGTAGAAGGAGCCGGCGAAGCGCCACTGCACGCCGGCCTTGTGCGGCTTGAGGCGCAGCACGACGCGCTCGAGCTCCTCGTAGCCGCCCTGGCTGAGGTTGTAGCGCGCCCGCAGCTCTTGCTGCCGCAGTTCCAGCCGCTGCCGCTCGATCATCTCGGGCTCAGACTCCAGCGCGTCGAAGACCGCGGCGCCCACCAGCAGGTAGGTGAAGGTGCACACGATGAGCGCCAGCGTGCGCACGTTCTGCCGCTTCATCGTCCAGCCCGAGCCGCCGCCGGCCCCCCGGCGCCCCCGGCGAGCGCTCCGGCCCCGGCCGCCGCTGCTGCTGCCCCGGAGGCGGCCTGGGGCATGGCTGCGCTCTCCGCTCCCCGCGCCGGGCACCCGCTCCGCGCCCTGGGGCCGCCGCCGCCGCCGCCGCCGCCGCGGAGCTGTCCCTTCAGCACCACCCACCGCCCTCCTCCGCCCGGCCCCGCTCCCGCCCCCTGGCCCCCGCCCGCCGGCCGCCTCCTCCCGCCAGCCCTCCCGCCCAGCCAAATAAGGACTGGGGAGACGCGCCGAGGGAGGGAAGAGGGGGGCCGGCGGAGGGGGAGGGGTGAGGGAGCGAGCAGCAGAGGCGCGGAGAGACCGGGCAGGACGGGGAGAGACCCAGAGAGAGACATAACTAGATGGAGAAACGCATGTAACTATAAGAGAGAGAGAGAAGCAGAGGGGGTGTGACAGACGAGGACATAAAACCAGAGGTAGACTCATAGACACACAAAAAGAGGAGGCAGACAGAAAAATACAGAGCGCGAGGGGCAGAGAGGGGAAGACGGAAACAGAAAGAGCGGCTGGCTGAGACAGGGAGACCTGGAGCAGGAGATAAACTGATGACACAGAAAAAAAAAGCAAGAAAGGGAAAAAGAACAGAAGGAGCGAGATCCCACCTCACCCCGAACCCTCAGCAGAAATCACAGTATGCTATAGCAGGGAGAGCCCTTTATTATGTGGATGAGGAAACTGAGGCACAGAGAAGTCAAGCGACTTGCAAGGGCACACGGTGAGTTAGTGCCAGCACTGGGACTCAGCTAAACTTTTCCTCCTCCCAGCCACACCCCCTCCCCAGTGCCAAGCTGCTGGTTGTCTTAGAAACAGAAGGGCACAGCTGTGGACCTGAGCACAAATGGGCCAACACCCAAGGGAAAGCCCTGCTCTCATGAAAGGTGTCCCTTCCCAGTCGGCAGGGCTCCTGGAACTGGCCCAGAAAGCCCAGGCTGGCAGCCTAAGCCAGTAGCACCCGTTCCCAGGGTCTCTTGCACTGCTCCCAGGGGCTCCCAGGTTGTCTGGAAATCCATAACCCCTATCCTGCTTCAGTGGGACAGGCTGGGCTGCCAGGGACAGCACGGGACACCACTGTGGGGCATCCAGCTGAACTGGGATCTAGCTGGAATGTGGCAGGTGGGGCCCAGGTCAGGAGGCTTGCTGACAGACTAGAGGAACTGAGAGGCTTCCCTGTGCCTCAGTTTCCTCATTTGCCAACATGGTGGCAATGGCAGTGAGGAGGGGCAGGCTGTGGGACCTCAGGCAAGGTGTCATTTTCCCTTTCAGAGTCTCACTTCCTTATCTCCTCGATGAGGTGTCATGGCAGATGATCCCACAGGCCTTGCTTAGCATCAAACAACTCCAGACTTGGATGGGCTGAGTGAGCAGAATGATTGGAATGTAAATCCCACTGCCAAGGAGGGTCAAAAAGTCTTTCACGGGACCCTGGCATGGGCCCTGAGGAGAGACGTGGAAGAGGCCCCAAGCCCCTGACTAAGCATAGGCTCCAGAGACAGCCAGCCAGAAGTGGAAGCACCGTGTGCCCATACCCTGGACTGACCTGTCACGACTGGACACGCCACTGCTTCTCCCAGGAGTGTCACCACCCACTGCTTCCTTCAAGCATTTATTCAACAGTATGTATCAAGCATCAGCTGTGTGTCAGGCTAGGCATGTCACATACATTATCTCTAGTCCTTGCCACAATCCTGCAAGGTAGGTATCGTTATGTCCATTTAGTAGATGGGAAACTGAGGCTAAAGGCAGTGCAGAGGACTGCCCAAGGTCATTCATCTGGGAAGAGACTTGAGCTGCCTCTTAAACCCATACTCTTCTCCTTAATGACTCCTTGGGCCTCAGTTTTTTCATCTGTAACTGGATGGCTCGTTATACCAGTTCTTGAATAGATTGCTGTACGAAATCAAAGGAGATCACATGTGTGCAAATCAGACAGTATGAAGCTCTGTATCAACTTCTTCTCTCTAAGGATGCAGGTCTCTGACCAGAGCCTGATGGGAAGGCCCTGAATTGTGGCACCTTGTCTCCACCCCACCTCCTCCACCCCAAAAGATCTTGTGATTGGGTCAGATTCTTTGATCTGACACAAACTTTCTGACCCCACCCCTTTGGCATGAACTCAGCTACTGCAGGCATCTTTTCCACTTGGCATCTTCTGGCTCTCTGGGAAGAAAAGTACTGTCTTTCTTGGCTTTCCAGGGGTGAGGGTATACGTCAGATCCTGTGCTGCTGGTCACAGCCACCCTAGAAGCCAATTACCCCCAAACTGGTCTAGATGAGCAAGTGGCTTGCAGGACCTAGTTTTCAGTAAGAAAGGCTGTATCCGGCATCTGCTTGCTTCTGGCTGCTAAGCCAGACTGCTGTGCAGATGAAAGGTGATATGATGAGTGAAAGAGCTTTGGAAAAGGAAAAAAGCTCTTTTTAGGGACAGGCCATTTATTATTAATTATTATGAAGTTTATTTTCATAGCACTTCAGAACTAGAATGACCTTCATTTAGTCCAACCCTCTCATGTTACAGATGAGGAAACTGAGGCCCAGAGAGTAGGAAGGGGACTGTCCAGGTCACATGATGAGTGAGATGGGACCAAGACTCATGTCTCATGGCTGGGGTCTTTCCTGTAGCTTCCATGATGTGAGGGGCGAGGACACTTGCCAGTGGGGAAGCACAGTGCATCCAGAGGCCACCTGGAGCCTAGGAGAGCCTCTGTGTCTTCTCCTCCTGCTCCTCTTCTCTCCTTTCTCTTAAGGATGGGGTACAGATTGGGGGAGCCATGCTAGTGCCAGTCTAGGTATCTGAGTAGCTCCTGGGTGCTGCAGGTAGGCGTGCCATCCACTGTCTCCTGCCCCCAACCTCAGTGGGATTGTGCCAAAGACCTCAAAGCCCATCCCACTCCCTCTCATTCAGGACTCCTGGGGCCTGCCTGGACCCTCACCCTCACCCCCTGCCCAGGGCCAAGTGTCAGAAAGCACCTTTATCTGTTCTGTCTATTATCAATGATAAAAATGGCTCAGCTGTGGCTTCTCTATGTTCTTCTTTTTTTTAAATCCATTGGTGACTCTAGTGGAGAAAGCTTTGAGCCAGTTAGAGGAGCTGCAACAGAAAGACAGGGCAGTGGTTGTCACAGAGAGGTGCACCAGGGATTCTGGGCTCTGAAGGCAGACTGATGGGATTCAGAGTGCTCAAAGTGTGGTCTAGGTGTTTCTTGGTGTGTCTCTGTAGGAAGAGATGTGGCAGATCCATCTGGATCCATCCATCCATTTACAGAGCGTAACCAGTCCCAGTACAGCCAGCTTGCATTTGTCAAGAGACACTGTTTGTTTAACATCTCAAGCCCAAACCAAACACAAAAGGCAGCTGTTCACAAAGGAGAGGCTGTGGGAGCTGTTGCTGGGAGGTGGACACCTGGCTCTGTTATGGTCCTGCCCCAGAAGAGCTGGGTGACTAGCTCAGGATACAGATTTGGGTCTCCTATCAGTGAGAGTGAGGACCAATGATCTTCATAGAGTTGCTGTGGGGGCCAGGCTTGCTCCATGCCTTAGCAGGAAGCCTTGGTCCAAGATCTGGATCTACTGCATTTGACAAATTCCTTCCCCTAGAGAGGGGCTCCTTGGTGGTCTCCATCTCTGATTCTGAATACCACACTAAGATGGGCATCCTTGTATGTGTGTCCTTAAGGACCTGCAGGGAATTTTCACTGAGACATATACCCAGAAGCGTCCCAGTGCTATGTCCACTGCATGTCACCAAACATTGTTGGGCTTTCTTGGTTGTCACTCTCCCCAGCAGTGTACAACATCGCCCACTTGGCCCACACCATTTTTGCCATTTGTATGCCTCTCTATTTTCTACTAATTTCCCCCTTCTCTCCTTTTCCCTTCTCCCTTTACCACCTCCCTCTCCCCTATACTTGGGACAGGGACAGTAAATAGATAGAGCCAACCCTTACTGGGGCCTCAGGCAAGCCAGCAGGGGATGGGAGAGAGAGATCTGGGAGAAAACCAGCTGCTGTTCTCCAGCCTGGGGGTGTGTGTGTGTGTGTGTGTGTAGGAGGCTATGAGCCTGAGACTCTCAGCTTCAGTCCTGGTCTCCTCTCTTCCCATTCTTCCATCTCCTGGCCCTTATTTTCCCCTTCACTCACATTCACCTCTGTGTTTGGTCACAGAATAATTAAAGCTGGAGGAAACCTTGGACTATACAGTGCTCATGAGGAATGAGGCCTGATGAGGTGCCAGGCCTCACAGCTTGCTGGGCCAGAGCTAGGACTCAAGCCCAGCTATCCTGACTTTCACACCTTAGCTACAAGATAAGTTCCCTAAACGCACCCTGTTCCCATTGTAAGAATTAAGTCCCTTAAGTCTATCCTCCACAGAGATTCTGGAGCTGCATGGCTATGCTCCCTGGCAAGTATGTTGCTGGTAAGGAAAAAAGTGAGCCTGGAGATCTAGTCAACAGCCTCAAAAATCTTGAGATCCTTTTTTTTTTTTCAGGTTTATGGCTTCTGAGAAGCAAGCAGAGGCAGCCTGTTCTCAGCACCAAACACAATAATTATAATAGCACTTGCAGTGATTAATCAGTCAGTAAGTATTGAGTGGTGCCTGTGAGCATGCATAGCAGTGTGTGTGTGTGTGTGTGTGTGTCTGGGCTGGGGAGAGGACAAGAGAAGTTACTCCCAATGAACAGATTTTAGGTGTCCTTTTCTCAGGGAGGGTCTGGGTCACCACCATGGTACTCCTTGGATAATGTCCTGTTCTGGCTGAGGTTGTGGTTCTTTCTGCTGGAAGAGGAATCCTGCCCCCTGTGGTCCTGGCTACTGGGCTCTAGACCATCTGGGAGAGAGGAATTGAACAGAAGCAACTTCCAGGTCTGTCAACCAGATTAATGAGGGTTCTCACCAGCATGATGTATGTGGCACAACCAAAGGAACTTGGGATGCTCAGCCTGGAGAAAAGGTGCAGGGAATGTGTGACCTTTCACATGGAGGAGGGATTAGCTTTGCTCTGGGTGGCCTGGGAGGGCCAGTGAGCTATGGGGAGGTGTTATAGTGAAAGAGATTTCGGCTCAAAATAGATGGAACATTCTCTATGCCTCTGAAGAAGGAATGGGCTGCCCAGGATGCAATGAGCTCCTGGTCAATGGAATGCAAGCACAGTCTGGTTGATCTCTTGGGTTGAAGCCATTTTAGAAGGATCCAAGGAGCTAGTACAGTGCCTGGCACTTAGTTGTTCTGCAGGAAATACCTTGGACTTGATTGCTGAATGTACTGGGTTTGGGGCTGGATTAGATGCCTTTTGTGGTTCAGCTGGGCCCAGTTCAACATTCATGGAGTAGTCCTTCTGTGCTACACTCTTTGTCCCCTGCAATTCCCTGGCCCCAGGGAAGGCTGCACCTGGAGTCCTTACTGTGCCTTCACCGCATTGCTTCCTCCCACCCTCCAAAGACCCCAACCACCCTGCCCACGGAGACACTACACCCTGCTGCCTGCAGAGGTCCAACATTCACAGGTGGGAGTTAAAGGCCTGGAGGCCCTAGGACTCCAGCAAGGGAAATGGGCCTTTGGCAGGCTAATTACTGGGAGCTGATTCTATTAAGAAGATAGCTCGCTCTAGGCAAAGTAATTACATCTAATCAGCCCCTTGCAGCAGTCCAAAGGGACAGCCATTTGAGCCAGACACATATGTGAGTAGGAACATCAAAGAAGCCTGAGGCTCAGGCCTGGGAGGACTGGTCTGCCAGGGGCTGCTCAGAAAATGGTCCTTTAGCCTCGTGCCCAGGCTGCTCAGATCTCAGGTCACAGTGGGGCTGCAGCACCACAGAAGCAACACTGAATGAGGACTCAAAGAGCTGGGCTGAGACTTGGCACTGCCACTAAGGAGCTGCATTTCCTGGAGAGAGCATGTCTCTGACCTGAGCCTCAGTTTCTCTGTCTGTCAAATGAGTAGGATGGACTAGAGAGGGTTCATTCCAACTTTTAAACTCTAGTCCATCTCAATATTGTATTTATACTTAAAAATTTCCTAAGAGGGAAGATCTTATGTTAATGTTCTTGTAAAAAAAAAATAAATAAATACAGAGGTGGAAGAAAATTTTCAGGGGTGATGGATCTGTTTAAGGCATAGATTGTGGTGATGGTTTCACAGATGTATACTTACCTCCAAACTTGTCAAGTTGTATACATTATACATATATATTCTGTATGTCAGTCATCCCTCAATCAAGTGGTTTAATAAAAACAAGAAACACTAGTTTATCCAGTCCATCTGGTTGGGATTCTAGTCCACGCTAAAATGAGCTGACCAGCTAGAGAAGAACCTGTTTGAAATCCGTAATCACAGAAATATCTGCTGTAAGATCTAAATTTTCAGACTTTTAAAACATAACTGAGATAATATATTTTTAAAAAATTATGGTTGCCCTCCTGGCATTCTTTTTTCCTCTAGAAATTTAATGAAATGTGTGTTCCTTCAAAGACAGCCCTGATTTTTGGGGGCCATGATTTAGTGGCTTCTGAGCCCCAGGTTCTTTGAGGAAATTGGGTCATATTAGTGTGGGAAGGAATGGAAGAGGAGACCCCTGGAAATGAGGGGGTGATGAGCAAGATGGAGACAGATGAGACCCTGGGTCACGGCAGTGTCTGTTCTGTCTGTACTGGTTCCTTTCCCAGAGAAAGAACTTCCTGAAAGATTTTTGGACACTGTCAGGATGCTAACGAGGGATTTTAATCATCAGTCCCTTGCATCGCTGAAATTCTGATTCTGGTCAGTGGTGTGACCCAAACTCACTCAGTGGGCAGCCTTGTGGAAGGGACAAACGGCAAGAGACCTCTACAGTGACCAGCTGTGGACACCGGACAAGCCATGGTGAACCTCAGTTTCCTTCTCTGTACCATGGCAAAATGAAGAAAGCAATCTCCTGTAGCCTCCCTCACACAGTGGGTGGGGCACTCCAGGCAAGATGATGAATGGGAAATTAAGACTCATTAATTAATTCTGTTACAAGGTGAGAGAGAATGTAAACTCAAAGCTTCTGCATAGCAAAGGAAGCCAACAGAACAATGAGGCAACCTATGGAACAGGAGAAATGATTTGCAAATCATATATCTGAAAAAAGGTTCATATCCAAAATAAGTGAAGAGCTCATGCAACTTAAGAGACAAAAAACCCAAACAATTCAATTAGAAAATAGGCAGAGCATCTAAATAGAGATTTTTCCAAAAAAGACATACAAGTGGCCAGCCGGTACATGCAAAGGTGTTCAATAGCACTAATCACCAGGGGAATGCAAATCAAAACCCCAGTGGGTTATCACCTCTGTTAGTCAGAACGGCTAGTATCAAAAAGATAAGAGATAACAAATGTTGGTGAAGACATGGAGAAAAGAGAATGCTTGTGTACTGTTGGTGGGAATGTAAATTGGTGCAGCCATGATGGAAAGCAGTAAAGAGATTCCTTGAAACATTAAAAATAGAACTACCTTATGATCCAAGAATTCCACTTCTGGGTCTTTATTCTCAGGAAACAAAATCATTATCTCAAAAAGATATCTGCGCCCCCATGTTCACTGCAGAATTATTTACAATAACTAAGACATAGGAACAACTTAAGTGTCCATCAGTGGATGAATGGATAAAGAATATGTGGTATATATATATATATATATGTACACACACACACACATACACATATATATACACACACACACTAGAATATTATTCAAAATATTATAAAAAGGAAGGAAACCCTGCCATTTGTGATAACATGGATGGACCTTAAGGGCATTATACTAAATGAAATAAGTCAGACAGAGAAAGACAAATACTGTACAGTCTCCCTTGAATGTGCAATCTTGAAGAAACTGAACTCATAGAAAACAGTTTGTTGGTTTCCAGAGGGGTGGGGGTGGGGGGCAAATGCATGAAGGTGGTCGACAGGTACAAACTTCCCAATATAAGATAAATAAGTCCAGGGGGTATAATATACAGCAGGATGACTGTTAATATCCAATACTGTATCATATATCTGAAAGTTTTTAAGAGAGCCAATCTTAAAAGTTCTCATCACAACAAAAAACAATTTGTAACTGCATGTGGTGATGGATAGCAACTAAACTTATTATAGTAATGATTTGGAAATATATACATACATCAAATTATGCTGCATACCTGAAACTAATACAATGCTTTATGTCAATTATAGCTCAAGAAAAAAATAGATGAGAATGTTATTATTAACAGCTGCCATCTAGGTCTCCCTTTCTGACCCAGCCCTTCTCTGTTTTGATTTTTGTGATTGTAGCTCTGAAAGTGGGATGGCCTTGCTGGAGCAGACCGTGGGGACCACCTGACTTCCAGCTTTCCCTGGCCTTGGTGATCTCAGATGTCTGGTGTTCACGTAATTAGACCAAAGCCTTGGTCTGTCCTCAAAGAGGAGACTGGGTGCTGATTGCAACCAGTGGCCTTGCTAGGCCATGCACAGCTTCTGGGCATTTGCTGGGGGGAAGAGAAGCAATCTTGATTCAGGTGCTGGGGTTGAGGAAAACTGATTCTCTTGGATCAGGCTGGCAGGGAAGAGAAGAAGGGAGTGGGATGTTGGGGGGCAGGGGCACAAAGCAGGCCTCGATGGCTATGCTCCTCAGAGCCCTGCATTAATCATTTGCCAGGAGAGATGCTATGAGGAAGAAGCCACCTTATTCCCCATATTATTCTGGGAGTGGAGAGAAGAGAACGCTAGACCAGGAGGCTGCTGGAAAGCCTGGAGTGTCAGCCTAAGAAACCTACACGGCTACATGGAGGGGCACCAAGTGAATGTGGCTGGAGCTATTCCACCATGAGACCAGGGCCCTCCCAGCCAAGCCACTTTCCTAAGCTGGCCTCCTGTCTTGTGCGATCCACCCACCCTGCACTCCTGGCCTCATCCGCCTTGCTCAGTTTAGGCCTCTTTGCACCAGCCATTCTGTGTTCTTTGAAATGCCTCCAAATACTCTGGGCTCTTTCTTGCTTTTCTGCCAGAAATGCATATTATTGCAGGCACATATATAATTATACTTAGTGCTCCTAACAGCCCTCTGAATGGTAGCATTCCTGTTTTACAGATGAGAACACTGAGGCTCAAGCAAAGCAACTTGTCTAAGCTCTTAGAGGTAAATAGATGACAGATTCAGGATTCAAACTCAGATCAGTTTGATTCCAGAGTCAGCGCATTCACTCTTCCGCCACACTCCCTCACTAGAAAATTATTGAGGGTAGAGCTAGGCAGCAATAGGGAAACAGATTAGAATGTGCTATACAGGGCTTGGCACCTAGCTAGAGCTCAAAAAAATACTAGCTGTGTGAATGAATGAGCAGCTCAGAGAAGAGGCTGTAGGAAGGGCCTGGACCCAGCACCTGGGTTTGCCCCAGGAGGAACAGATGCTTGACTTACTTTATGTAGGAAACAGAGCAGAACTGTGGGTGATGTCAAGTGACTTCAGCTTGCACAGGGGCCAGGAGACAGGAATAAGCTGGACTTGGTGACTGATCTGAGGTAGAGATGAGGGAGGAAGCCAAGTGTCCATCACCTAGCCCAGGCAGGGTCTGAGAAGTACCTCCACAGCTGTGCATGGGCTGAAGGATGCCTTTGAATGGGGTGCCTGGCATCTCCAGCACACAAGTGATCTGAAGGGGAAGAGACCATCCACCCACATGGATGGGGGTTGCTTGGCGCTGGGTCATTCTGGGGAGGTACAGGCAGGTACCTGGGCTCTGTGCTGTGCACATATCAGGTGACCAGAGATGGTGCAGTCCAGTGACCCATGGAATGCACAGCAAGTCAGAGAGATGGAGATCAGCTGAGAGTTAGCACTCAGGCAGAAGGGCACCAAGCCATCAGGGAGATGGAAAAAGTGATGTCGTTAAGGAACAATGTGGCCAAAGGAATGAGCTGTAACTTGCTGGACCCAAAGGACAAATGGGAAAACAGCTGCCAGAGGCCCAGGGGTGTCTGATGATGGCCTGACACTGCCCTGGGGAGGGACTGAGCTCCAGCACAGAAACCAGAAGGAATCACTCCATAGGCTCTATGGATCTTTTCTATCTGCTAATACTTTGCCAAGCAAACCGTCTGGCCTATTAATAAAGCCTTGATGAATTGAGTCAGGACAGGCCTGGCCAGAGGACTCTGCCCTGTTGCAACCGAGTGGATCTAAGGGGGCAGTTGTGAGGCAGAGGAAAGATCTTGGGGTCCAGGGTTGGCATCCCTGGGTTGGCCCTGCCCCTGCCTAGTGTGTAACCTGCCTTCTTTCAATGGGTTGGGAGGATTGTGCCTCTGTTCCCCTCTTCCTGGATTAGGGCTGGGGAAAACCAACCCCACACCATAGTCCAGGGAGGAAACCAGGCTTAAGGGAAAGGGAAAGGGGCTTCCCGGGTCTGGCTTAGGGTGGGTGAGCCATCGAAGGACTGAGCTCATTAGAGGCCAGCAAGACACTCAGTGGAAATTTAGAATCTTGAAATGAGTGCCAAAGGGAACTTATGTATGTGTCTGAGTTGGGGATGAGGTCATCTGATCTATATCCCGTTAATGGGTGAGGAAACAGGCCCAGAGAAGGACAGGGTCAAGTGCATGCAATGTGATGATGTCACTTGGGTTTTGATTGAGTTTGAATCCCATTGCATTGCTGGTTTCCTAATAAGAAAAATCTCTGCCTAGCAAAGAGATGATGGGGTTCCAGGCAATGGCTAGGGAACTGGACTTGAGCAGAAGTACTTGTGTTGACCTTTGGAATCTGGAGAAATGATGACCTGCTTTTTAATTGTGGTCAAAATTGTTTGGAGCCCAATTTGCCTGGTGGAGCTCCTGCTCACCTCCTGCTACCCTGCAGGGCCTGGCTTTCTGCAGAGTTAAGGGGATTTTGTAAAACTCTCCTGGGAGTTTTGGGCCAGGGAGCTTTGGGGTCTGACAGGCTGGGGCTCCAAGAGCTGATTGATCTCCAGGGGCTTGACAGGGGGATACAAACGGCCACACCAAGGCCTCTGTCCTCTCACAAATGGTGATCCAGACACACACTCTCCTGTTTGCACCCAAACTCAGTTTTAAGAGCACATTCAGTGCACATGTGGCCCCACGATCATTTTTCCAAGGAACGAGGATCGTTCCGAGGTCCACCCAGACAGTAGATGGGTCAGGTGGGACTCCGGAGTTGTTCCCCATGACACAGCACAGTTTGTACATCTTCTTCCTCCCTCTGCACACACCTCTAGAGCCTCCCTCAGCCCCTGTGGTCCTCACTGCCAGGCCAGGGCCCCTGAACTCCTCCAGCTTCAAGCCCCACTTCTCGCCTCCCATGACTGAGCCCCTGCATTCTTGGGCTGGACCAGCCTTCTCCCTAAGAGTGGGAAGAGGGATGCAGGAAAGGAGACCCTGTACTTCTGGCTGGAGACAGAGGGAAACGGAGGCATGCAGCTGGCCTGAGCCAAGGCCAGGATCCAATGCTCCTGTCTCCAGCTTCAGCAAGAGAGTCTAGAGCAGCAGGCAAGGGCAGCAGACGGAGCAGCAACGTTCTGTTTCCTTAAGCTCCCAGCTGGGACTGAGAACACCAAATCCTCTTTGAAAAAACAGAATAGGGATTTTAAAAAATCAAGATATTAACCTTTTGAAACTGGACACTCCCCCCCACCCCCACTATAGAGAGATTAAGTTCTTTTCTAAGCGTTTTTTTTTCATTTCTATAAACATCTTTAATTCATGCCGACATCATGGCCGGCTTGGATTATGGATGGATGGAGAGATGAATGGCCTTGTCTCAGCACATATGCGTGCGTGCATACACGTACATACACACGCACACCTAGAGCAGCAGAAAGAGCACGGAGGAGGAGCTGAAGACCTGGGCTTTATTTCCAGCACCACTGCTGAACCCTGAACTTCAGTTTCCTCATCTGTAAAGGGGGTGGTTGGACCAGCCGGGTTTCTAAGAGTCCTTGACATCCCATAGTCTGGAGCGTCCTGGGCTGCGGGGGCTGCCCCCCTTGCCTAGTTCCCTCTCCTTCCTCCACCCGTTTCTAAAGGGCCCTCTCTGTTTCTCCCAGAACTTCTCTGATGGCCTTCAGGCCTGGCCACAAGCACTGGAGGGAGGGCTGGGGAAGCACGTGTTCTGGCTCTGTGTGGAGCCAGAGCTGTTTTTATGGTTATTTCAGCTCTGCTGTAAATGCAGTCAGGTGTAGAGCAGCCAGCAGGAGACTCAGCAAACTGTAGGTGCTTCCCAAAGCCCACTCTGTCTCCTTTAGCCTCCCTCTTTTTAGTTCACCTGGATGCCCATCCCCACCTGAGGCCAGGTTCCCTTCATCTGCCAGAGCCACTGAAGAAACCACGTTGTTCTTTTTCTAGTTTCAGGTTCCCCTAAGCCTCTGCCATGTGGCTCCACTCTGAACCCTTGAATGGTTCCCATTGCTTTCAGGATGAAGACCTGGACTCCTACCTCTCCATCCTGCCTTCAAGGTCCACTTGTTTCATCCCTCTGGGCTTTTGGAGCCTTCTTTCAGTCCCCAAACCCGCTGTGGTCCTTCTGTCTCAGCCCCCAAGTGAATCCTACCTGTGCCCTGACTCACCCCTGTCTGTACCTGGAGCAATCCACTGATGGTCCCCTCCCCAGGGACATCGTCCTTGACCCCAGGTTAGGGCCCTCATGCTCTGATCCTCTGGCTCCCCTCTCCTCCCCAGTGACTATCATAACATTATCATAACAAAAAGACCAGTTACATCTCAGGCACTGGACATCAGTCTCCCCCACTAGACCACAAGTCCCAGGAGGGCAGGGACAGGTAGGTGTGTCTGTTTGGTTCAATACTGTCTCCCCAGCACCTGCTCAATGTCTAGTGCTTGATAGGTACTTGAGTAAATGAATGAGTGGCATCTAAAATTGTTCTCTCTAAATGCACCCGAAACTGGGCACAGCACCTCCCATGCAGTCAGGGCATAGAATTCCTTAAAATAGCCTCACTCTTCTCTGGATAGATAGCTGATCTTCTCCAAAGCTTCCCCCTTTTCCTTCTTGACTCCACAGATTCCCAAACCTCAAATTCTTTTTGAACTTGTCTCTGACCTGCCAACATCATCAGCCTGATCAAGCAACAGAATTCCTATCCACATTTCAGTTCCTTCCATCTTCTCTGATAAGCCCAATCATCTCTGCACCTTGATTATGGTCTGTTCTTGAGGCTGCAGACAGCTGCAGTTATTCTGCGCACTGGGAGGAGGGTAGTTCTAGACTAGCCCTGGCCCGGTGAGGACCAGGAGAGAGGTGCTGACTGTCCTCAATGGCCTTGGGTAGAGGTGGGTCATTTCAGGGGTCTAGTTCTGGCTGGAGCAGAAGTTATGGGAATCCCTAGTTGTCATTTTAGTCAATCCTCTTCAGGATATGCTCATAGAACAACAGTTCCTTGAGATGTTCTGCGAAAGAAAGAATCTTCCCAAATACATTTGGGAAGCTCTGAACATCACTTATAGTTAGCTCTTGTTTGCAAGCATCAGAAGCCAACTCTGCTAACATAAGCTTAAAAGAGATTCATCCCAAGGATCTTGGTCAGAAAACCAAGGTCAGAGACAAAGCAACCAGGAACAATGTCCAGAGTCATGCTGTAGGATCAGCCCCTAGAAGACCCCACTGCTGCCACTGCTGGGCACAGACACTTTAGCTTATGCCACCAGCTCCACCAACACTGAACCTCTAGAACCATCCACCTCTAGAACCATCATCAGTGTGGCCTATGGAAACAGACTTTAGCTGCTGCCCCCTTCCTCACCAGAGAGGGTTCTGCATAGTCCCTGCTGCTTTGCATCACACATTTTGGGTTCAAAGCCTGGGGAAATGCATCTTGTTGGTAGACTGAGGTCATGTGCCTGTACCCTTAGCTCCAGAGAGGCTAGGACAATGTCAACTGGCCACCTTCAGCTTCTTTACTGGGAGGCAGTCATGACTTCTCAATATTGGGGAAATCCTCACACATAGGAAGGGAGAAAAGATACTGTGTGGCCTTAAAGAGTGACAACTCTTCCTTGCGCTGTGGACCCTAGAAACTTCCCTTGGGAGTTTGCAGTGCTCCAGGGCAGCTCCAGTTTCTCACTCTCAGCATGTTGACTTTGGGGGGGGCTGTTCTGGGCACTGCAGGTGTTTAGCAGCATCCAGGCCTCTACCCACTAGATGTCAGGAGCACTCCTCCAGTTATGACAACTAAAAATGGCTAACTATGTTACTAAATGTCCCCTGGGGGATGAATGTGCCCCCAGCTGAAAACCACTGTTCTAGGTCTGCAGTTCATTTGTAGTAGATTTGAGGAGCCAGGATTAATTTAACCTGGTATCCCAAACTTATTTGACCATGGAAAAAATTTTGTTTTTCTCTAACACCTTTTGACTTTATTTTACAGAAATTGGGAAATGCTGGGCCAGCACCTGGAGACCTCCATCTAGGAGTTTCATGAAGGTCAGAAGTGGCACAGGCCAAATGGCCAAATGGCCAACCACCTCCACCTCCCTGAGGAAGGCTGAGGGCAACCTGAGCTCCAGCTTTGTGAAGACCCATGCTCTGGGAGGTAGTTTTGACTCTGAGAAACATTCTCAGGGCTCAGTGGTGGCGCCTGCAGAGTCTCATTCAGCTTGCAGGGTCAGCCTTTTCCCCTTGGCTGTGACCCTGCCCTGCAGGCACAGGTATTGCACTGATCACCAGTGACACTGCCTTGGAGACAAACCTCTTGTCTGTAGCTGCCTTTTGCAGCCCCTGCACGGGTTGGCAAGGACATGGTCTCCAGCCCAGCTGGTCTCCAGTATGCAGGCCCAGCCTCCTAGCCTGTATTCCACACATGGTCACCAGGTCAAGGGCCTTATTACTGTGCAAAGAAGGCCCCTGGACACAGGGTCAAGTCTGCCTCAACCCAGGAAACATCCCCGCCACTGCAGTGCAGGATGAGGCTCACAGGTCCCTGAGGATGGGGCCACCACCTACGGGCCTTGCCTGTGAGAATGAGCTATTACTGGAGCTCCTCCTAGGCCAGGAGAAGGAGTGTGGAGAAGCGTGTGTCCTGGCAACTCAGCTCTCCATTCTGGCGACTTCTCCTGTAGTCTGGCTGTTTCCCCATACGGGTGGCTCAGCTCCCACTTGCAACTGCATCTCTGGGACTCCCTCACGTGGCTTATGGGGCCTCTCAGTGGCCTTCGCTCTTAACCTTGGGAAACCAGTACAGTGTAAATGTAACTGTCAGGGTTAGACAAACATGTGTTTGATCTTGGTTGCCCCTCTAGCCATGAACTTGGGCATGTCACCCTTCTCTGCAAACCTCAGCTTTACTGCCTGCGTAGATTTTTAAACAGCACTTTTCCTGCTCCTACATTTTAGAATTCTGTCTTTTAGGTACTAAGGTGGCCCCTGGGTGGCGGAAGGTGGTACTCCTTGAAGCCTTCCTCAGAACTTAGCGACTGATGCTATGGACCCCAGGGTGCAACTTCATGGGGCAGGGTAGATAAACTGGAATTTTAAAAAAAGAGGCGTAAAAATGCCTTGGATCCCAACCAGCCAGAGGATGCGCGAATGGAAAATTCCTGCTGTGTGTCAGAGGCCCACCTGGCCTGGGTGACAGCCGGCTGAGCCAGACATGCAGGCCCCATGGCATGTTTAGACAGCACTTCCCTGCCCTGGCCACGGTTTACCCTGGCCCTTACCAACACCCATCCTAGGAAAATGAGGAGGCTGTGGGGTCCTTGCCTGGGCTCAGGAAAGGTTCCTGTGTCCGCGTATCTGAGCAGGGGCTCAGGAGTGGTAGAATGAACTGCAGTAGGAAGACTGATGCCCAGGGGTGGCCCCAGACAGTGTCCTCCTGGAAACTGTCTGTGACCCTGAAGTAGCCACTGCCCCTCTCTGGGCCTCAGGGTCCTATCTGTGTAATGCACAGGGTAGACAGGGGGTCTAGCATCCTCACCAGTCTAAATTCCACCGGCGGGCCTACATTTTTTCAGGGATGCCTTAAGAGGAGCCAAGCCCTCCTCCATGGGCAGGGCCTGGGGGCAACACTTGGAAACTGCCCTCAGAGACCCAGCTCACTGTCTGAGGAAGTTGGCTCTGATGTGGGCTGGGAGGCTCCTTGGGCCTCACCATGGCCACGGTGGAGTGGCCCTCAGGCTTTGCACAGAACCCATACCTACAGCTTCAGCCCTCCAGGGGTCCAGAGCCAGGCTGGGGCAGCCTGGCTGGAAGTGCAGGTAGTTGGAGCACTCATGAGGGTCGAACACATTAGTCAAGGTTGGTCTGTAGGTTTCTGACTCTTGGTAGTTTGATTGGCAAGTTGGCCCTATGGGTGGGATCAGTTCTGAGACCCTAACAAGGTCTAACCTGGAATAATGGTCAATTCATCAGGGTGACGCCACCTGGCAGGTCCCTTGGCCAGTGTGACCTGGCCTACTGGACTCTCCCCACACCCCCCACGATTAGTAGCCTGTGCTCGGCTAAGTTTCCCATGGAGAGAATCTCACTCAAGTGTCTTTCACCTTGTCCCTTGATGCCAAACAGATGTGACAAATCTCCCCAAGTCCACCGTTGCTTCGGAACTCTGCTGGTCCCGAGCCAGTTTCTGCCTAGACCACCCCTCAGGGAAATACTTGGAGGAAAGCCCTGGAATGACACTGCCCATGAGCCAGGACAAGCACAGCCCTGGCCCACATGATCCACTCTGGCTGCTTGCTTCTACCAGCCCATTGGAGAGGTGTTTCCAGGCCTGGTCCTGGCCTACCTTTCCTTCCAGTCTCTGTGCCCGGCCATAGCTCTTTCTTTGAGCAAACCCAGTCACTGGGAAAGAACGGTCCCCTTTAGTCAGCCCGTCAGCGCCAGGTCACACCAGCCCTCTGGAAAGCCCGAGCGGCCGCTGCCGCCAGTGAGGCAGTTCCAGGGAAGCTGCCCCTCCTGAGGGCAGTTCCACACCCCGTCTACTCAGGAAATCCTTTCTGCTATTTCTTTTTGTCTTAGTTTCCAGCCTGTGCTTTCCCCCTTCTGCTTCCCTAAGTGTTCCCCAGGGATTCAGGTGACCCAGAAATTTCTTTATTGTGTCTTCTGAGGCCACAGTAAACATCACTGGTGTGTATCTCTGAAGCCCGAGGGTGCTCCAGGCTGGAAATAGGTGGAGTATGTGCATGTGTGTGCGCTGGCAGTGGAGTGGAGGGGATGCGGTTGGTCACATGGTTTAGGATAGGCTTGGTCCCCAGAGAACTCAATGACTCCCTCTTACAAAGGTCTCAGACCTTCCTCCTCCCTTCCTCAAAGCCAGTGCAGGTTTTGAGCAGGCGGCTGGACTACCTCCTGGTCATGCCACAGAGCAGGGCTTGCTTTCCAGGAGCCCTTAGCCCTGCTGTAGGGCCCTTTCCACCCCATGCTGCTTGAGCATCAAGAGATGGAGCTTTGAGCCCAAGTACCCTTACTGGGGTGGGTGGGGAAGGGTGCTGGAAGGTACCTCAATCCTGGGGACGGGCCTGAGCTAGATGGGGTGAGGGATGATGCTTGAAAATGATCTTCAGGGGATTCCCTCATTTTTCAGAGCATTCCTTTGGTCCCACAGCTCAGGATGGTTCCTGATTTATGGGGTGCAGGATTCCAGCAGCTCTGGGGAGCATTCTGGTTTCTGCTGGGCTTGAGCTCCTGAGGAGAGGTGGAGGGAGGAGCTTGTGCTGAATGTTAGGAGTCAGGAGGTGGAGGGGCAGAGTCTACTGTAGGACTCCGGCAGGCACCAGAGGATGCTCCCCACTTGCCTTTGGCTACAGACCCTCGGGCCAAAGGAGGCAGGATAGGGGCCCTGAGGCCTGCCAGGAGCAGTGTGCTCTCAGCAGACGGGCTCCCTGGGCGAGCAGCGGGTCTTGTCTCACATGGGGCTGGTTGTTTTTGCTAAGAGACTGAACTTTTCTGCTGAAAAGCAGAGCCAGCCATTTTCATCGAAGCCACGGAGAAACTATGTGTGCTGAGACTCGCTGCCAATTAACGTATGAGGAGACCAAGGCCTTAGGTTCGGAGAAGTTAAGTGGTGCAATCCAGGTCTCACAGCTGGAAATGGTGGAGTCAGGTTCCAAGCCTATTTCTGATTTGCAGAGCACAGACAGCCCCTCCGCCTCAGCTGGGAGCACTTGTATGGCACAGAGGGAGGAGTATCAAGCTTTTAGGCAATCGCTCCAGGGTTTTATCCTGCCCCCTGCTAGTACTGACCGAATTTGGGCAAGTTTCTGAATCTTGGTTTTCTCTTAGATAAAGTGGATACAGCCAGTGCTGCACAGAGCTGTCTCATCCTGGCTCCTGAAAGCCAGTTGCACACATCTCTCTGCAGTTCCACATTCAGTAACAGGAGTTTGGTCAGCATGCTGTGGGCCATGGTCAAAGTATTTACATCACAGAAATGAACAAATCCCACAAGCCTTTCCTTTTTTCCATTCAATAAACATTCACAGATTTCTAGTCTTCTGTCAGGCCCCTACTTGGTGCTAGGGAAGCAAAGATGAGTAAGGTAAAGTCTTATCCTAAAGGATTTCACAGACAAGAAAGAGGAAATAAAGAGGAGAAAGAGCCACCCTGGATCTGTCCAGGGGCCAGAGAGGTGCACAGGGCCCTGTGGTGATCAACTGGAAGTTGGGGTCGGGAGTAGGAACAATATTTCTTTGCAAAAACAGCAGCTTCAGTGGCACCAAGGAGATGTGAAATAGTCTAGAATGTTCTGGAAATTGCAAACGTGGGCTTGGATTTCTTAAAAGCCTAAGCTTTGGTTTAGAGTCACACAGAGTTTGGAACCCTGGCTGTGCCATGCCCTGTGCCAGCCTAGGCAAGTTATTAAACTTCTTTGAAACTCTTTCCTCATTTGTAAAAAAATGGGATGATAGTTTTTACCTCACAGAGTCCTTGTGAGAATTAATTGAGATCATTTACTCAGCAAAATATCTTGGGTTACCCATTCCAGGCATGAGAAGGCACAAGTGAGTAAGGCAGATCGGGTCCCCTGCCCTTGTGGAGCTTATATTCTAGTAGAAGGGGACAGACAATGAACAAATCAAAACACAGCATGATTGAAAATAATGGCAGGTGTTTGGGGTGGGTTCCCCAGGAGCAGCCCCTGGGATGAGAGTCTGGTAAGGAGGTGCTCCCAGGGGGAGCCATAGGGGAAGGAGAAGCAGTTAGGAAAGGGAGGAGGCCAAGCTAGGACCAGAAGGAGTCCCACAGAGGGCAGGCTCAGCCTGATCGCACAAGGGCTCTGAGTGTCACTTACTGAGGGGTCCCAGCCTGAGACAAGGCAAAGATTCCATGAGTCAGTGTGTGCCTAGCAGAGCACTCGGCATACATGTTGGCTGTCATACGAATGTCCCTCCAGCTGGTCAGTCACCGGCTCTGCCCCACTTGCCTCACCCCTTGCCACTGTGTGATTCAGTGATCCAGAAGTTTCTTTGAACGCTCTGCATCTTCTCATGGCAGGAACCTCTGCCATGCCATTCCTTCCTGGAATACCACTGTTCTCCCTGGAAAATTCTTAGTCATTCTTCAAGTCTCAGCTCAAATGCTTCCTCTATGTCTGTGAGGCCTCTTACAGGCCATCCTGGGGACTTTTTTCTGCATAGCCTCTGGACTGGCATGGACTACCATTAATGTGACAACATTGCCTGCTCACACGCCTGTGTGGATGCTAGCCCAGGGTTCCCCTCATGACCCGGGCAGGTGTTCTTTCAGCTATGGGCTTCCAGATGTTGGGCACACAGTGGACCCTCAGGAAACGCTTATTGAAGGAATCAGTGGTCCTGCCACTTAGTAGCCTTGTGCCTTCTGCTGAGTCAAATGATCTCTCCGAGCCTCAGTTTCCCCATCAGTAATTACAGCTGCACCTAAATCTTAGTACTTTTGGAAATTAAATGAGATAATGAATTTAAACTCTGCAGTGCTATCCAGATGTTTTAATATAAAAAGGTAGAAGAGAAAAGATATAGTTTGGAGGTCAAGAGTGGCTGCAGGGACTCCAATTGACTCCAGAGGAGCTCGGCTCAGTGCAGACCTGTGCCAAGCATTCCAGAAAGCTCTGAGCAGGTGCTGGGGCAGCTTCCTGCCTTCTCTGGTACTTCCTCTGCCACCAGCTAGGGCTTGAGCTCTGGCCCTGGGAAGGGGAGACAAGGCCCGTGGACCCACATTCCCCAGTTGCAATTAATCAGCAATAACAGTACACACTCAAGCCAGTGGTATGGAGAAGAACTGAAGCTCTTCCTCCAGGGGGAGGCCTGATGAGGGAACCTTGCCAAAGGGCATCTTTGCCCAGACAATGGACACAGGGCTAATCCGTGGCCATTGTTGCAGGTGAATC
Organism: Manis pentadactyla; assembly: GCF_030020395.1. Taxonomy (NCBI): domain Eukaryota; kingdom Metazoa; phylum Chordata; class Mammalia; order Pholidota; family Manidae; genus Manis; species Manis pentadactyla. Next base: position 215,287,227 of record NC_080020.1, read on the forward strand.
TTGCATGGGGATGCCTCAGCCCTATAAACCTTGTTCCAGCCTACATCAGTCTCTTCCAAGGCTGGTTCTCCCTTTTCCTGAGGCTCCAGCAAGTCTGTCCTTCCTTCCCAGTCCCACTTTGTTTTACCATATCATCTGCCAAGCTTTCCCTGTCACCCTGGTCTCCCAGGAACCAGAAACTGAATCTTTTCTTCCATTCTCCCCTGGCTCCACATTCTCTGGAAGCTTTAGGATTGTTTCCTCTGCTCCAGTCCCATCTTGATGACACCCAGAATTTGGGGGCCTTTTTTAGTTATATCAAAGAAATAACCTTCTCATGGAAGAGGTCATGACTCCAGGATCCTTCCTCAGTCACAGTATGTAGCCTAAGGTTCTTCCTATTCCTTGTAAGATGGTTATTTATTCTTTAATATACATCCTTCACTGTATGTTACCAGGTGACCTGGCTTGAACTCCCACCATTTTGTAACACTTCTCATGTTTTCTTCAAAATATCAATAATCTACTCTTTGCCAAGTTCATTACCCTGGTACAGCCCTGTACCTTCAAGCTTCAGGCCTACTCCCAAGCCAATTAGCCAGTCCCTGATACAAATGGGTACTAGTGAAGATCCAATATTGTAGAGACATAAGTTAATCTGCAAATTCAGCAAAGTCCCCATAAAAACCTAATAAGAGTTTTAAAAATGGAACTTTACAAGCTAATTCTAAAAGTCATCTAAAAGAAAAAATACAAAAGAATAGCCAGGCATATTTTAACACAGTAAGAATGAGGAGGAAATAGTTCTTCCACGTGTAAACATTTACTATAAAGTGGTCAATACAGAATGATATTGGTGTAAGAACTGGTGATACAAACAATGGAACAGAGTAAAGAAACAGATCTATGGAAATCAAGTGTATGCTAACAGGGCATTTTAAATCACTAGGAAAGGATTGATTATTCAAGAGCAGTTTTTGTATATTATCCACTTGGGAAAAAATTTAGATTTATATTGGTGATGATTTTACTTCCTGAAGAGGGAATTCATTCTAGCTATTTTAATCAAAAGGGAATTTATGGAAGCTATGTATAGCTGCCAGAATTATAGGGAGTGTTGGAGAAAAAGATTTCAGGTTGAACTTACCAGAACTTCCTAAGCCACAGTGAGCTGATCCATGGAAGGAGGTGATGTTTCTGTCACAATCTGGGAGCTGCCATATAGTAGGAAGCTTTTGCCATGGGTGCTGTTCCAAAACCATACCACTTCTGCCAGGGTCTGTGCTAGTAAAATGGAAACTGTGCTGCCCTTTTCTCCATGTAGCCCAAAGCTTCGTGTGAATTGTATCTGCTTAGGTCTTCTAGGAGGCAGATTCCAAGATGAAATTAGAAGGGCAGGAGATTTGTTGGGATAATGCTTGTGAAAGATAAAGGGAAGAGGGAACAGGAGTAGCAAGGAAAGCCCTCAGACTGTAGGTCTGACCCCTGTGAAATAAAAAGGGAGAAAGAAAGATTGGGTAGAAAAAACTTCAGACTGATGCAGCTTTGAGTAAGTCTAGGCCCTCATAAAGACTGACCATAGATGAGTTCCTTTAAGAGTCTCTCTATGACCTAGTTCCCTCTCCATGCTCAGTCATTGTCTTGGAGCTGTGGCAGGGCCTAAAGGTGCCTAACTAGGTATATATATACCTTATATCTGAAGTCTTGGCTTCAAGGGAGTCTCTGCAATACAGGAAAACACACCAGAAAGGCACTGACATGAATTTTGATCCAGCCGATCTACTGTGTTTTTGTACCACAGGCCCCTACCTCACACCACACACAAAATAAATTTCAGAGATAAAGAGGTGCAGGTAAAAAACAAACCTATACAATTATTATAAGAAAATATAGGGACATATTTCTATAACCCTGCAATAGGGAAGCTTTTTGTTGTTGTTGTTTTAACAATCTTAAGAATCTTTCAGGGGAATAAAGCCTGGGATGAGCCAGGGATACTGCATAATCTGTCAGGAACAGACTATTGACATGTATTTTACTGTTGACTGCCTGACTGAAATTTTCTAGAGCACTATAGAAAATGTTATTCTTTTGTTATTTTAAATTTGCTTTTCAAGCAAAAACACAAAATTTAGAAAATATAGGGACATATTTTAAATCAGTTTTAATTTATTTTCATGTTTTAAAATGTAATTAAACTCTAACATTACTTAATGATGAAAAACTAGATGATTTTCCTCTAAGATTCAGAACAAAACAATGATGCCCCCTCCTCCAGGCCTGTTCAACATGTGATGAAAGACCTAACTAATGCGATAGGACTAGAAAAGGAAATGGGAGATTTACACACTGCAAGAAAGAAAGAAAATTGTCTTTGTTTGCAGATAACATAATTGTCTATGTTGAAGAATCAACAAAAAGTTCCTGGAACTAATAAGTGATTATAGCAAAGTTGCAGGACACAAGTTAATATAAAAAAGTCAGTTGCTTCCCCATATGCCAACAATGAATAATTAGAATTTGACATCAAAAACACAATACCATTTAATTAGTACGAAAGAAGAAAGAAAGAATGAAAGAAAGAAAGAAAGAAAGAAGAAAGCAAGAAAGCAAGAAAGAAAGAAAGAAAGAAAGGAAGGAAGGAAGGAAAGAGGGAGGGAGGAAGGGAGGGAGGGAGGGAAGAAGGAAGGAAAGGCTTCTGTACAAATCTAACAAAATATGTACAGGATATGTATGAAGAAAACTATAAAACTCTGATGAAAGAAATCAAAAAAGATATAAATAAATGGAGAAACACATGTTCTAGATAGGAAGACTCAGTGTTAAGATATCAGTTCTTCCCAACTTGATATGTAGATTTAACGAGATCCCAATAAAAAACCTAGCAAGTTATTTTGTATATATTGGCAAACTGGTTCTAAAGTTTATATGGAAAGGTGAAAGACCCAGAATAGTCACCACAATTTGAAAAAGAACAATATGGAGAACTGATACTACATGATTTCAAGACTTACTGACAATGATCAAGACATTATGATATTGGTTAAAGAATAAGTAGATCAGAGGAACAGAATAAAGAGCCTACAAATATGCCCATACAAATGTAGTCAAATAGTCTTCAACAAAGGAGTGAAAGCACTGCAATGGAGAAAGGATAGTGTTTTCAACAAATGGTGCTGGAATAACTGTACATACACATGCAAAAACAATGAATCTAGACACAGATCTTTCTTACACTCTTCAACCTAATTAACTTTAAAATGGTCATAACCTTAAATACAAAATACAAAACTATAAAATTTCTAAAGAATAACAAAGAAGAAAATCTAGGCAACCTTGGGTTTGGCAATGATTTTTTTTTCTTTTTTTGGTATCATTAATGTACAATCACATGAGCAACATTGTGGTTACTAGATTCCCCCCATTCTGAAGTCCCCACCACATACCCCATTACAGCCACTCTCCATCAGTGTAGTAAGATGCTATAGAGTCACTACTTGTCTTCTCTGTGCTATACTGCCTTCCCCGTTGGGCAGTGATTTTTTAGGTACAATAAAAGTCTATGAAAGAAAAAAAAGCTAAGTCGGACTTCATTAAAATTAAAAACTTCTGCTCTGTGAAGGGCACTGAATGAAAAGACAAGACACAGGCTGGGAGAAAATCTATGCTAAAGACATATCTCAAATGACTTGTATCCAAAATCTACAACAAGTTCTTAAAACTCAACAACTAAAAAAACAAACCCAACTTAAAAATGGGTAAATAATTTGAGCAGACACCTCAAGAAAGATGATATACAGATGGCAAATAAACATATGAAAGGATGTTCAACATTATATGTAATTCGGGAACTGCTAATTGAAACAATGACATACCATTGTACAACTTTTGGAATGGCTAAAATCCAAAACAATGATAACAACAAATGCTGGCTAGGCTGTGGAGAGATAGGAATTTTCATTCATTGGTGTTGGGAATGCAAATGTGGTATGGCCATTTTGGAAGACAATTTGGTGGTTTCTTATAAAACTAAACACAGGCTTACCATACATAGGCTTACCATACAACCCAGTAATCATTTACACCCCTAGGTATTTATCCAAATGAGTTGAAAAATTTGTCTACATACAAACCTTGTACACAAACATTTATAGCAGTTTTGTTCACAATTGCCAATAATTGGAAGCGGCCATGATATCCTTCAATAGATGAATGGGTAAGCAACCTATGGTACATTCATACAATAGAATATTATTTAGCAATAGAAAGAAAGGAGCTTTTCAAGTCATGAAAAGACATGGAGGAACTTAAATGCATATTGCTAAGTGAAAAAAGCCAGTCTGAAAAGACTACATTCTATATATTTTCCACTATATGACATTCTGGAAAAGGCAAAACTACCGAGACAGTAAAAATATCAGCAGTTTCCAGGAGTCTTGGGGGAGAAAGGGATGGATGAAGAGAGAGCACAGGGCATTTCTAGGGTGGTGAAACTATTCTGAATAACACTGTAATGGTGGATACATTATGCATTTATCAAAACCCATAGACAGTATAACACAAAGTCAACTCTAATGTAAACTATGGACTTTAGTTAATAATAATGTATCAATGTTGTTTCATCAACTGTAACATATACCATGTTAATGCAAGATGTTAGTAATAGGGAGACTTGTGTGTGGGGGGGTAAACAAAGTGGGGAGGGAGGAGAGAGATATTGTGGTGGGGGAGAGGAGCTCTGTACCTTCTACTCAGTTTTTTTGTAAATCTATAACTGTTCTAAAAATAAAGTCCATTAAAACTTTTACAAGTAATTAATATACTTGGAGAAAAATTTGGCAGCAAATATAACAGACAATAGTAGATGGCCATATATTCTAGTTTTCTTGGGGCAGTTCTGGCTTATCCCTGATGTCCTCATATCCCATCTGGGTTAGTATTTGTCATTCTCAAAGTGTCTTGATTTAAATGACAAATTATATTGATACCCTAGATAAAAGGTTATTATTGATAATATATAAGAATTCCTAAAAAGCAATAAGAAAAAGAAAAACAATCCAAGAGAACAATGGGAAATACATATGAATAGGTGTATTAGTTTGCTAGGGCTTCCATAACAAAATACCACAAACTGGGTGTTTTAAATAATAAAAATTAATTTTTCCTCACAGTTATAGAGGCTAGAAGTCCAAGATCAAGTTATTGGGAGATTTGATTTCTTCTGGGACCTCTCTACTTGGCTTGCAGATGGATGTCTTCTCACTGTGTCCTCATGTGGTCTTTCTTCTGTACATGCACAAGTCTGTGTCTTAATCTCCTCTTTTTATAAGGACACAGTCACATTGGATTAGGGCCCAACACATGACTCATTTTACCTTAATTACTTCTTTAAAGGCCCTATCTCCTAATATAGTCACATCTGAGCTATTAGAGGTTAGGACTTCAACATATGAATTTTGGAACACAATTCAGTCTGTAAAAATAAACAATTAATGGAAGAAGTACAAATAGCCACTACATACATATATATATATATGTCAATATGTTTCATATTACCCAAAACCAGAGACATGCAAATTAAAAACAATAACTGAAAATCTCCTCCAGTAGAATGACAAAAATCATGTGAAAATGATTGATTCTATTTTGGGTTGGCAAGGATGTAGGGAACTGCTGTTAGTTGGTGGAACAAATAGTTACAGCTTTTGTGGAGAGCAGCTTGGCAGACCCATAAACATGAAATTTGTATATCCTTTAACCTAGAAGTCTCACTTCTGAGACTTGGTCCTACAGAAATACTCAGAGGCTCAAACAGGCATGCATGCAGATGTTAAGATGTTAATTGTAGCATTTTAAAATAATATTTAAAAATTAAAAAACATGTTCAAATTTCTATCAATAGGTAAATAAGTTATGGTACACCGATACTATGGAATACCATACTGGGGTTCCATATAAGTATGATAAAATGAATATCACACAATATCCAATCAATGAAGTAGACCTATAATAAAGTGGAATCTTAGATCATATTAAATAACCCAAAATAGAGAAGAAAGAACACATGAGACACATTGAACACAAGAGTAAAATGATAGATTTAAACTCAGTCATATCAACAAACACATTAAATATAAATGATCTAAACACCACAATTCAAAGGCAAAGATTATGAGATTGGATTTTTTTATAGCATGATCCAACTATATATTGCATACAGGAAACCTACTTTAAATTTAGTCATAATAGGTTAAAAGTGAAAAGCTGGATAAAGATATACCATGCTAACACTAATCAAAGGAAAGCTAGAAGGGTTATATGAATATCATACAAAGCAATTTCAGAGCAAAGAATATCTCCAAGGAGAAAGGTCATGTCATAGTGAAAGTGGTCAATTCATCATGAGGACATAGTAATCCTAAATGTATATGCGCCTAATAAGAAAGCTTCTAAATACATGAAGCAAAACCAACAGAACTGCAAAGAGAGACAAATTCAAAACTATAGTCACAGACTGCAAATTTTCTTGTCCTTATTTCATAATTGTCTACTCTCATTGTATGGCCTTTTCTTTATCTCTTTATACTCAGTCAATCAGATCATTTTCAGATCATTTTTTAGTCTCTAGTTCCTCTGGTATGACTTATCCCATTTGTTGATCAGTGAAATATCTATCTTGGCATTGGACTTCCCCATATGTTTTATAATTTTTGTCTATGAGCCCATCTTCAACAGGGGTTGGTTTTCACTGAATTCTGTAAATGCTCTGAGTCACTAAGTCCTCTTATGGGGTGATTTCACTATTGCCTCCTGCTCTTTTGGCAAGACCCTTGAAACTTTAATACTCTTTAGTAATATACATTGAGTGAATTTGTAGAATTCTGCCTCTGAGCATTGTTTTGTTTAGAGCACCACCATCTCCTAATTTGGAATCAGACTGCCCTATGCTTGAAATTGCTGTGTTCTTGCAAAGTGGTGTATGTTACTCTAGGATCAGTTGTTTGCACAAGATAAGGAGTTGGGATGGAGAAGAATGTGGGAGAGAAGTGCTCACTTCTTCAGCTTAGACTGGAGAAAATAATTGTTCAAATGACTCATAGTGGGCCTGGCACAGTCCAACCTGGACCTGGGAGTTTGTGTCTCACATGAGGCTCTATTTTACACTTGACCATCCCAACTTCCAGGAGATGTTCTGACCGGTATTTTGCTTTGATATCCCTCTTGTTAGTGATGCATGGGAGAGGCAAATTCTGGGGTAGGATAGGAAAGCTTGAAGGCAGATCTTAGATGTGAGAAGAGAAAGCTACTTCCAGGAGTAGGGGTGGAGGTGGGGGCTTCACTTACACTTATCTCCAAGGAAGGGGAATAGTTGGGGGAAGAGATTTGTCCCTGGTCCTATGGAGGCAGTAGACAGGTGAGGTGGGGACTGGGCTATAAAGGACTTTGAAGTTAGCTTGGGGCTGTGGGCTTTCAAAAGAGCCCCTGCTAAGAACAGTTACAGGATACTTTCTAGTATGTACTTCCCTTCTCCCCCTTAGATGTCAAGCAATATTGTTAACTTGTCTTTGGCTGTGGTGTAGAGAATTAGGAGAGACCTGGCCCATGCTTTGGGCAGAGAAGGACAGAGGCCTTGTTGGCTCTGAGTGCAGAGGTGCTGGAGGAGGGAGCTGGGCAAAGAGTAGTGAAAAGTGAAGTTGAGCAGGGAGCCAGGGCCAGAGTATGAAGGGCTTTGCAAGACATTAAAAGGAACTGGACTTTATCTTGTGCCCCTGGGGTGCCACTGAAGGATATTAGGCAAGATGGTGATGTGATCAAACTTGCAATATATAGAAAGGAAAAACCCCACAATAGCTCATAAAGTTGTAGACAGCTGCAGCAAACATCTGCTGTCTTTGTCTTTGTCTGCCTAGCACCTCTTTTATCCTCCAGTAGTAGCAGAAGCCCTCTTTCCCATGGGGTACTTACTGCTTGTGATTTGGACAGAGATGATCACAATCAAAAACACTGAGTGTGCCTGTGACCTGGGCCTAGCTGATAGGAGCACCTGATCTCCAACCTCCTGGGCACAGGTACTGGTTCAAGGAGGGGCCTTTGATTCAAGTTTGGGCCAGTGGGTCAGGCCCAGGACTTTTCTGACACCTGTTAGAAAAGGCTGTGTCTTTCTGGTGGGGTCTCCAAACTGACAGGATATGAACCTAAGGCTATTGGTGGCCAAGAAACCTTCCTGAGATGTGGAGAGAAAGCATTTGAGAGATCGTATGAGAAGGAGCCCTCCGGCTGTAGTTTGAGGCACAGGACCCAGCCGTGGTTAACACCAAGTGGAAACAAGCAACTGGAGGAGAGAGAGAGAGAGAGAGACAGAAAGCGCCCTAAGGGCATTGTTGAGCTTCTTGATCCGCCACACCTGAAGCATTATCTGTCCTCCTTTGTATATGAGCCAATAATGTGTTTCTTACTTAATCTAGTTTGTTGCATTCCTCTCACAAGTGAGAGTTCTCACTACAAGGTATGTGTTCACCCTGATTTGCTCTTCTCTACACTCAATATTCCCAATTCATTTGATGTTCGAGATGGTTTCTAGAGCCCTCCCTCTGCAGTCATCTCCCTCTGATGGAGTTGTCTACGCTAGCGTCCCGGGGAGACCCACTTTCTGAGGGCTGCATTGCAGCAAGCACATATTAGACTCTTCTCTGGAGAAGTTCACATGAAAGGATACCTGTGGGTCAGTGGCTGGAAAGGCCTTCTGTGGGGACTCTGGTCACAGCAATATATGATTTGAGGTATCCAAGCCTCTGTGAAAAAGGGAGCAACTTGGCTTTGCTGTGGGGAGTTCTCGGAAGCTGACACCTTGAGGAACTTCAGATTCTAAGTGGGAGGGAAAGGAGAAGGAATGTATTTATGGCCAAAAGGATCCCAAAGCTGCCCTGAAATACAGAGAAAATCACTCAGTCATCTTAACTGGCTGTTAATGAGCTGATCCATAATTTAAAAGTAGCTTTAAGAAATGGCAAGAAGAATTGGGCAGGGACACACTTAGGCCAGATCTGTCCTTATCATAATTCAAGGGTGTGTGTGTGTGTGTGTGTGTAGAAGGGAATAGTGAGCCCATTTCCCTCCTGATCCTACAAAGGTTCTGTAATTCCCCTGGTTAAGGTGAGCCAAGGACCTGCCTTCAGCAGAACAGGCCTGGACTTAGGCTCCTGGATGACGAATCTCCTCGGGCGCCCCTATACACTGCTCTGAATCTTACCAAATCCTGCTTTTTCTTCTTCCTGATCAGTTAGTGACATACAATATCAGAATCCCAATGTCTGTCATTTTGGGTTTTCCTAAATTCTACGGCCTTATGGAGTCACTTTGTCTTTTAATATCCAGGAGAAAATGAATTAAACCCTCAGCCCACAATACAGGGAACCCAGGGCTTCCTGCAGTACTTCTAGGGTTTCTTTTCTCAAACCACTTTCACTCTGTTTTTACTGAACTTTCTCCCTCCCTTCCTCTCTTCCTTTTTTATCCCTTTCTCTCCCCACTCTTTCTCTCTTCTTTTTGCCCCTGAGGTGTTTTCTTCTTTTTGCCTTTTATCAAGACAATTGTAAAACATGAACTCTTTTCCTTGATTTCCCCAACGTAGCTCCAGCATAAGGCATATGCAACACATTTCCCCTACCTACACTTGCGAACTGTGTTGCATCCTAGCACAGAAACCCCTTCAAGTTGCATAGCAGATGTTCCTTTGGTCACATACCCCCAGCCGTCTTGTCTCTGGAGGCCCAACCTCTACATGTTTGCAGACCTCCCACAACACACACACTCACACACACACACACACAGAACCAGCCTCCCATGCCCATAGCATCCTCTATTCTGTGGAGCAACTCATCCCCACCTGCCCCAGACAGCCTCTGGGCCAATCTGTGCCTACCCAGAAAACATGAAGGACCAGTTTTGAAATTACTTTTTCCTTTAACACAATCAAATTATTCATCCTAAAGCCTTCTCCTACCAGTCTCTACAGGCATGTAAAGACTGATCATCCCTTTGATATGAAGTATGCCACCCCTTTGGAAGGCAGAGTGGCTGGTATAATTTTGATGGTAATTTAAATATCAGCTTTTTTTTTCCTGTTGTTCAGATCTAACTATAGCCCAGAGATGTTTCCATCTGCTCCCCCTGCCTAGTTTGATAAATCCTTCCCCCCTGCCTCCACCCAACCCATGGCAGCACCTCCCTAGTCCCACCCTACCTCCCAATACAAGAGCTTTCTGGGAACAACCCAAGCCCTTGTTTCTCAGATCTTGCCATCCCCAAGGTGGAGTAATGGCCACAGAGTACCCTGATCTATAGGGAGTACCCTGATCTATAAGGAGGATCTTAGGAGCCCTGCTGCTTGCCTGGGGTCACTCTGCCTGTACGTGGCCAAGGGTTTCACAGGGTGTGATGCAAACCCAGGGCCCCTAGGTCCCTACATGCTCAGAGAATGGCAAGTCCTGGCAAGTTCCCAGCACCCGCTGATGGGAAGCACCAAGAAATGTTCTCTAAGTCAGAGCTTCATTGCATTGCCCTGGAAGGAAGCAGTCAGACTGGAATTTGGTCTCCCAAATGTTGCACAAACCGAAGACCTGGCTCCTCTCCACTCCCTGGCCGCCCGCAGTGGTCCTGCGCCTGGGGCAGAGAAGGAACACTGCCCTGAGAATCAAGGCACAAAACTTCTGGGCTGGTTCTTCCATAAACTTGTCTCAACTGTTGGACAATCCTTACCCCTATTTGGGCTTCTGTCCCCTCATCTAGAAGGGTTGGACTAGATGAGGTCCAGAGACCTAAAGTCAGTCCTGGCAAGGGACCATCTTAACTTCAGGCAGGAGCCCATTATGGTGCCTGGAGGAAGGTCCACTGGCAGGGGGCAGAGGCCGTGTGGCCCCAAGCTGGGGGGCCAAGGCTGTGGTGGCTACTGGCCTCAGAGGTTCAGGATGTTGGTGTTCTGAGGGGCTGAAAGGGGGCCGGTGTGGCTGGGGCATAGTGGTATAGGAAGAGTCTTTTAGAATGAGGTTGGAGAGCTGGCAGGGTCTCATGGGCTCCAGTGAGGAGTCAATATTTTACTCTAAGTGCAGTGGAAAGCCATGGAGAAGGCTTGCAAATGGGGCCTGACATGATCTGATCTATGATTTTAAAAGCTCACTCTGCCTCTGGGTAGAGGTTGGACTAAGGGGAGGCCAGAGTGGAATCAGGGGGATGTGCTGGGAGGCTGGTGCAGTAGTCCAGGCAAGAAAGGAGACGAGAGTGAAGCAGCAGGGTGGAGGAAAGGGCACAGAGTCAGGGCATGTTTGGAAGCAGAGACAGTCAGGTGTTTCAATAAATCTGATGGTGGTGTGGATGCTGAGTGACTTGGGCCCCACTGCACCTGGTTTTGCGCTGTGCTCACTAGTACGCAGGTACTTCTTTCCGGCCATTTTCTATGTCAGTGGAGTTCAGCCAGCCTCGGATGGTTGGGAGACTGAGGGCTCACCAAACTTTGCTGCCAGCTTAGAAGGTAACTGAGGTAGGAGCCTATTGCTTCCCTCACAGTGACGCCAGGAATGGTAAGAACTGGTGGAAACAGAGGCTGGGGGAGCCTGTGGCAGGGTGGGTGGTGCTTAGCTTCCTCACTGGATCAGCACAGGGGCAGCACACCCCAAATGTCAACAGTCTCCAATCCCTGAACCATCTTCATTAGCTGCCCATCCTCTGCAGCAGTGAGGAACAACTCCCAGATGGCCTGCCGCCTAATTTCAAGAGCCCTCTCTTCTGGGAGATGGTTCCTACTCGCCATGGTCTGCTCTGACTCCCAGAGGCCTTTGCACTGACTTACTGCTTCTGGGCTCTACTGGCCAGATCTGACAGGCAAGGCATCGCAATCAGGTGGGTTTGCCTGGCAGGGGATGGGGTGGGGGGTACCCTTTGGGACTGGAGAAGAGGCAGGGTCATGTGGGACAGGGGAGAAAGAGAATAGCAAATAAAGGCTTGGTGTGAGTTGGGTGGGCTATTTGCTAAATAAAATTTAAATACTTGCCATGGTTTCTGCCAAGAAGAGAGAAGTGGCTGATGAAAACCATATGTCTCTAAGTAAGTGGGATGAGGAACCCACTTTGTGTGCGAGTGTGTTAAAGACGTGGCTGTTGGTCTCCCATGCAATGGAAAAACTCTCTATTTTAAAGAATACAAAGTTAAGAGGCACTCTGAGACAAACCACATTTCGCAATTAAGTAGTTTACAAGGTCAGCAACAGAAGGACAAAATAAACCAGCCAAGAAAGGTCTTGCTCAATACCAAAATTTGTTTCAAATTTCAATGTTATAGCCCGAAACTGTAATATAGGCTTTTTATATAGTTTTACAAAAATAGCCAAAAAGATGAAACTCTTTGGGGATGCAGAAGCAATTAAAAATGCTCTAAGTATACTGGTGCAGATCATGTATTTCCTGATATTTGAAAAAGGAGTAATTTTTAAAAAATGCAAACTATGTCATTTTTTTACTTTTTCTAAATTGACACTGAGGCAAACTAAACTCAAAGATACTGACAAACGTAACTACTGGTCATTCTTTGCAGAACAGAATTCTAATTTCTTCATCCAACATTCCATTTCCAACAGAATGTGGTTCCAACTGGTCTTGCCTGAATTTCCTCCGCTGCATATGGCTGCTGGCATTGCCAGCCCCTGCACCCTGCCTTCCCCCCTGCTTGCACACTGCTGCTGTCTGGGGGCCTCCTGGTGCACTCACCAGCCCCTGCGATGCCCTTCCTCCTGGCTGTATGGAAGAATGTTAACCATACTTCAAGTGTAGTAATTAAGTTTTATCCATTCCACTGTCATTTCCATTTGATTCTTTTGCACAGAGGTTCCAATTATTTTCTGTTTATTTTCTTGACCATATAAATCACAGTTACTTGAAAGTCTGTATCAGATAACCCCAACATCTCGATCACCTGTGGGTGTGTTTCTATGAAGGAGATACTTTTTGGTGCTGACGGATGTTATTTTCCCTCAGAGAGGATTTATTTTGGCTTTCAGGAAGGCAGTTTGAGTATCGGAAGGCCATTCTACTCCAGTCTGGGGTTGAGCTGGCTTGAAGATGGCTGTCAGACTTCGTGAAGGCTGCCCTGTTTCTGGCTCACCTTTCCCAGTGCCTGGCCCTTCAGGGGTTCTCACTGGGAGGCTGGGCTCTTTCCTAGCGCCCTTCCTCTTCAGTGGGCCTTTGACTCCAGGTTTGCTTCAGCAGCCACATCTGACTGCCCAGGCCCTGCCCAGCTTCCTGGTCTCTCAGCAATGCTTGCAGAGCCTCATTTCGAATTAACGTGTTGTGCTTCTCTTCTCCCAGGCCCTCAGGTCCTGCTTGCCTGGGTATTTTGAACTCCAAATTTGTCTCCCTGCCCTGTGAGATTGACAAAACCTCCAGTTCAAGTTCTTAGCTTCTTATCCACTTCTTACCACGTTCTGCTTGGTTCCTAGCCTCTTGGCTCCATGCTGCTCATGAATCGGTGACGACTTAGGGGGAAGAGCAGCGCCCAGTGTCACCTCAGTGGGCTCCCCTGCTCTCTGGGATCGTGACCTCTCAGGTCCTGGCCACCTGAAAACAGATGGCTCTTGGATTTTGCACAGCTCATTCTCAGTGAAAGGCCTGGCCTCTAATGAGCCTCTCTGACGTGACAAGAAGTGGAATCCTCTGTCCACCCCATTAGAGTGAAAGCTGCCTGAGGAGGCCTTGTCTCCATCCCCACTATGATCCCCAGCTGACCTCATCCGCAGCTTTTAATGTCACCCGGGCCTTGACATATCCAGATGCTTTCTCCAGCCCAGAGCTCTGTTCTGAGCTCTCAGCCCAGAGTATATTCTGCCTCTTGTCATCTCTGCTGACTGTTGCACAGACTCTCAACATGTCCAAAACCTTGTTCTTGCCCCTAAATCTGTGCATCCCCCAAGTTCCCAGTTCATTGCTGCCTATGTCAGAAACCTGAAGGTCACCACCACAATTCCTACCACTTCCCCTCCCACATCCAATCTCCCATGTTGATGGTTCCACCTTGAAATGTCACATGAACTCATCCAGTTCTCCCCTTCTCGCCACCATGACCCTGTCTCACCGTCCCCTCCCCTCAGGCATTCAGTAGTGTCCTCACATTCCTCCCCAGAGCCATGCTGGTCTCCTTCCAACATGTTCTCCACCACCTTATGAGCAGAATGATCCCTTGAAAACAAAAATCTGATGAAGTCATCTCTCAGCATAACACCCTGCAATGATGCCCCATTGCTTTTAAAAAAGCTTTGAAGATACATCATCAAGGAGCCTCTGGGCCCCTCCCAGTCTCCCCTGCCTGACCCTTTGCCCTTGACACACGTTCCATCCTTAGGGCCTGCTCAATTCTGCCAGCACCTTGAGTTCCGTTTAGCCCATGGCCTCAACTCGGCCTCCTCTCATGTCTGCCTCTCTTCTTTTCATCCTTCAGGTCTCAGCTAAGGGTGCCCTCTTCATAGGAGCCTCCCTGGCCCCCAGAATTGGCCAGGTGCCCTTCCAAACTTCTCATCACTGTATCCTGCCCTTTGTTCCTAGCACCCAGCATGTCGGAATAAATAGTTAATCAAGTGATTATTGAATACATTTCTCCCCTACTAGTCTCCAGTCTCCTTGAGGTCCGGGGCTGTGTTCATCTTGGTCACCACTACATCCCCAGCACTAGCAAAGTGCATGGGACTTTCTTAGAAGATTCACAAATAACTTTTTGAATAAGTGAATAAAAGATCAACAAGGACAGCCAGCTATAACTTACCCCTGAGCCACCCAGCAGAACACAACCCAGGGAGTGCTCAGCAGACAGGGTGGCTGGGGATGGGGTTTCTAGTTAGCAAGTGTCTGAGAGGAGACTGCCTATAAAAATAAGGAATCCCAAATTGCTGTCTAACACAATCTTCTTATCGTTGGGCTTAACACATTGGCTGGGGAGCCAGCAGATCTGGGTTCCAGTCCCAGATCTGGCACAAATCATGACAAATAGCATTTTTATAATGTTTCACAGTTTACAAGGCATTTCCACAGATAGGATCTCATTAAACTGGCTCAGTGACCTCCAACAAGCAGCTATTAGAGGCCCGTTGGTAGGGAGGAGACCAGGGAAGGAGCGGGGTTCCAGACTCAGCTCTGCCGTCATCCCCCACATGATCTCAGGCAAGTTTCCTCTCTGACCCTGGGTTTCCTCATCTGTAAAACAACGGGGTCCAGTGAGATGATCTTTGAGGTTTGTCTATGGAAACTTTGAACTAAAAATTCAGGACCACTCACATCAGAAAGCAAAGTAGCACAGGTAGCTGGGAGGTACCCCAGAGGCTCCTGGCAATACTGGGTGTGACCAGATCAGCTCTGTCTCAATGGCCATGACCCCACCAGGCCTGCGGACAGGCCACCGAAGCCCTCCCAGAGCTGTGACCCGGAAGTGCAGTGTGGGAGCCTTTCCCCACCAACTCCCACCCTCCCCTATGGACGATTTGCCCCTGAACTTCTGGGCTGTGTTCACCCAGAGGAGACTTCCTGGTGGAGAAGTCCTGGGGCAGTAAATACAAAGAGAATGCTTGCGGCAACACTAGGGGACAGACTAAACTCACTCAGACCTGTCCCCGCAGCAGCGCCTGAAGTCAGGGTGGGCCTGGGCCACTGGGGTGTCTGATATGAGATGCAAGGGCTCAGGACACCTCTGTCTAGCCCACGCCGGAGCCAGTGCTGGGGCTTTCCTCCCCTGCCCACCCAGTCCTCTGCCCTCTGAGCTTCAAGGTCGCCACCCTCTTTTTTGTGGAACTTTTGGTGTCCTGGGTCCCTGAAAGTGGGGTTGCAGGATGTGTCCACCTGGGCAAATCAGGTGGGGCTCAGCAGAGCCTTGGGACCACGCTATCGTTCTGCTGGGCCATCCTCAATTGACAGCCAGGTCGAATCTGTGATCCTATCTCACGATGAGCAAGTGGGGTGCGCATGTGGCTCCTCCCCTGGGCACGAGTGGTGGTGCTCTCGCAAAACTTAACAAAGGGTCGCTCTGCAGGCGCGGGGCTCCCCAGGCCTGGCAGTGGTGGTGCTCCCAGTTGGGAGACCCTTGCCCTGCCTCCCTTGCAGCATATTCTGTCCTTATAAACTCTGGACCCTGCTTCCTTTAGCCTTCCCTTCGGATTCTCAAAAGTCTGATTTGTTCAATAAAAAGAGCAACCTTGGCTGCTTCTAGTTTCTTTTCTCTGCTGTAACAATCCCACTTTCCCCCCAGGCAATATGAATGGGAGATGAAAGAAAAAAAATGTCTTTTAGAAAGTGGAAAAAAACACAGAGATTTAAATTTCAAGTTTTATCTGTCCCCGTTTTCTTCTGGGTGAATCTTTTTAATCCCCAAATAAATTTCACTCTCCTCTGGGGGAGCAAGGGGTCTCTCTCTTTTCAAAAGGTTGGCTCTAGGTCTTTACTTCTCTAACTGTACCCATGCCCACCTCAGATTTCCTACTGTTGTATAATTTGGGTGGCTTGCGTCCCTGGTTCACGGGAGGTAACTTCTAAATCCTTGGGATTGCCTAAGTGATCCGAGTGTCTTCATTATTCATGGTGGGCTGTTCAGACCTTGTCTGAGTTCATACTAATGAGATGACTCAGGGTGGGGGCTGACTCTGTTGGAAAGACTGGCATTATGATTAGAGGGTTGGGTTTTTCTTTTTTGAACCAGATGATGTCAGCCTTGGAAGGGGAGGGGGCCAAAGATTAAGTTCAATCACATGACCAGTGAGTCAATCAATAATGTTTACATAATGAAATCCAATAAAAACTGTGGACTTAGAGCTCTTCCAAGTTAGTGTGTACATCAGTGGCTCAGGAGGCATCATGTCCCGAGGACACAGAAGCTTCACATTTGAGACCCTCTCAGACTCACACCGAGAGGTGTCTCTCCATTTGGCTGGTCCTGAGTTTTAACCTTTATAATAAAACTGCAGTCATATGTACAGTGCTTTCTGGGTTCTGTGAGTTGTGCTAGTGAATTATTGATGCTGAGGGGATAGTGGCCACTTGGTGAGAAGTGCAAGTGGTGGTGTGTGAAGTGAGGGGAGTCTTGTGGAAGACTGTGCCTTTAACGCATGATGTCTGCACTAACTCCAGGCAGTTAGGACCAGACATGCACTGTCCCCAGGTGTATCTACTTATTTCCTACCACAGCCAAGGAACCCTACTCACCTGTCAGGAGGCTCAGTCTCCTCCAGACACAGGCCCCAAAGCCAGAAACAGAAGCATGAAAATGGCCCCTGAGTTGAGCCTGGGTAAGTCTGGCACAACCAGGAAGGGTGAGGTATGGTGTGGACGGCAGCCTCCTGGCTTGAGGGCAGTGCGTGCTGTGGGGTGTGCCTGGCCAGAATGTCCTGCCCTTCCCTCCTTGCCCCACAGGGCCCAGGCTCCTAGCTGGTCTGGCTGGCGGGGGTCCCCAGGGCCAGCTGGATCCGCCCTCCCTAGCCCCCTCCAGCTCTTCTGACTTTAGCATTCTCCTCCGGGCCTGGCCATGCAGTGTTCCCTTGGGCTGTGCAAGGAAGAGAAGTTTATTCTCTAAAACTGCTCAGATCCTCTCAAGCTTCCACCCCCTAGACTTGTCATTAATAATATTTCAGTGTTTTCCAAGTTGAATCAATTATTTCCCTTTTAAGTCTATTTTCCCTTTCTGTCTATCAAAGTTTTATTCTGTTTCTAGCACCCACACACATAACAATCCTGTTTCGCCATGGAATGTAAACGGTAAATGAAAGAACTGGTTTAAACAGTCTCTTTGCATGGGCCAGTCCCTCATGGAAATATCCAGAATTTCAGGCTTTGTACTGATACTTTTGATACTCCCTTCTCTATATCTGGGTGCACGAGGGGGGCTTCCCTGGTCGTGGGGAGTATCCTTGTAGCTCTTCTTGTTATGTGCATTTTTGCTGGTGTCCAACAAGGCACGACGGTCACACCTGGCCTTCTGGGTAATGTGCCAACATGCTCCACGGGAGCCTGTGGTGTCCCGCTTGTCATTGGAAAAGTGCCTTAGTGGACTCCTCATCCTGGCCAGGCCTTTGCATGAGCTCTCAGCCCCTCTGATCTTCTCCCTGGGGCATGTGGGAGTTTTTGGGTCCCCTGCATGACCAGGGAAGCCAGGAGCCCTGCCTCAGTCATGCCCCCCTACCACTGGGCACCCTCACTCTGCACCATGCTGGAAATGGTGGGGGTATTCAGCAGACTTCTAGAGGTCTGTGGTCCCCCAATCCCCACCAGTGAGTTCAGGGAAGCACGACTCAAGCACCGAGATTCTCAGTTCCCTGGGGATATTTCTAACCACCCCTGTCCCCTTATCCTTGGATAATGAGCTCATGATAGTCTGGCTTCACTATCTTCTTCATCCCCTCTGTCTCCAAGGCCAGAAGGGCAAAGCTTTCATCATTTTTCTTCTTGCATGGCCAGGATGCCCCTACAGAGACCAGGATCTGCACCCCTAGGCCTGACTCTTGCCACACCAAAGGAATTTAGAAAATCCTTTCTCTGGACAAAGGTGGATTCCAGTCTGCTCAGTTGCTGGGAACTCAAACAAAAATCTAGTTGATGTTCAAAGCTGGACAGTGACTTGCTCCAGCAAGATCTACCCTTGCCCTGAGCACTGAATAACAGCAGCGGGTGGAACCCTCTGGGCTACAGGACTCACAGGCTGAGGAAATAAATCTGAAATTATTTCAAAATATAATATCTTATTTACACATTCCTTTAAAAATATTTGTGGTAAGCCTAAAATGTGCCAGGCACAAGTTAAAACATAAACACTCCTTGAAATTGTTTTTAATAAAAATTTAATTACGACATAATTAACATGCCACACAATTCACTCTTAAAGTGTACAACCAATATTTTTTAGTATATTCACAGAGTTGTGTAATCATCACCACCACCTAATTTTAGAATATTTTCATCAGTCTAGAAAGAAACCCCATATCCATAAGCAGTAAAGCCCCAGTATCCTCTCCCCCAGCTCTGGACAACCACCAATCTACTTTCTGCCTATGGGTTTGTCTATTCTGGACATTTTGTATAAACAGAATCATACAATATGTGGCCTTTTAAACTAGCTTCCTTCATTTAGTATAATGTTTCCAAACTTCATCCATGTTGTACCATGTATCAATACTACACTGATTTTTATTGCCGAATGGTGTTCCATTGTAAGGATATGCCACATTTTATTTATATATTCATCAATTGACACACATTTGAGCAGTCTCCCTTTTTGGCTGTTATGAAGAGTGCTGCTATGAACATTTGTGTGTGAGTTTTTACGTGGACAAATGTTCTTATTTCTTTTGGTGTATGCCACATCCAGGAGGGGAATTGCTGGGTCATACAGTAACTCTGCTTCACAATTCTGAGGAAGGATCAAACTCATTTCCAAAGTGGCTGCATCAGTTACCACTCCCATCAGCAGTGGATGAGGGCTCCAATTTCTCTACATCCTCACCAACACTTACTCTCTGTTTTTTATTTTGGCCATCTGGTGGGTGTACAATGGTATCGCACTGAGGTTTTGATTTGCCTCTCCCTGATCAGCATATTGTCATATCCAGGGCCATTCGTATATCTTCCTTGGAGACATGTCTGTTCAAATCCTTTGCCCATTTTTCCGTTGGGTTATTTGTCTTTTGTGAGAGTTTTTTATGTATCCTGTATGTGAGTTCCTTTTCAGCCCCTTTTAAAGGTTAAGAGACATCTAAATCAAGGTCTGGGCAGGGGTTGCAGCTTTAACTGTCTGTAGAGTTCACTGGAAGGTGACAGAAACCTTGCAAAGAGTGCATTTCATCTAGGCAGAAGGTTCCTGCCAGGGCAGACCCTGGAGGGAAAGATGCAGAATGTGGGGCAGGCTGGGGCCTGCTCTCTGTTCAGTTATACCTCTTTCAAATACCTTTCTGCAGGGGGGTTTTGAGAGGTTTAACAGGTTGGAGGGGAGTAGGTAGGCTGGTTGGTTAATGTATTGAAGGCAGAATCCTATGGCTGGTTTTTCTCTTTCTTTCTTGAAGGGAACTTAGGCTTTTATTTCTTGGGCAAATGAGACAGGTCATAAAAAAGCATTTTGGCATTACAGAGGCATGTGCAAATTTAAGGTGATATTCTTACTGTTACTATTGTTATTTGTAGGAACCAATGAAAACCCTGTCTAGGAAGAAATCACAGAGTGATTGGGGACGTGCAGGGACAGAGGAGGTGAGGTGGTGAAAACTGAAAGGGGGAGAAGGCTAGCACAGTTTACAAGCCCTGGTTACTTGTGTGTGTGTGTGCGTGTGAGAGAGAAGAGAGAAAGAGCTTTGTGATTTCTGGCACATTCCTTTACCTCCTATATAATTATTTACTTAATATTTTTCTTTAAATGGGCTCCTATTTCTTTTAATTAAACATATATTTATAATGGAAACTTTATATCACAGTTAACAAATGGCAAATTTGCATCATTTTCAAAATGGAATGCACCATATAAACAACTGAACAGTGTTATTAAATTCTAGCTTGACGTTCCTGCCTTCGGGGCCTGAAGAGCTGCTGCCGACCGCTCAGCCTGGCTCGCCTCTCCTTGTCACTCGGGTCTCTGCTCAGGTGGTGCCTCCTCAGGAAGCCTTCCCAGCGCCGCCCCCCTCCACGCTGGCTTTATTCCTTTCACGGCACTATCGCGGTCTGAGGGAAATTGTTTTTCCTCTGCGTGTCTGGCTCGGCAAAGGCAGGGCCTTGTCCGACTTACTCATTCTATCCACGCTGCCCAGCTCAATAAATAGCTGTTGAGTAAGTAGCTATAAGCTTTGAACTGCAGGGCTGTTCCCTAATTTGTTTTTCTCCTCTTAGCGAGTGTCACCCAGGTGTTAAAGGACACACCAGCCAGTGCCATGCTGCCACTTGCACCTCCATTTAACAGGAAAACTGAGCAAGACTCGAGAAGGAAGCAGCCTTCTGGGGTGTGATTCCCCAGTTCACATGGCCCCACCCTGAGCTGCAGGAATCCCCAGGCCTGCATCCACTCCCGGGCATCATGCCCTCCCTTGCCCACTTGCCAGCCAGTGACCCCAAGGCACAGGTGTGCCTCACCAGCTTCCATCTTCCCCAGAGGAAAGGAGCAACATCCTGCCGACCTCACGGAGCTGCTGTGGGCATCACGGGGGACAGCTTATATGGACACACCTGGCAGAGAGAAGCTGCTCCACAAATGAGAGCAGACATTCAAAGGGCCTCCCAGAGGATGGGATTTAATTACTGACTCTGCCTGCTGAAATCCTACCCTTTTTTTTGAACCCAACTTTAAAAAATAATAATATTATTTACCCTTTATGTGCCAGGTTCCTTGCTCAATAAGAGCTTTTTTTAAATCTATCATTTAATTTTAGCCTCGCAGCAATCCTATAAAGTAGACATTTATTATGACCATTTTATGGATGAAGGAACTGAGGCTTAGAGTAGTTTCATGACTTGCCCAAGGTGATGCAGTCAACCCATATTCTTAACCATGATATTAAAACAGCCACTTAAATGCACCACCTAGGTAAAGACTTCTTTCCTGGCAGTCTTTCCTCTTCTAGATGCTTGTAACCCTGCACTATTCCTTCTCTGATGACATCTGCTCAATCTCCCTTGTGTGTTTGTGTGTGTGTGTGTGTGAGAGAGAGAGAGAGAGAAAGAGAGAGAGAGGCAGGTGCCCATTTCTTGAGGACTGAGACCATATTTACTCATCTCCCTCCAGGGTCCAGCCAAGTTCCTGGCACAGTACAGATACTTCACCTCTGTCTTCAAGGAAATCAAGGACCAAGGCTCCTGGGTTTCTTCTGTCAGGCTCCATCTCTGGAGGACAGATAAAGGAAAATAAATGGTTGCATTCCTGGAGATGTGAATTAGCTCCATGAGAAAACCCCTGGGATGTTTACCTAGGAACGTGTGTGGAAGGTCGTGGGCTAGAGCCAAGACACAGGCACGGCACAGATGTGTGGACCATCCTGGAGGCAGGAGAGGGGACCTCCTGGCCTGTCACAGGGTGGCTGTGCTGGACTTCTCCATCTTTCCAGATTCACTCTCCATCAGGCTTTCTGTCCCCACAGGAGACGAGAGGGAGAGCAAAGACTGACGCTGGGGTATTTATTCCACGTGTGCTGTCGGGGCGGGGGGCTGGGACTAGTAGCAGCTCTGATGACTAGACCGGGCCTCTGTACTCACCTGGATGCTTTCCCTGCACCCTGGCCTTGCCCTTACTAGACACTCTTCAAAAAGTACCCTAATTTGAGTGTGCCCTTATTACTGCAGGAGCCCTGACCTATCGGGTGCAATGCCCTTTCCTGGGATCTTTAGGCCACTTCTGGAGGCTAGGTCTGTGCTAATTCATCACATCTCCAGCCTGGCACAGCATTTGGGAGGTGGTTCTCATGGTTAACATTTATTGAGCACCTATTATGTGCCAGGTGTTGTCACCTGTATTGACTCAAATAATCCTCACAGCAGTGCCATGATTATCACCCCCACTCTACAGATGAGGGAATGAAGACAAGGGTTGAGTAGTCTGCTCAAGGTCACATGTCTTGTCAGCATGTGGCAGGTCTGGGATTCAAATGCAGGCAGTGTGACTCCTGAGCCAACCGTGTGATTCTCAACCTGCCATCTGGCTGCCTTTTTGCTTGTTTTGGGGGGTAGGGGGTGTGGGTATGTCTACTAGCCTTAGGCAGCAAACGAATCTGTTTCTTGGCCTGCTGGGGTGTTCAGGTAGAATGGGCAGCAGGTGGAATTAGGTCACCATGGCAACTGGATTGCCTGCACAACCCTGGTGAGCCCCTTGGGGCTGAGGTTCTACTGCCAGCAGAGAGAAGGGGGCATTGGCATGGGGCAGTGTTTGAGGTACCAGATGCACTGGGAGGACCTGGAGGAATACAGGTGGGTGGATCAGGCATGGGATGCTGGGCAGAGGTGGGGGTGTCCCAAGGCAGGTGGGACAAGTGGAAAAACTCCTGCCTGAAGTTGGGGAGTTTCCCAGGATGGGTAGTGGTGGCCTTTGCCTTTGTTAAGCCGGCATCCATGTGACCCTGGCCAGGCCTCTGAGGCTTCCTCCTCATTTGTCTCTGGCTCCAGAGCCACAGTTCTAGTCTTGTCTCCAATCCTCCCTCCAGGTTTGTGCCTATGTGATGGCCCATCCATCCCAGGGCCATCAGAGATGATGAGGAGAGAGGGGCACCATTTCCTCCTCTGGCACCACCGCGGGCACCCACTTCTGAGGGCTGGGATGTGTCCATTTCCCCAGCTGTGGGATGAGAGAATGGGCTTTTCCTTCCCAGACCCCAGGGGGCCAGGGCAGGGCCAGATGGAGTAGACAGGTCACCTCCCTGGGTTTATTGTAGGCCCTGACCTTCCTGACCAGAAATGAAATCCTGTGGTGAGTAGAGGGGCCCTTTTCCTTCCCCTTGGGCTGAGGTCTTGCCCTGATAGGGTCTTACGCTGGTCCCTGCTCAGACCCAAGGGGCCCTGGAGACGGGCTGTCACAGGGCAGGCAGAGAAGGCACAAATGGGGACTGAAGGACAGCCAGGACACGGGGACCTGCAGTGACCAGGGACAGTCTTGGGCAACATTATTTTCCTTTCAAAATTAATATTCACTCACTTTTTAAAATTAGAAAAATATGGCAAAACTC
The DNA here is from genome assembly GCF_030020395.1 of Manis pentadactyla. Classification (NCBI taxonomy): domain Eukaryota; kingdom Metazoa; phylum Chordata; class Mammalia; order Pholidota; family Manidae; genus Manis; species Manis pentadactyla. The sequence goes on from NC_080020.1 coordinate 215,310,907, forward strand.
CAAACGACCCATATCTTACTACCGATATAATACCTACTGATATTTTCTAAGAAGTAATACTTGACCAAAACTAAAATAGAATTTTAAAAATTATGTGAGCCTGGCTAGAAAATTCAAATAGCATAGAACGTTCTAAATGAAAAATAAATATCTTATGCCCCAGCTCCCAGGCTTCTCCACTGTTCAATTAGTTTCTCACTTAGGCTTCCAAAAGAATTTTTCATAGCTAGACCTACATATTATCCTTCAAAAATTTTATCCTATCATACTGTAGCAATTACCCATTTGTAGTGTAGCATTTTTTCTGTTCTGGACCTTTTTTTTTTTTTTTTTTTAACTTTTCACCTTGGCTGGTTTTACATAAAGCACAGAGATCTATCTGCCTCCTTCTTTTTTTTTTTTTCTGCCTCCTTCTTTTTTAATGGCTATGGAACCTTCCTTCTTATGGAAGATGGTAATTCATTTTACCAACCACCTATGAAGTATACTTGAGTCATTTATGGCCTTTAGTTTTACAAATAAAGCTATATTCAACATATATGTTCAAATAGCTTATCCAACAGGTGAGAGTAAAGCCAAAAGAGAAATTTCTAACCATAGAAATGCTGGGCAAAGGGTAGATATGTTTAAATTTGCAATTGGTATGACAATATTGCCTTTTAAAGGGGTCCCACCAATTTATTTTCTCACTAATTGAGCACGACCATGCTTGTTCCTCTTTCCACTCCAAGATGGTCAAGCATTTTCTCTGCATCCCTAGGGCTCCTCACACACACATGCCCAGACGCTGCCGAGGAGAGAGCACGGTGGGATCAACCGAGAGAGAGGAGCGTGGAGGGGTCTGGTTTCTCTGCCTTAGACACAGCCCCTCCGTCCTCATTTGTTCTCTACTGGCCTTCTGAGAAAGATGTCCTGGGAAGAAAGCTCTCCTTAGGGACTCCTCCCTTCTGAACTGCCCACCCAGGCCCTCCTTCCCTCCTCTTCCTCCCCCACCCCCATTGAAGGCAGCCTCACCATGGGGAGGCCAATGGCCTCATCTGTGCTGTACTGGGGGTGCAGGTCGCAGCAGGCGAGCCAGGGAAGTTCCCCCTCAGTCCCCACTTCTCTAAGCAGCTTCTCTCAAAGCCCTCTGGTTTTCTTTTGACAGTCCGTGCCTGAGTGCGGGGGACCAATGCCCACCCCTGGGTAGCTCCTGTTCATGATGCTTGCACCCTTCCGCGCCTGAAGAACAGGAATGGGTCAGTGCTAGGAGGGGCTGGGGATGCCATTGCTAAGGAAGGCAGAGAGGTGGGTGGAGTGGCTTTTGTTCCTCCATATTGGAGACCTCCAAGTGAGACAGAGCGGGACAAGCACTGAGAGGGGACAGAAATGCCCAGATGGGTGGGGTGGGACCAGAAAGAGCTCTCTGCAGCTGCAACCAAGATGAGTCTCCAGACCCAGAAGACTACATCTTGGGGAGCACCATAGGATGTAAAACAGTTGTCAAGAGCATTAAATAATAGGAGAGAACCAGGGGAGGCCTTTAAGGCTGCTTCAGAAAGGGAAAGGCATTTTGACCTGGCCACCGCACTTGCGTCAAGAGGGCATGGATGAAATACATGCAGTCTGTCCATCCATCACTGGGATACTGCCCCAAGGGAGAAGGAGGGGCAGCTTCTGGTTCGGTGAGGCGCCATCTTTAAGGTATATTGTTAAGTAAAGAAAGCAAAGTGCACAGGACCTCCAGTTAACCTAGAACACATCTTTTATCTCTGTTTTCTCTACTAAAAGGAATTAGAAAAAAGAAAGAAACCCATAAAGACATGACAGCAGATGAGAGAGGTCAACAAAAATTTCAAAAATGGGAAGCAGAGAGACCCATGACTTAGACTTAGCCGAGCAGAAAGCTGAAAGCAGACTGCCTGGAAATGGGTCGGGATGATGGAATCAAGAACTCAGAAAAGTCCAGGGACCTCTGAGTGCCAGGATACGAGTCAGGTGGCAACAGAAAGGTTGATTGGAAGTCTTATGTGAGTCCTTGTCTTGCCCTGCAGTCCACTTGGCAGCCCTCCCCCAGCCTAGCAGAAGGCAGGAGCCTACCATCTGAGAGAGGTGACTCAGGGTCACCTACCCAAGGATAAGCAGGAATGAGCTTCTGGTCAGCTTTTTAGAACCTCACTGCTTAAGTATAAATTGAAAGCTAGGGGACACTAGATATTTGAGGAAAGAAAATTTTAAAGCCTATGTTAAATCATGTCACTGTAATATTTCAGTACACCAGAGATAATGAGAAGATACTAAAAGCTTCTATGGAGGAAAAAAAAATACACACAGAGGATCAGGAATCAGAATAGTTTTGGACTCATGTTGGAAGACAGTGGCTAAACACCTTCAAAATTCCAAGAAAAAAAATTCCAATCTAGAATTAAGTGAAAACTAAACTATTAACCAAGAATAAAGGTGAAGTAACAATATTTTTGACATGCAAATTCTAAAAAAATTACCTCTGATGCATGTTCTCTCAGGAAGCTTTTGGAGAATGTGCTCCATTCACACTAGTAAACATACTAAGTAAAAAGAAGACATAGGATCCAGGAAACAAAGGATTTTAACACAGAGGAAGGAAAAATGAATTACAAGGGTGATAGTGAAGGAAAAACCAATGAAGACAATGAATGGTGCAACAGACCTAGTAAGCAATGGGTCCAGATTAGAACTAGGGAGTTGGGGCTCCAGGTGAGATGCCCCCAAGAAAACAGAACGAACCTATAGATGACGTGATGTATAGAGCTACTGGGAGGAACGTTATAGTTCTGCAGAAAGTTTGGGGAAGAACGTTACACTGAAACCTAAGCAAAAAAAAAAAAACAAAAAACAAAGTAATTATTAACTCTGAGGAAAACAAAAGGTCTAACAAGAAAGAAAATGTAATCATGTTGCACTAGGGAGCTCGTCTGTGAGCAATGTTTGAATAATACACATATATCATAATACATGTAAATGTGAAAATAATACTTATATAATAGTAATATAAACAAATTAGTTGAGGCAAGTCATTTTCTATCAGGAGGTTGGGGGAAGGAGAAGAAATATATATAGAGAGAGATGAAGTGTTTTTTTTTGTAGTAGGAGGTTACAAGCTAACGGCTGTAATGAGGCCACGCTTTCCTCCCAACACTTTCCAGTCTCCAGACCCTGTTCTGGCCATTAGCTCCTGGGCCTCTGGGAGTACCAGAAGGTCAGCAGGCAGAGTGGTTACAGGCTCTCTGGCTCAGAGAAATGAAGTGATTTTTCCCAAGTCACACAGCTTAGAAGTAGCAGATTATGGCGCCAAAACAGACTAAAGGCAGGCCCATTTATAAATACCTGCAGGGCAAAGGACTATTGATGTCATGGCCCAGGGAGCCCAGCCGGTACAGCAGGAGCCGAACTCAAGGCTTGTACTGCAAGTCGCGTTCTTAGCCCTGACAGTGCAGGGGTAACACCAAGCTTACAGAGCCTGTCTGTGTCTGCCTGCCCTGCAGCAGAGAATCTCTAGGGGTGCGCACAGGTCCTTTCACAAGCTCCCCGCATGATTCTAATGTGGAACCCAGATGAAAACCACTAAAATAGAGAGCCTCAGAGGCAAGGGACAGATGGGATGTCAGCGAGAGGCACGGAAACAGCTTTAGGATGCCTGAACTGGAAGGAGCTGGGGGATCACTGAGGCTCTCCTTCTACAGGGGGGGAACTGAAGCCCACGGGGGGATGTGGAAGGTCCAAGGTCCCGCAGAGGGCGAGTAGCCCGCTGGTGGCCTCCCTGCCTCAGGGCCTCCAAGCCTGCAGACAGCCCCGCCCCTTGTCTGGGTTAGGTGTGGAAGGGCAGCCTGATTTCTGGGCAGGCTGAACGTGTGAGTTTTGCAAATGGTTTTGACTTTTAAGTCCATTAGTGATTAATTCAGAGTTCCATTTAGAGCAGGCTGATCCATATTTGGAGGAGAACATTTTGTGGCAGCTGAGATGCAGCCACAATTCATCTGCGGGCAGCCCACCCACTCGGTGGCCTGGGAAGGCATGAAGTCCCGGCAGGGCCCTCCCACAGCACCCCACCCTGAGAGGGCTCTCCAGGGGGTGGGGCTGGGCCCTTTAGGGGTAGGCAGCACAGCTGGAAGAACCTGGTTTAGGGTTCAGCCCCTACTCATATCTTCCAAGCTGTATGACTTTGGGCACACCCCTCAAGCTCTCTAAGCCTCAGTATAGCCATCTATAAAAATCACCACCCCTACACCTCTCCCACGGGATTGTTGGGAAGATTCACCAAGATAATGAGCCTGATAAATGAGAAGAGCTGGTGGCAATGGCAGTGGGGGTTCCTTCTCTTTCCTTCATCAGTCCTGACACCCCCTTCTCAGGGGTTCTGAGAAAAAGCTTTGGGGTCTGCCCTCTGAATTTAACACTTTCTACTGTGTGACCTCAGGCAAGTTGTTGTACCTCCTTGAGCTTCTGAGACTTCATTCTGTCTGTAAATAAGAGATAATGGTCTCTTCTTTGCAAGAGTATCATGCTGATTGTTTGAAAAATATCCATGAAAGTTGGCAGCCTGCAGTAGCCCACTCCTGGTGGGGAACCATGATGGACAGTGGGAGTGGTCACCCTGGGCCCCGCCCACGAGGCAGGCATGGCCTCAGAGAATTCCTAAAAATTTACAAAACTTACTGAAAGTCAGTCTGCTTTTTATTTTCACCTTACTCCAGCAAGTCTAACAGCGACAGTGATAAAACATTCCTTTTAGCTGGGCTGGCCACTCCCACCCCACCTTGGCTGTAGGCCATGGACACCAGCAGGGATGGCTTTCCTTCCAGACCCTGCACTTCCCTGGAGAATGTTTCCCCTCACCTGTGCCACACCCTGCTTTTCGACTCCCTGCCACTTGTTAGCATAGTCTCTGGTGACAGGGCATGGCCCCTACAAGGCTGATTAGCCTGTTTTCCGTGAATAGCCACATTCCAGCCCCCATTGTCAGGCCCTTTCCATGGGTCAGCACAAGCCATTAGGGTTAGGACTTGAGCCTAGGTCTGTCTGCTCAGATTGGTCAAACAACTTGCCTCAGATCGCTGTAGTAAGGGAGGGATGGGGATCCAGGTGGATCTACCTGACTGATCTGGTAGCGTCCCAGTGCAAACAGGCAGCATACTCAGCTGGGGTCTTTGAAGAGACTTTAGGGTAAAGGGATTATTCACAGAGGCTGAGGGAAACATCTAGGGACTAGCCATTGCCCCCCCACCCCCTGCCCCTTAAGGCCTGAGGTGCCTAGATGGGAGCTGGAGCTGTGGAAGCTGGCTACTCAGCCCTTTACAGGAGGGACACGGACAGAGATGCTGCTGGAGCCTGCTGAGGCCAGCAGAGAGAGGGAGGGATAAATCCCCCCGCCTCTCTCTCACCACCTCCATCTCCCGTGGGTGCCTGCCTTGGGCCACAGCCATCTGGAAACCAGAGGCCAGGGGGCGGGAAGGGGGTGCAGTCAGCAGGGATCAGCTTGTCTGCAGGGGGAAAACAATACCAAGCACAGAACGGATGATTTTCTTTCCACTCTCCCTTGGCTGGGATCTGAAAGACATGTTTCCAGCCAGTGAGCTGTGAAAGGGTGAGTGGCCAGATGGGGAGCAGATCACGCTAAGTTCTGGTGTTGGGCAGCCCTTTACCGTAATCAGGGCCCTGGGAGGGCCTCCTTCTCTACCCCCAGAGCTCCACTCATAAACTCACCTTTCATGGCTTCACTTAGTCACGTGTCCCTAAATTCCACCAATCAGAGGTTCCTTTGAATTTAACAAACCACCCACCCTGGGAGTGACAATGAGGGGACTGTTAGTCACTCATTCCTGAGTATGAATTAGTTTGGTTGGATTGCTTGCCTCCTGGCACTCAGCTGAGATTAGAGATTTAATGGGGGAGAGGAGAGGAGTAAAAGTGAGAGGACTGTAGAGGAAGACAAGAGGGCAGGCCCAGGTCAGCTTAGAGAGCTCCCGTCATAGTCTAGGTCTGAGCTCTGGAGGGCATGGGCACAGGCCATCTGGGCTGCAGGAGAGAAGCATATACACGAGGCAGAGGGTGCAGGGATGTCCCCAGGGCCATTGCAATGCAAGCAGTTGTATGTGCCGGGCTCCATGCTGACAGCTGATACACCTCCTCTCATTCAGTCCTCAGGTATTTTTGAGGGGATATTTATTTGCCCCACTACAAAGATGAGGAGACTGAGGTTGGGTAGAATCAGAATCCTGCTCAAGGTCTCAGAACTAGCAAGTGGCAGAGTCAGGACTTGAACTTAGGTCTGTCTGGCTCCAGAAACTGTTTTTAACCAGCCTGTGGTTCCACACCCCACCACACACACACACACACACACACATACACATACACACACACACACATGCACACACATGTGCATGCACACACCCTTGAGTCTCCTGCACACTGAACTCCCACCACAGCCCTCCAAGAGGCATCATTGTTGCCTATTTTCTGGATGATGAAACTCCTCACTTCAGGGGTGAAGTGGGGTCACATGGCCCTGCTGTGTGGCCACACAGCCATCTCAGCCTCTGGCCTGTCACTCACAAGCAAAGCCCTGGAGCCAGTACGGAGGCCCAGACAGAGACACAGCCTGCAGGAACGATGAGGACAATCTCTCAGTCCTGCACTGTGGAACCAGCTTGCTGTGTGGTTTGCTGGCCACAGGCAGTTGGGTTCTAATCCTGACTCACCCATACACCCTAAGTGACCTCTTTTCTCTGGGTTGAGGGTGCAGCTGGGCAGATGGCCTGAGGTGGCACATTGGCTTCCCCAAAAAATCACTGTTTCTCCATGTGCAGACAAGGGACTGGGCTGCGTGAGGACAGGAGTCCCTCCTGGCCCTAACATCTGTAACGAATACTTACTGAGGCTGTTCAACACACTCACACACCTTTCCTCCCACGTGGCTCATCTTTGCAACCCCGCACGGTGTGCTGAGCACACTGGAGGCCCCAGGATGTTTCTAGAAGGGTGCAATGATTGCTAACTGCCTTTCCTGTGTCAATCAATCTTGACTCCTCTTCCTCCAAGGAGAGCCAGGCAGGAGTGGGGGTTTGCTGGTCTCCATTCCCCAACACTTCATGCCTCTCTTCTCAGCATCCATGACTTGAAGCTCTGTCCCCCTGGGAAGTACTACAAGGAGGTGCTGCTGACCACGGACCAGGTCAGCTCCCTGCCGGCCCTGAGAGTGAGTGCAGGATGGTGGGGCAGGGTGGTTGTCACTGGATCTGCTGAGGGGTTGAGGGCACTGGGAGGGGTGGGAAGGGGCAGGCACTCCTATTGGGCCCCTGGCTGGTGGCAGCCTCACTAGGGGAGCATAGGCCTCCAGGAAGAGGCCCCACAGGGCATAGTTTCCAAATACTTCTCACATCATATGGACAGATGTGGTGACTGTTGCCATTTCTCAGGTGCACAGAGGTGAGGTGATTTGCTCCAGGTCTCACAGATGAAGGTGGTGGGCCCAGGTGGAGGCTCTTACTGGCCCTGCTGATCCATCTTCCAAGGGCCTGCCTGTGATTCCCTAATGACCCTCAGCTTATGACCCACCCCAGGGCCTGCTGACGACTGACTGACCTGGACCCCTGCGCAGGCCTGTTCTCTCTGCAACTTTTGTACCCTAAAATGGGCGACTGGGAAGATCAGGATCCACTGCAAGAGCATTGGGGCCTCGGGAAGCCAGTGTGGCACCCCAGGCCCTTCCCTTCTCCTCAGGCTGCCTCAGTGGACTAAGGCTTTTCTAGAGAACTGTGAATTTTCTCAGGTTCTTCCTTGAGAAGCCAGGAGCAAGACTGGAGCCTGGGGACTGCCCTTCCAACCTGCCTCCTTCCATCTCCAGGCGTGATGACTATAGGAAAGGACACTTGCATTCCTGCCCTCGTCCCCTCTTTCCCTCTGCCTCTCGATTTATCCAGTCCTCCCTGAGTAGAGTCTGAGGGATGACAGGGGTGAGTGGAATGCTCATGTCTTCTTCTGGCTGTCCCCACTCTTCCTGGGCTAAATCCCATGACCCTCCCCCTTTCCCCCACACCCACCCACACCCTGCCCTCATCCTAGGGGAGTCCTTGTGCAAACCACTCCTGGGGGCTCGGTTTCTTCACTTGTGACATGGGTAGAGTGGTGGGGTGGCTGGGAGTTTTCCTGTGTTCCTGTGTTCCCTAAGGCTCCTTGCACTCCAACATGCTGTGCTCGCCTGAGAGGTCAGCACCCCCACTGCCAGTTTTTTAGGGATCATCCTGGAGCCTTTGTGTCTGTTGTGCAAAGGCCCTGCCCTTCCTCCAGGGCACCTGGAAGAGCCCAGACATGCACAATAAAAGGGCTCCCCAATCACTCCTGAGGTTTTAATTAAAATTTGTGCAGTGCTTAGAGAGGCAATGTCAGGTTAACAAATCATGGCACTGTCAGGCTTCCCGATTTTTCATTCTGATCTGGGCAGAATAATGGTTTGCATTTATCATTGTGCAATGAGAGGGCCTATCTTCATTTCTGTCAGGAACAAGATGGGCTCTGAGAACTGTGGGCACCGGTTGGAAAAGGGGCAGGGACCCAGGGCAGGGGGTAGTGGGAGGAGAGTCCTGAGGGAGACATCACACGAATGGAGAGGGCACACATTCACTGACGGCTCTGCAGCCCCTCCAAAGTGCCAGACCTTGTTCTGGGGTGAAGACAGAGAAAGAACACAGAGCTGGGGCTTGAGACAGAGGCCAGAATGGAGAAAACAAAGGGATGAGAACAGGGTGGAGGGGTAGTGAGATGGAAGGAGCTGAGAGCTAAGGTCTTGGAGCAGAAAGGAGCAGAATTCTCAAAATGTGAAATAATTAGGGAATGTACCTGTGCCAGATACAAAATGGGGAGCCTGTCCTCCTGGTACCCCTGCCCACACATCCACCCCTCCATACCCCCATGTGCTTATCTCCATATCCACACCCCCACATGCACATGGGCATACACACGTGTGCTAACTCATACACGCAGTGGCTGGGATGTTCTCAGACCTAGACTATTCACTCAGGGACCTGGGCTGAGGGGCAGCCTGAATGGGAAGCTTTTGTACCCCCTTCCCTGGGTGGGGGATGATGTCACTGCTCAGTCCCAGAATGTTTGAATATTAAGCCTGGGAAGAAACTTAGAGACCACCCAGTCTGATCACTGTCAAACTCTGCCTATTCTAGTTTCATCCATTGGAAAATTGAGGCCCAGAGAGGGAACACTGGGCCCGGTGATGGCAGAGTCACATCATCTCGATGATGCCAATCCCTCCGTTTCTAATCAGTGCTGACCCTGTGCCTGCATCTGCAAGGTGCCCTGGAGGCATGCCTGGCAAAGACCTTCCCTGGGGGGCTGGCATGAAGGGTATCTGGTGACCTGTGGCCCCAGCATGGCCCCAGCACATCCTAATGGGGCCTGAGGGCTCTGTTTTGACTAGGGTCTAATCTGGACTAGGTCAGAGGTCTGGGTCCCAGCCCAGCAGCATCACACTTAATGTATGACACATCTGCCCTCCAAGCATTAGTCTTGTCTGTCAAAAAATATGTGCAACTTGTGCTCCAGAACACACAGGCAGGGATGAGCCACGGACGGCACTCTCCATTTGCTCTCCATCTAGCCTCTGGGCCATCTCAGGGAAGGGGAGGTTGGTGGGGGCAGCGGCAGAGGTAGGCTTGAGCAGATTGGAGGAGGGCAGCTGGGCGGGTCACACTGGCAATGAGCGGATGGTCTGGCCTAAGTGTGGGCTGTGGGTTCACCAAACAGAAGCCAGCAGCTGGGGCGGAAGTAGCCGAATGTGGGCGGCTGTATAGATCAGTGACCAAGAGCTGTGGGCGGGTCAGCGGGTAGGCCACGCCCACGGGGCGGGGCTGGGGTCCGGGGGCGGGGCTCTGGTGCCGCAGTCCCCCAAGAGCTTGCTTGTTGGACCGCAGATGGAAACTGAAGCAGGCTCTTGGAACGAGCTTAGTGTACTTTTACATTTCTTATTTCATCCTCCCAAGTGGTCAATATTTTATTTTATAATATGCGTAAAAGTCAGATCATTGTAGAAAAACTGGAAAACACAGAAATGCAAAAACTTGATGAAAATTGTCTAGTTGCCCACCCCAAGGGATGGCTGTCATGACTGTTTACTGTAGTTCCTTCCATACATTTTCTATGTAGATATATGCGTTTACTTGGATCACAATGACTTTTTTGTACTTGTTTTTTTATGTTGGTTTCTTTTTTGCTTTTCCAACTGGTGCTGAACAGCCAGATCAGCTCATGAATCGAGGACACTGAGCTGTCACCAAATCTAGAAACCTGGGGGACAGGCCACTGGGCCAGGAGAAGAGCTGGGCTTGAGCTCACTTGCTAGCCAAGTGATCTCAGGCAAGTCACTTCACAAGGGGAATGATGGGGTGGCGAGGAAGCAAACAGACCCCAGCCCAAGTCTGGGTGGGAGGGTGTAGTGTGGAGCCCATTTTCCTTGGAAGAGGAAAGGCCTGGCTCCAGGTTCTCCCGGGCATAGGCCTGGGGCCAAGGACACAGGTTCCTCGACGATATGAAGAAGCGCTTGCTCTTCAGAGCTGTGGGCTGAGGGAAAGAGCTCCCTATCCCAGGAGGGCCCCAAGTGGGGGCCGGCCAAACGTTTTATTGGGGGTGTCCTAGTGCACACTCGGGTATCAGGGGGAGACTACACTGGGGGCGTTGAGGCCCTCTTCTGTGTGTTTCTGGCCCTGGTCTTTATTCTCTTTTGTGTCATTTATCACAGTATGTCCCAGACTTTGGACTTTCATAGTCCAATAAAATTTCCAAAAAAAATTTTTTTCTTTTCTTGAGGAAGGGCTAGCTAGAGATGCCAACTTTCTAATTTTGCCAAGTAGGGACATTAAAAAATGTCATCCACACTCACCATCATTTGATTTTTTTTTTTACATGTTAATTTTAGAACAAAAATGTAAGAAGCATCTAATCTCAGAAGTAAGAACAATTCTTCCCAAACCCATCCCTTTTTGTCTTTCTTTATTTTTCTCCCTTTGTTACCAGGACAAGAATTTTGTCACTGATCATCAGGTCCTCAGATTAGCTTTGGAGGATTTAGATCTGGGAGTAAAGTTTCCCTCCATGTCTTTCTAATTCTAGTCAAAGGAGGAAGCTTGCTTCTCAAAATGAGCAAGAAGAGGCTTGCTGGGAGGTGCGGGCCCACGTATCCTTGCATCCTCTGTGGCCCCAAGGATGGGAGTACCATGACTCACACTGCCCAAAACACATCTCTGGAAAGGCTTCAAGAACTGGGCCCCAGGGAGCTCTGGGTACTGCTATAACTTGGCTCAGGGTCTTGAGTGGTCCGGGAAGAAAGCTCTGTTTTCTTGACTTGGATTCGTTTGTGGAAAAACTGGGCTGGTTAATATTGGGAGGGGTCTGCCTGTCGGCAGAGAGCAAGGTGAGAGGGTGACCTGGGTAGCAGAGGGGGAGTGGGATAAGCCTGGAGACAAAAAAGCCCTGCTGGCCCGGGACAGGGTAGCCTCTTCACTGAGAAGTTTCTGTTTTCTTTTTGTCTGCTGCTCTCTTTGGCGTATTTAAAAGTAATTAGCTCAATGTTTCTGTTCTTGTAAATAATGGTCTTGCTTTCTGTAAACATGGATGAGAAGTGGGGGTGTGTGGCCTGGGTTTCTAGTTTCCGGGCCCAGGACAGCAGGCAGCAGGATCCCAGGGAAGATCTTGGGGTCGCAGAGCCAGTATGATGGAAGCTCGCATGCTAAGTGGGCACCACACTTCTCTGACCTCTTCCCATCTTCCTCCTGGGGTTCCTGCGGGCAGGTGGTCTGTGCACAGCCCCACCCTCACTGCATTTTATCCCAGCATCCACTCCGTAAAGCACAGAGAGACTGGAAAACCTGCCTGAGGAGTCAGGAGCCACTCTTGGTGTGGCTCTCCATCTTGGTTTCTACCTCTCCCCAGTTTTTCTGAGCAGTTCTGATGCCTGCTTAGAGGCCAGACCTGTGTTCCCACAGCTGGCAAAGAACTCACTCCAAAGGCTTTCAGCAAGGGAAAGTCCTGATATCTATTCAGCCTCTTGAGAGCAGGAATGGGAGTGTATTTTTTTTAAGTTTTTTAGCTTTTAAATCAAAATTATTCATGCATGCCAAGAGTCCAGTTGCCTTGTGAGTGTTACCACCACTTGCCTTCTCTGGAGGTAAACATTTCGGCTCTCGGCCAATTCTTGGCACTTGCCTCCATGTCTCTAAAGAGCACACTGTATTGACCCCTTTTGACATCTCAGTCTTCAATTCCCCTGGAATAGAGGGTTAGCTCTTTCCCTTCCCACTGTGTATCCTGCACATCATTCCACATGCCCCTGTCCTCCCAGTATAGTTATAGAATAATTTTGGTTATATCAGTCTGTAGTGTTTGCATCATTATGAATGTATTTGCTCTTAAGAACTAAGCCATGAAATAGATCGTGGCTCTTTCCCTTTCTGCACATTTTTTTATTATTGTCTTTCCTGGATATAATCATTGTTTTTGCTTCGTTTTCTGTGCACTTATCAAGTCAACACCAAACCTCTACCAGTCTTCTACATTTCCTCTTAATGTATCCAGAAGTGAGACATTTTCTATACATTCCATTCTCTTAGTGAAATTTCTCTATGAGCCTTCTGACCCGCTCAGAGCAGGGCTGGGTTGTTCTCTGTGCCTGGTACCTGGTACATGTCGTTATCCTGGGATCTCTTTTCCCAAGCGTCCAGGGTCCTGTCACCGCTCCCTCGGATCTTGTGTCTCCTGTCTTCCTGTCTTCCTGTCTTCCTGTCTTCCTGTCTTCCTCTCTGTTACTTCCTTACTGTTTCGGTGGAGCACATCTTCAGGTAGCTTCCTAAGGAAGGGTGCCTGGGGGCAAATATTTTGACACCTCACCTATACTATCACATATCTGATAATATTTTTATTCTGCTTTCACATTTGATTGAGAGTTTAGATGGAATTGAATTGTAGGCTGGGTGTCCTATTTTTCAGAATTTGGAGAGCATCACTCTAATGCATTTTAGCTTCCACTATTGTTATTGAGAAATCCAAAGCCTTTCTGCTTCCTGATGTTTTTTTGTGACCTGTCTTTTTTTTCTCTCTCTCTCTTTCTGGAAACTTCTCTTTGACCCCAGTATTCTGAACTTTCCAATGATGTGAGTTGGTGTGCGTCTTTTTCCCTGTGTCCTGGGCACGTAGAGGACCCATCCCATCTGGAAACTGTCGTTCAGTTCTAGGCTGTTCCCATGAATTATTCTCTTTGATTATTTCCCCCCTCTGGTTTTCTTTATTTCCTCCGTCTGGAACTCTCATGTCTTGATGTTGTACATCATGGATTAATCCTTCACTTTTCCTCTCTTCTCTCCTTTTTTCTCTGTCTCCTTGCTCTTTTTTTTTTCTGGAAGATTTTCCCAATTTTATCCTCTTAATGTAGTTTTTCATTTCTACCATCATGCTTTGAATTTCCAAGAGTTCATTTTTATTGTCTGTTTACTCCTTTCTATCCTCTTTTTCCCAGAGGCAAAGTCTTCTCCAATCTTTTTTCCAAGGTGCTTTTTCCACCAGCTTGTTTGGGTCTCAGTCTTATGTCAGAGGCCTTCTTTGGGTATCTCGTAATCATCTGCTCATAATGAAGAGTTGGGGGTGGTTGCTGAAAAGCTGTGTCCAAGCTGGAATCTTTGTTTATCTACTGGGGTTTATTGACTGCGAGCTTCCCTCGGGGGTGAGCTGACAGGGCTATTTCCTGAGGCCTCTCTAGAGAAGGTGGGAGTAAAGTTTTTGCTGCCAGTGTTCTGGGGCTAAGTCGGGAAAGAGGACTGGTGAGGTCTCGGACTTCAGCACACATATGTTTGCTTAACCCCCAGTTGTCTTGTGGCTGAAGTCCCATGTGCAGAAAGACCCTATTACACTCTCTCCAGAAGTTCTCTCTTCTGCTCTCCACTCCAAACCTCCCAAATGTTCCACTTAGCTGGTGTCCTCAAGAGCTCCCATGCTGTCTACTCCCCCTTTCTGTCCCAACACCACCATCCAGCCCAGCCAGGCTACACTGTGCTGGGAGCTCCCTTCCTCCCTGTCTACCCCTGGGAAATGACACTCCTGTCCCCTTGACTTCATTGCTAAGGAGACATTTCCACAGATGAGACACATTTGTGGAGACAGTCTGATGAATGGGTTCCCACCCATTCATCTGGCAAGTAGCTCTACGAGCTGTGCTCTGAGTGAGGTTTTCTCATGAAATCCTGCCCAAAGGGCAAACAGGAGAATCAGAAGCCATGGGGTCTATGCAGGGCTTATATTCTGGCCCCCACTCCCCGATGCTGAGGCCCAGGCAGGCACACCCACACTACCCAGTGGGTATAGCCCCTGCTGGAGACCCAGCCTGAGACACCCTGGGCATGCTCTGCCAGAGTCCCCTCACCACTTCTTAGGAGGCTGCGTAACTTCTGGGGCAGCCATGCAAGTCTGGGCCCAGCGCCCCTCCCTGGGAGCCCCGGAAAGACCAGCTGGGCCAGGCCCGGGCTTGGCACTCTGACACCTGCATATCAACTCAGCACAGCCTCAATGGCTGAGTTACCATCCACACTGATACGTGGGAAGCAGAGGGTCAGAGTGGGTGGGCAGTTTGTCCAGTGAAAACGCTGCTATTATAAATGACCATCCTGCTCTGTCTTTCAGAAACTTGGTCTGGAAGGGGTCACAGAGGCCTTTGAATTCCTGAGTACTTTTTTCATGGGGGATGGTAGACCTGGAGAGACTGAATCCACCTGCCCTGCTGAGAAGAGGTTGGGTGGAGGGGAGGCAGTACCCGGATGCCAGCAGTCCTCCAGATTGGCTTTTCAATCAACTTTGTCAGAGCATTTTCAGGGCCATCACCTCACCGCACCTCCCAAGGGTGAACAGGCCTTTATGGATAAAGAAACAAGGTCCACAGACAGGGTGTGACCTGCACAAGGTTGTTGCCAAGTTTGGAACCCAGGCCTCTGACCCCAGCCTAGGCTGTCCCCACAGCTTTCTGAACCCTCACCACACCCTGAGGAAACTCCGGATGAGATCAGGTTCCCCTGTGAGGAGCTGGCCTGCCTGTTCCTAACATTCCTCTTTCGGCGGTCCCCCCAGCACTCCGTCTTCGGCCAGAGGGCAGAGAACTCAGTACAAGAGAAGGCAGCAGGCTGGGTGGGGGTGTCTGATCACCCACAGCCCAGACAGGGACAGCCTGACACAGTGGTAATCCTCATGCCTGACCCAGGGTGATCCACCCTCAGATAGCCTCCCTGGCTTGCTAAAAAGAGCAGCAGATTGGATGGTCAGAGCAGCTCTAATTTCCAGTCCCGAATGTCTACTGCCATCAGTCACGTGCCCTTTCCACACTGTGCACTTGATGATCCTAGCAGGTCTATAAAGCAGTGGTATTTCCCCATTCTACAGATGAGAAAACTGAGTCTGTGCACAGTTAAAAGCTCTGCCAAAGCCACACAATTGCAAAAATATTTCTGTTCTCTATACTTTTCTGTCTTCTGGGGGAAAGTGAAATCAAGGTCACCAAGCAGGTGTATGTCTGTGTGTGCACTTGCATGTGGCAGGGGCAGGAAGGAGGATGGGGAGGAGCTGGTGGCCCGGACAGCTGGTGATTGAGGGGGGAATGGCTTTTCTCACCTCTAACTGGGATGCTCTCCCAAGCCCACCCTTGGGCAGCAGGTCACGTGTGTGCATCTTGTGTGTTGGGGAGGCCTGTACTTGGGTCCAGCTCATTTTGGCAGGGCCCCTGCCAGAGTCCAGCCTCTCAGGATCCTGTGGCAGGCCTGGGAATTGTCTGATTCCCAAGTCCCCAAGCCAGGCCCCTCCCCCGGGGCCCAGGCTCCTCAGTGGAACAAATGTTCCACTGAGAATGAAGAGAACAAAGCCTCCCAGGCCCCACCCCAAGCTCCATCTCACAGGGCCTGAGGGCTCTCTGAGCCTTTCATCTCAGAGGAAGTAAGATGGCTCTCCCAGCACCCTCTCCCAAGATAAATACTGGGGGCTGATCAGAGACCTAGCACCTCCCCAAATGCAGTGGGAGACCTCACCCAGAACCGCATGCATGGCCACAAGGTCCTTCAGCAGAGTTCCGGCCAGCTGGCTACCCTGTCCCACCCCCGGCCTGCCCTGAAATCCATGCTGTGCAGGGCACAGTGCGGGGATGTCTCACACACATCACCTCCTTTAATCCTCAGCCGAACCCCTGGAGGAGGGAAGCAGAGGAGCGAAGGAGCTAAGCAACTCATCCGGGCTGCAGGGCTGCTGAAAGGCAGCAGACCCCACCTCCAGCGTCGCTCCCTCTTCCCAGGGGGAGGGTCTGGACTCCCTGATGCAGAGTCAGAGCCGGGAGGGAAGTTTGGCAGCTGGTTTACTCCCTGCATCTTCAAGCATCATTAGGTCTTTTTCTGACAACTCCATCAGTTAGCAGGGCTCTGAATTGGCAAAAATCTGTATTTAGACATTTAGCCAAAGAATTAAGAAATGGTTGGTTTCAGAAAAAGCTCAGTGATATAGGAAGCAGTTAGCAGCAGGGAGATGGGATCTGGCCACCAGCCTTGGCTGCACCACTGACACCAACAGCCTTGGACTCATCACTGCTCTTCTGGGGGTGCCTCAGTTTCCTCCTCTTCCAAACATGTGTGATGCCTCCCACCAGGTAGTTAGGAGAGCCTGGAAGGTGGGGAAGTGCTCTGGGTTCTAGCTGCAGCTTTTTCCTCTGCTGGATGACTGGCCTTGGGCCAATTCCTTCCTTCTTGGTTGCATCCTTCTACCAGGACCTCTTAGATAACCTGCAGCTCTAAGCTGGGAAGGATGGGGGTGCAGGGAGCCTGTAGGGATGGCCAAGTACAGCCCCTTCCCCAGTGCATCCTGGCAGGTGGTGCCTCTAGAAGAGGGCGGTGCCAGGCACTCCCCACTACTCACCTGGTTGCAGTTTGCTCAACCTCTATTTGACGTTGTTGTCTGGGGCACAGCTGGAGAGGTGCTCTGTTTTCATATGCAGAGTGTGAGCATTCCCTGCCGCCTCCTGTCACATCTCATTGGAACCTCACATCTCATTGGAACCTCTTATCAATCCTCATGTCACATCTTATTGGATCCTCTTATCAATCCTCGGAAGTAGCTACTGTTATTGTCTCCAGTTCCGACCAGAGTCAAACCAGGACCAGTGACCACAAGACCTGCTCTCCTTGCTTCTTACCACACGGCCCACTTCTGGGAGGCCTTTCTCAGCCAGCCAAACCCACCCAGGCCTTTAGTTTGTTCTGTCAGTGATTTACGATTTCCCTCAAAGCTCCCCAGCGCAGACACCGGATTACCCTTGGGGGCACTTGGGAGGCAGGTAGGCTTCCTTACTTTAAGGTGGGAACGACAAGTCCCCTTTGCAGGGCCTCGGCAGGATTCAGTGAGAGGAGTGTCCCAGCCCTCCCTAGGCATACACATCATGTCACTGCTTCCCCCAGGAGAGGTGACCTGGGAGTCCAGGCAAGAATGGCCAGGCCTGTTGCTGGATGAGGAAATGGAGGCTTCGGCAAGAGGTGGGATTACCCCAACAAGGGCTGGGACTGGATACCAAGTATGTACCGGCTGCACTGGGCTCTGCCCACTGGGAACCCAGGCCTGTGGCCCTGTGGCCGTGGCCCCAAGGCCAATCTGAGAAGTGAATCCGGACTTTCTTCCAGAGGAGGATCATCTTCCCTCCCTGCTGCCTAAGATGGGATCATTTAAAAAGTATTGCTTGTTCGCGAATTGCCCAGCATCACAGCCGGAACAGGCTGCAGGGCTTGGACCTGTGCTTGTGGAGTACAAGATAAACTCCATCTCAACTTTTCAAGAGTCCTGGTCCCAAGGGTTCTTCTCAGCCTGCTGGCTTGAGGCTTTATTCTACTCATGTCTTTTCTGATAACTTCATTTGTGCCCCCAGAGACCTCAGACTTGTTTAAAAATAGAAAAATAAACAACATTGTTCTTCAAGTGTCCCCTCCCTGCTTTGGGCCCCCTAATGAGGTGCTGGCCAGGCTGGCCGGGGCTCTGTTCCCAGGATTTTCTATGCTCTGCAGGCCTCAAGACTGCTGCCGCCTCCACAGGGACAATACACTCTGAAGAGCTGCCCAGAGGCACGAGCAACCAGTGTAGGGGTAGGCATTGGGCTGCCTGCCTGGAGCTGTAGGCCCCTGGGTGCCACCATGCTGGGGTGCAGGGATCCATTCACCTAGGTGCAGAAGGACAGGACAGGCCCAGTGCAGACCCAATCACAGAGGGACCTTCCCCTCCTTTTAGCTCTGGCATCAGACCCACAGGCCCCTTCTGAGACCCCCAGGACTGAGGCCTTCAAGTCTCCCAGGCTCATCAGGCTTGTGGTTGAAAGTCTTGGACTAGAATTTGCAGTTTGTGTATGACCTGAGTTTTCCCCACCTGAAAGATGGGCTTAATGATAGCAGCCCTGCCTACCTCAGGTTTTTATGAAGCTGGATGAGAGTATGGATGTAAAATTGCTAGAATGCTCCAGGAATGCAAGTGGCCTTTTAGGCAGGCTTCACAGAGGAACGGCCTCTGGAGGAAGGCAGTGGTTGAGCCTCTCGGAGTTGTGGAACCCCACAGGGGTGGGGGTAGTCCTTAGGTGTGAGCATCAACCTCACACCATGGGCTTATAGAGCAGGGGGCAACATCCCTTGAATGCCATCAGGCTGCTGGAGGGGCCCAAACCATACCACTGGGAAGACAGCTAAGAAACAGGGGTGTTCCACCTGAAAAAAGGTGTGGCAGAACAGAACCTTCTGTACGTATTTGCTGGTGGGTGGAGAAGGGATTAGACTTGGCCCAAAGACAGCGCTAAAGTGAGAAGGGGAGTCATGCTGAGGTTGGTTCAGGTGCCCTTGTCCAGCATGAGCAGGCTGGAACAAGGTGCAGGGGCTCAGGCTTCAGGTGGCCTGGCCCACTTGCCCGGGAAGCAGAAGTAGAGACTAGGAGCAGAGCTGATCAGTGTCCTTCCATCTGCTGCAAGTCCCTGCGTCCTGAGCCCCTTCAGGCTCTCGGAGAGGGGTCAACCTCCTCCCCTTTCTGCCTGAGGGCAAATGCCAGGGACGTGCTCCCAGCAGGCCAGCCCAGTGCCAACCCGGTATCAAGGGGAAGTGAAGTAAGTGCCGGGGCCAGCACACCACTTCTCCTGATGCAGAAAAGGCAAAGATTAGAATAAGGTTCTCTGGAGATGTCTGGAGGCACCTACTTCATCCTGCCCTGTTCCCTGATGATCCAGGGCCGCTCCCTGGGAGTGCCCCAAGGACTCCAGCGGCCCTGCTTCTTGGGGGGAGGTCAGGGAGAGCAGCTGGCGGGGCAGCTCTGCAGCAGGGACCAGTGGTTCCTTCTGTGTACAGGCAGTGCCGTCCTGGCCTGCTGCTTCTGCTCTCTGCCCCCTCAGAGGCAAATGGCCTCTGAGATTCGGCAGACTCGCCAAGGACAGGGTAGGCTGCCTAGCAGGACCAGGCAGTTGAGGTAGCCCCACTTCCATCTTCAAGTGCAATCGCCCTTAGAGAGGCCTCTCAGCCAGCAGGGACCCCGGGGAGAAAGGGAGGCTGGGACCACTGCCTTCCCAGTCATGCAAACCAAAAGAGTTGGATGGTGAGAGCTGACAACACTCTTAAAACTTGGTGGAATTATTAGGAAAAATGCTCACTACTTGCTAGTTCCCAGCCTGTGGCCAGGTACTTTGGAACGTATCTGGAAAGGTAGACAGAGACCATGAGGGGAACTGCGGCCTCCTCCTACTGAATGTCCTCTCTCACGGAGTATGTCCTGCCAGGCCTTGCAGGAAAAGCCAAGCGCACTAGCCCCTCAGTGGGTCTGGAAGCCGAGGCCAGCTCTGCCCCCGGGTGGAGCCCTGGACCCAAGGGTAAAGCAGAAAAGAGAAGCAGAAATGCCTGTTTCCAATTCTCTGGGCAGGAAAGTTTGTTTGCTTGCTTAGTAAATTGTCTCTGAAGTATACTTTCTTTTTTAACTTGCTTTTTACTTATTGTTAAAATTGTATTATCAGAATTAAAATGCATTTTCTGAAACTAATCTCTTAGCCCCCAACCACCCTAACCAAAACTGTCGTTTTCTATTTTCTTTTGCCACCTTTCCCCAACCCGCAGGCACACTTTATTTTACGTCACTGTAGATGAGCGTAGATACATTTAAAAAAAATTTTATTAACATATCATTGATATACACTCTCATGAAGGTTTCACATGAGAAGCAGCAATGTGGTTACAACATTCACCCATATTATCGAGTCCCCCCCCATACCCCATTGCAGTCACTGTCCATCAGTGTAGTAAGATGCCACAGAGTCCCTACCTGTCTTCTCTGTGCTACACTGTCTTCCCCATGATCCCCCCCACACCATGTATACTAATCATAATACCCCTCCATCCCCTTCTCCCTGCCTCCCTACCTGCCCTCCAACACCCCTCCCCTTTGGTAACGCTAGTCCCTTCTTGGAGTCTCTGAGTCTGCTGCTGTTACATTACTTCAGTTTTGCTTCATCATTATACTCTGCAAATGAGGGAAATCATTTGGTACTTGTCTTTCTCTGCTTGACTTACTTTACAGAGCATAATACCCTCTAGCTCCATCCATGTTCTTGCAAATGGTAAGATTTGTTTCTTTCTTATGGTTGAATGGCTGAATAGTATTCCATTGTGCATATGTACCACATCTTCTTTATCATTTACTGATGGACAGTTAGGTTGCTTCCATATCCTGGCTATTGTAAATAGTGCTGCAATAAACATAGGGGTACATATGTCTTTTGAATCTGAGATCTTGTTTTCTTTGGATAAATTCCTAGAAGTGGAATTCCCGGGTCAAATGGTATTTCAATTTTTAGTTTTTTGAGGAACCTCCATACTGCTTTCCACAATGGTTGAACTAATTTATGTTCCCACCAGCAATGTAGAGGGGTTCCCCTTTCTCCGCATCCTCGCCAGCATTTGTTGTTCCTAGTCTTTTGGATGTTAACCATCCTAACTGGTGTGAGGTGATATCTCATTGTGGTTTTAACTTGCATTTCCCTGATAATTAGCCATGTGGAGCATCTTTTCACATGCCTGTTGTCCATCTGAATTTCTTCTTTGGTTAATTGTCTGTTCATATCCTCTGCCCATGTTCTAATCAGGTTATTTGCTTTTTGGGTGTTGAGGCGTGTGAGTTCTTCATATATTTTGGATGTTAACCCCTTGTCAGATATGTCATTTACAAATATATTCTCCTATACTGTAGGATGCCTTTTTGTTCTGCTGGTGGTGTCCTTTGCTGTATAGAAGCTTTTTAGCTTGATGCAGTCCCACTTGTTCATTTTTGCTTTTGTTTCCCTTGCCCGAGGAGATACGTTCAGGAAAAAGTTGCTCATAGAGACACATTTTTTATTTTGTGCTTTTTTTTTAACCATGAGGCATAAATGTTTTTTCATGTTGCTACATAATCTGTGCAATTATCATTTTAATGGGTGTAATTGCATTGAGTTCCGATTTACTAAACCATCCTTTCATTGCAGGACAGTAACATTATTTCCAGTCTGGGATTTTTTTTTTTTTTTGGTACTATAAATAATTTTGCAATAAACAGCTTCAGTGTATTGTTTCTTTGTTTTAAAATATTTTCTTTGGATTTGCAGGTTCTCCTTGGAGGCATTAGATAGATAGGGCCGTCCACTCTGGGAATTTAAACTATGCAGACATTAAAATAATAATTATACTGAATGTAGCGACATGTAAAAAACATATATGCTTCAAGGGGAAAAAAAACACAAAATAAAAAACATGGGCTCTTAAATATGCTTTAACTGAAGTCCATGATTAACGACAGAGCCCAGTGGCACATCATTAGACTTCTCTACGAGTTGCCATATATTCATAAAGGTCATTTTGCACGTGGATTTTCAATAGGCACTTGTGCATGTGTTGGGGTCCAGTCCATTTCCACCATCCTCCTTGAGGACATTGGGCGAGCACTCCCCCAGATGAGCCATGCGGGGGCTGCAGCACTGCTGGCAGGGTGGCCTCAGGCTGCTTCCGCTCCCACAGCATCTCCTGCTGAGTCTGTGACCAGCCGTAAGCCCAGGTCTCCTCCTCCTGCACTGCTGTCCCGCTGGTACCATCTTGGAGGGAGCTGTAGTGGACCTAAGTGCTGAACTCCACGTCACCTCCGAGACCCAGAGTCAGCTCATCCTGCCACCCCCCCAAATGCCAGGATTCAGGGGACATTTTCCACTCCTGCCCTTGGTCCTCCATGAGCTGGCAGCAGCATCAGTAATAACATGCTCCTTGGCTCTCAGCCTGGGCCTGCCTGCTGATCCAAGAACTTGACATCTCCACGTGCATTTTTCCATTTTGATGCGGCATCTTCCTGGGACACAGTCCATGGAAGGAGCCCAGGTTTGAGGGTCAGACAGACTGGGATCAGAGCCTGCTCTTCCTCTTATTTGGTTAAATTATTTAACCTCTTTGATCCTTGGTTTTCTTCATCTACGCAATGAACTTAGCGATAGTTACCATTTGGGTTATAAAGAATGAATGGGTAACACGTGTGAATGTGGCAGACAGTGCACCGGATGGGCAGTAAATGTTTAACCAGCACCGGTTTCTTTCCTTCCTTCCTGTTTCTCTTGGGCCCAAGGGAAAGCGTGGATAAGGTGCGGTGCCTAGCAGTCTGCACTGACAGTAGCTCATTAATGATGCCTGGGTGATGATGAATGATGGCTGGCTGGCTGGGCTCTTAGCAGTCAAGGGCAGCCTGCTGTTGGGGCAATGTTCCCAGGATAAAGGGGAAAGGGAAGAATAGGAAGTTGGGAATTTTGAAAGTCCAATAATCTTAAATATCAGGGACTGAAACAATGAAAGACCTTTGAGTTACTTTTGTTTGGACTTTGTGGTGTTAATAAGGAATCACTGAGGATCACAGAGGGAGAGAGTAGCAGCTACTGGGCTGGGGTGTGAGCCCGTTTCAGTTTTTATCAGTTGATTCAAAGTGAGGGGTGAAATAGATCAACTGTTGTTGCTTAGATGTGTTGATAAAAGAGAAATTGTTGTCTTGAGGCAAAGATACACATCCTACAGAGTTCACAGGGGAACATGTTCCCAGGGTGCCCTGGGGTGGGTGTCCCTGAACAGCTGCAAAGCAGCCCAGACACCATCTAAGAACCCTTCTGCTTGCCGACAGGAAGGCTACTTGTAAACAGCAGGCCGGAACTAGGAGGCTGTGCGCAAAGCGCAGCCCGCTGCTCCCGTGAGAAGCAGAAGAGCTCACAGTCTGGGGTTTCCTAAACTGTCCTGAGCCTGGACTTGCCCTGGGTGACCGCATCAGGTCAGAGTCTGCTGCTTTGCACAAACTGCCTTTAAAATACAGGTACAGATTGGGTTTTAACAGGTTTTTATACCAGCTGTTTGGAACTCTGCATTTTCCACAGAATAGCATAGAAAGTGTTGGGTTCCCGGTCTGAGCCGCAGGTTGACACTAATGCAACAGCATTAAAAAAGACAAAACAATCCTGCTGCAATACCCATGGAGCCCTGATGCACCTGAGGATCTTCCTGCCTCCAAAAGTCAAGTTGAAATGGCAGTGAACCACCTTCCCTCCAATTAATTCTATGCTCTGTGAGGTACCCTCCCTCATTCTTCTGTTTTTTCTGTTGTAGGATGGTGGGAGGGTTGTAAAGGACAAGGAAGAGGGGCTTTTCTGTCTCCCTCATATCCCTTCTGCCTCCATCTCCCACACATCTGCTTCACTTCCTATCTACTCAAATAAAGCCCTTGACCTCCTCACTGATTTCCACAAAGACTCCACTCGAAGCCAAGTGCTGCATGAATTTGGGTCAGCACTGCTGAAGCCTGGGAAGGAGCTGGTTTTGGAGCATTGACATCAGCTGCCTCTCCTGCCCTTCTTTCCATCTGTCCTCCTCACCCTCCACCTCCTAGAGGGCATTCGGGGATCCCCATTTCCCTCCCTCCTCCACTGGGCAGAGAGCTCCCCTCTCCAGCCAGGCTACCTGGAGCACAGGGGTCTTCCCACTCACAGGACCCACCTCCCCAGATGCCCGTTGCTTTAAAATGTCAATGGCAACTTTTCCCCTCCTTATCCTAGTAGTTCAATAAAACAGCAAAGCCGCAGGATCGAACTACAGAACCATTCGTTCAAGAACAGCACTTTTTTGGTACTCTGGGAGAAGTGGTTTTCATCAGAAAGGCTAAGGTGGTAAATAGAAACATTTCCTAAATAAATCTGGCAGAAATTGTAAGAGGGAAAGCAGTTAAAGGACATGTTTGTAGGAGACAGTCTGTCACAGGTGGAACTGACTGTGGGCAATGTGGATCACGAAATAGCGAGGTCCCACGTGGGCCATGTACCTGGCCTCCCTGTGCGAGGCCTGGCCGCAGCCTACTGGATCACGGTGGGGGTGGGGGAGCCAGAGGCAGGAAAAGGCAGCTTTGTGAAAACAAACCTTTTCAGGTTAGGCGTTTGCCCGGGGATGAGGCTGGAGGCCACCTGCGCTGTCCACTGCTTCTCCACACCTGCGTTGTGGCAGGGTGGGAGGCTGTGTCCCGGAAGGGAAGGGGGGAGGCAGCCTCTGATGTCACGTCCCTGCCACTGATTCGCACTGTGACTTTGACCAGGGTACTTAGCGTAGTCTGAGGCTTGACCACGTAAATGGCGGCTTGCGTAGATACACGCTAGGGCCTACCCCTACAGGTGCTGACTCAGGGTTAAGGGATACAGACTTTGATTAAAGCTCCCTATGGGACTCAGACGCATAGCCCGTGGATTAGCTTCTGTGTTTCTCTAAAGTTAACTCAAAATGAAGTGATGCAGTGTTAGATTCTCAACGTGTCTGCCCCCGTGGATAAAGTGAAGATGCCTGTGGCCAGGATTCTCACCTGGCCCTGGTCAGCTAGCTCATTACACATGTGTGGGCAATACATAGCTATTGACTCTATATAAAGAGTTCCGCCCAGTGCTCTGGGTGACGTAGTGGCCTGGCCACATGCTGCAGGAGAGCAGAGGACAGAGACTGAGACAGCTGCAGGGGCAGAGGCCCAGAGGCAAAGACTGGCTTGCTGCATGCAGACTTGCTCTGAGTGGGTGGGATTGTAGTGATTGACCTGCCACAGTGGGAATGAAGTGGGGTATAAACCCTTTCACCCCAAGAACATTCCATTGTCATTTCTTGGCCTCATTGAATCCACAGTGAACTTGCCCGGGGCTGAAACCCATTGTCAAGACAGCCCCTCACACCCTCTTCCCACCAGAATTTCTCTCCTTTGAGTCCTTTTGAGATATCAAGCCTCCCACCTCACAGAGTCAGGCCCCTGGGCCACCCCAAACACTGAGACGTGCAGTCCCCTGAGTTCCTCTGTGCTAGCAGGTAACTCTTCTGGAAGGTTCCTTAGGGCAGAGGCAGGACCCATGGGCCTGAAATCTGTGGAGAGCCTGGCCTGGTGGGTCTAAGCCAGGTTTAGGCCACATGGTCCCATGGATGTTTAATAATATTTAACATTTGTACTGCCTTTCTCCCCTATTTGTTCCATTAGTGGAGGGGCTTCAGGGTCCAAGTTAAGCCCCACCTTTGCCCTTCCCTACATAAGATTTTTGTCCAGGTGAAACCCGGCAGCCTGGAGGAGGAGGGGAGAGCCTCGGGGCAGCACATGAGGAAGGAAGGAGAGCCAGGCTGCCTGGTCTGTTTCCTCGTGCCCACAGCATCCGCAGTCCCACCACATCTCTCCCCCTGCCCAGTCTGACCTTGGCTTCTCCTCTGTCTCTGTCTTCTGGCTGCTTTCTCCTGCTGGGCCCTTGGTCAGGCCTACCTCCCAGCACCCTACCCTGTCCTAGCTCTTGTCCATTCATTCATTACTTGCTTCATACACTTCTAGGTGTCTGTTTCTGAAGGGACTTCTTCAAGTGCCTGGGCTGGTCCCACAGAGGACACAGGTGGTGGTGCCAACCTTGTGGGGAAGGGGTGCCCAGGACTTCATTCAGTGCCTGATGTACAGTAAATTGACTTACTCATTTGCCACAAGAACTCAAAGTTCTGGTCATGAGTTACGTGTCTTTCATCCCTAGCTAAGGAAGCCACATCCCTCAGCTCCACTGCCTTGTTCTCTGGGCAACTACCAGCTGGTAGGGGCATGGGATTTAAGGTAATACCCAAACCTGTTCTGTGTGTGCAGTAATGTGATTTTTGTGAAATTTTCTTGGAAAATATTTAATTAAATACCCAACGGAGTCAAGAGTTGCACTGTGGACAGAGCACTGAATTGAGTCCTCCTCCTCTGGGCTTTAGCTTCCTCTCTTTGTAAAATGGAGTGGTAATATCTATCCTGCACCTGCCCACCAGAAAGTCACAACCCCACCCAATGACCTGCACAAAGTAGGGCTCACTAATGTTGGGTCTGAGCACTGGCTGAATGACTTCAACTCAACGCTGCCACCTCCTGGCAGAGTTACTCTAGTGTTGAAGAGTGACTCCTTCCACACCCAGAACTAGGGATTCCTCCTGGGCAATGGGGTTAAAGGAAAAGAAGCTTCTGTGAAGAGGCATTCTGCTCATCCGTTCTCAGGTCAGCCCAGAAGCTCCATCCCCCTGTGGCTTCCAAGCCACTGCCCCAGACAGGGTTAGAATCGCCCTGGAATTTCTGACCCTCTTTATTCCCCCAGTGACCAACTCCCACTAATGGGTGAGGGAACGTTTCCTTTTCATTTAAATAAACGTTTAAATCCTTTCTTTTCTATTATCAGCACTTAATACTGTTCATTGTCCTGAACACACTGCTTTCATTGAATACTACACATTTTGATGTTCTGTGTGTTCATTTCATTTTGTTAAATTACTTTCTAATTCTCCTGATGAATTCTTTGACTTTGAGGGTTTTCAGGATATTTTTCTGTTATTGATATCTAATGTAATTGTGGTGTGGTCAGAGAACATATCCTGTATGATTTAAATCCTCTTAAATTTATTGAGACGTGCTTCATAACCCAGAATATGCCTATCTTGGTACATGTTCCAAGTGCTCTTGAAAAAAAAAGTATATACTGGGTGGAGTGTTCTATAAAATGTCAAATAAGTCAAGTTGGTTGATAGTCTTTTCATGACTTTTACATTCTCAATGATTTTTGGCCTATTGTTCTATCAATTATTGACAGAGGGATATTGAAATCTCCAGCTAGTTATATATGTGAGTTTGTCTCTTTGAAGAAAAAAGGTCTTTCATATTTACTGACATATTTATCATTTCTGGTGTTCCTCCATGTAGGTGCACATTTCCTTCTGGTATTTTCCTTCTCCCTGACGAACTTCCTTTAATGTTTTTTGTAGCTCTGGTATGCTGCTGCTCAATTCTCTTAGCTTTTGTATGGGGAAGTGAAGTCTTTTGCCTTTAGGTCTGAGAGATACTTTTGCTGGGTATAAATAAGAGGATGAGTGTCCCTCTTTTTTTTCTCTTTCCCAGTTAAAGGTATCACTCCATATCTTTGGCTTGCTTAGTTTCTGACAAGAAATCTAGTGTCATTTTTATCTTTGTTCCTTTGTATGTATGTATTCCATACCCCTCCCCACACCAAAAAATAATTTTCTCTTTATTACTGGTTTTTAGCAATTTGATTATTCTGTGCTTGTGTGTGGTTTGATTCACATTTCCTCTGCTTGGGTTTTTAGTGAATTTCTTGAATTGATGGATTTGTAGTTTTCCTCATCATGCTTTCCTCTGACTTTTTGAACACATGCAGCATATTTATAATTGTTTTTTAATTTTGTGACTGCTTATTCTTCATTAGTGTCATTACTATCTATTTCTATTCATTGAATTTCCTACAGGTTGTGGGTCATGTTTTCCTACTTTTTTGCATGATGCTGTTTTTTAATTGGATGCTGAGTATTGTGAATTTTACATTGTTAGGTGCTTAATTTTGTTGTATTCAATGAAATGGTATTGAGTTTTATTCTTGGGTGTAGTTTTGTTACTCCAAATGAGTTTAATCCTTTCAAGGACTGCTTTCAAAATTTATTATGGCAAGATTTACTTATTATATCTTTCTTACATAACCATGGAATACTTACCAAAAGTAATAATAAATTGAAATTGGTGGGACACTAATGAAATTACAAACTTGACTTGGATTTCACCAGTTTTCTCACTGTGTTCTTTGTTCCAGCGTCCACTCCAGGACCCACAGTGCATTCAATCTTCACGTCTCCTTTGGCTCCTCCCACCTGTGATGGTTTCCCACTTTTGTAGACCCTCCTGCCAGATGCGTTGTCTTCATTAGACTGGGGCTGTGGATTTGTGCAATGAATACCCTGAGGTGCCCTTTTCTTCACAGCAGATCAGGGGCACATGACAGCACCATGGCCTCCTACTGGTGATGCTGACCTTGATCTCTCAAGGTGCTGTTGCCAGGTTTCTCCAATGTTAAAGTACTTAGTGGACAAAGCTAGAAAATACATGTGTGTAACTAACGCATGTATACTATATGCCAGTATTTATTTCTCTGTATCTATTCAGAGAGGCAAACAGATACCCATGAGTTCATAGTGATGTTTCTGAACCACACGTAACCTAGCCTTTCCCTCTTGCTTCACTCAGTGTGGTGTGTGGTTCTATGAGTCTAAACAGTGCATAGAGGCATGGATCTGCCGGCTCAGTGCCACCATAGAGAACAGATCCATCACCCTAAAAAGTTTCCTTGTGAGACTCCTTTGTAGTTAACCCCTTCCTTCTCCCCCAGCTGCTGGTAACCACCCATCTGTTTTCCAGCCCTAGAGTTTTGCCTTTTCCAGAATGTCATACATCCTCTGGATCTCTTTTACTTAGCAAAATACTTTCACCCACATTGTTACATGAATAGATAGTTTGTTACTTTTTATTGCTGAGAAGTACCAGTGCACTGGTACCACACTGGGTTGATCCCTAAAACTCTGGCAAGATCTTGATATCTAGTATGAGGATGTCAGCCTCATTCCTCTTAAGAATTGCCTTAACTGTTCTTGATCCTCCATATGTCATGTAAAGTTTAGGATCAGCTTGTCAATCTACACAAAAACATCAGCTGGAAGACTTTAGATTCACATTAACTCTGTGGATCAGTATGAGGAGAATCAACACCTTAGAAATAATGTGCCTTCCAGACCATAAATATCGTCTATCTGAGGGAAGTTTTTAAAGGCACTGAAAACAAAGGACATTGTTACCCTCTTCTCTGAGGACATGAGGTTTGCTTACCCAGTCCTGAGCAGCTATGAGGCTTTCAGGCTGCACCCCCAGGGGGTCTGCTCCAATAACTTAAGGCCTCCACTCAAGACCCAGGAGGAGCTAGCCTCTCACTACCCCTCCCAACAGACACTGCCATCCACTCTTTTCCTTGACAGATGCTTTACATCTGTTTAAAGTTTTAAAAATATAAACATTCATCATGCCATTTTGAAATGAGTCGGTAGCAGACAAAATGAACAGAAATACTACTGACAAAATGAACAGAAATAAAGCAGTATTCAAAAATAACACTAAAAATTAAGAAAGTTGAACTAGCAATGAGAAGTTTTAACTGAAATAATACTGTTCCATCTTCTTTTAGAAAACGAGATCTTGAAAACCAAACTGCATCAATGATGTCATTATTGAGTCACTAGCGTATTTTTGTGTGAGTTTTTTCCAGCAACTGTAAAAAAGCTCTTTTTTGACTATGCACTAGTTGGGGAAATGGTGAGGAGATATTTTTAAGCAAAGACCAAATATTTTCTCTATGACTTTCATCTTCAAATCAAATCTCTTGTTCAATAACTTTTTGAAGATCTTTAAAAAAAACTTTTGGATTTCTTGGCAGGGACTGCAATCTTTTTGTCAACAAACTGTAGTTTCTGTTTCTAAAAAAATCCCCTGCATTTGGGGTTTATTTTCATCTTCTCTAGTTTTATCATGCATAAATGGAGATTGCACCACTGAGTTACCTGTATAAATTTGTATACTGACATGTTTATTTTCCCTTGTTCAGAACACCTTGACGCTAGGGTACATGTTATTCTTGAAATTAAAGTGTTGCTCTTCATTTGTCACCCTCTTCCTCCTCTGGAGGATTGGAGACTTCTAAATGAGTGTGAAATTTAATGCAGGCTATAACTCTCTGGATAGGTCCCTAAATTTATTGGTTCAGATTTCAGACTGTTAAAGTAATAGCAACAAAAATCTGGAATACAGTAAACTGGAACTGTGATCACTAATGAGCCTGCTCTGTCTCCTGCCTCTCCCCAGCTGCTCTGTCTGCTGCTGGCTGGGTTAGACCTGAGGACACAGCCAGGGCCAGTGCAGGGCAGGACTGAAGCTCAGGGTGGAAGCAGGGAGAGGCACCAAGGCAGCCTCTCCTGGGCCCTTAGAAATGCTCCCTCGGCACCTGCAGCCTTGTCCTAGAGGAGGTCTGTGTGCTGGGGTCTCTCTCCGGGAAGCCATGAGGCAGGGAACCTGCAGAGCGGGAAGCTGCCATGGTTGGAACAGAGACAGGCCCAGGACACGTTCCCGGCAGATGCCTGCTGGGCCTCCCAGAAAACAGTAGCAGCGCCCCTTGGCCTCCAGGGCCCAGGCACAGCTCTGGTGACCCAGCCCTAGCCCTGTGGCCAACATCTACCCTGCTGTCCTCTTAGGAACAGCACCCCCTACTCTTCCTTCTGGTTTCTCCTCTGTCCCCAAGTCTTCTGGCTGGTGCTGTCTTCACCTCTTCGCTTCTCCCTCCTGCGGCATTTGCCCTGCTGTCTGGCTCCAGGGCTCCACAGGTTCACTGCACAGCCACTACGGCTGGACAACAGAGCTCTCAGAGGCTTCAGGCACTTCTCTGTCTTTGGTCTGGGCTCCATTTTTGCACTTTGTGTCAAAGATTTCTTTTTATTAAAGTAAGAATTTTAAGAGGGTTCCATTTTCAAACTTTTCCACATTTTAATGGTCACTTGTTCTGCCTCCACTCCCACCTTTTTCTTTAATGTCTATTTGCTGCCAGGCACCACAATAGAAATAGTGCCAGGCACACTCAGGAGATCTGAGTGGCCTTGGGCAAGTCTCTGTCCTTCCCTTCAGGGCCTCTTTTCCACATCCATGATTTATGAGGGGGTCAGTCTAGATCAGAGATCTCCAGATATTTTTGACCATGCATCCCCAGAAATAAAAAATGTGGAGCATGCATCCATAATATACGTATATGCTCACTTATAAATGCTATACCTTTACTACAATACTAATATTTTACGATACAAACACACAAAATAAGAAATTTAAAAGCTAATGTTCACACAAAATATTTAAAAATTCATAGTATTTATTTTGCATCACAAAATTTCTTCCTCACACAATTTTATGATTTGCTTGTAATTAACAACAATGGTATAAGGTACAGCTACATGGTTGTGTAGGCTTCACTATTCTTTGAAATCACGCTTTGACACTTTGCTATGGAGCTATTTGGAGGTCTGGCTCTAGTTGAGTTTATTTTTAATGACTGTCATAGCTGACTTAAAAAGAAGAAATGTATCATCAGCTGCACATATTAAATTATAGTACTCATTTTCAAACCCATCCACCAATTTAAGGCTCTTTATTGAAACTGAGCTTGTAGGTGTCTATCTTCCCTGACAGCGGTGCTTACAAGCTAATTGAAAAACATTGCATTTTTATATTTTTAACAAATGGACTCAAAATCCACTGACACTCTTTAGTTGGGTGATTTTCAGACAGATTAGAAAAATCTGTTTTTAATATTTTCAGGTTTGCAGATAGAAGTATTTTTTTTATAGGTGGCACTACATGTTTTCAACAACAAAGATCTCATTTTCAAAATATTCTTTTCAAAGCATGAGTTTCTTTGGAAAAGCAAATACTTTCTCACTCATTGTTAAAACGAGACACTTCTACCTTGAAGAGTCAGAAACATTCGAGTTCCTTTTTTGGTGGATATCTGCTAGGTAGCTAACTGCCAACAGCCACTTGTCATCATAAAAAGCTCAGCAAATTTGGAACGCTTGTCTTTTTGTACAAAAAACACATATAATTCCTCTTGAAATTTGATGGCTGTTTTAAGTGCTCTGCCAAGAGATAACAAGCAAACCTCCACGTGATTCAAGAGATTTCCAGAGTCACTTCCCTTTGGATTTACAAATCATTGCAAATGTTTTACTCTGTTAAACTCTTTTTTAAAAAAAACTAAGCACACCAAAGCATCCTGGAGTACGTTGTGCACTTCTGGATTTCACTTCATGCCTGCAGCAGCCTGCGGGAAATTCTGCAGGGCTTTAGTTTCACATGTCACCCTCACTGCCCCCTAACCCAGAAACCTTTTTCATCACGGAGCAGCACCCCATCAGTGATTACTCAGACAGTCCCACCCGCGAACAGTGTTTTTATTAAAAGAGTAATGTACTGTGCAGGCCATATTGTCTCTTTCCTTTAGTGGCTCACAAAATGTGGTCCCTTGTGTATTTTATTACTGAAACAGAACCTAGGAAAACCACGTTAGAAACATCTGTCCTTTCCTTCAACTATTTAGCAAAAATTCCACAGTGTGAAATATGATCTAATGCTTATTTCCCTGCATCTCGCATCTTCCACCAGTATCTGTGGTCACCATGCTGTGCTCTGTGTACTATTCTTATAACCACCAGCTACCACATCAGCTGCCCTCTTCCCGATCTCTGTAAAATAAGGGTGTGTGTGTATGTGTAGATAACAGAGTCACATCACATGGGTCTAAGGAGGAGTGGTTTGGCTTTCTGGCAGTCATCACCCCCTCCCCCATCACTCCCAGCAAAGCCAAGTAACGGGGGCGGCCCCCAGGAAGGGGAGACTGGTATCTCACTCCCCGCTGGATATTTGCTTAGGCAGTGAGCTTGTTGCTCTGCCTTGCACCTGTCTGAAAGCAGGAGAAGAGGATTGAAGCTGGGCTTCTTGTTATGTCTGACTGGATTCTCATCATTTCTGCCTCGTAGAGAAGAACTCATATTTCAAGAATGGGAGGTATCTGCCCTTGACATTTTCTAGAAGCTCACTTGCATTTGCATTTTAAGCATTATCTTCAGTCGTGGTTTCCTTGCAGGAATCTTGTTAAGCCACCTATCCATTTGTGAGAGTTAATTTAGTTAAAATTTGGCGAAGTAATCTGTAAAGCCACTTAGCTAGGTACGTGGGACCCTGACCTCGTCACTGTAGACAGCCCTTATCGGTGTGCATTTGAGGCCGTCGCACCTAGTGTTTCTGGGGGGGGTGGAGGTGAGAGGGCGGAGGAAGCAGACACAGCGGAGCTTGTTAGGAGGTTCTGGCAGGGCGGCCCGGATTCTCCTGGACCCTGGCTACTCCTGGAACACATAAATGTATATAGATCTATGAAATTAACCCCATCACCTGGGGAGGTGACTTACAATGCAGATTCCTAGGTGTATGAGTTTGCTAAGGCTGCAGTAACAAAGCCACAGCTACGTGGCTTAAACAACAGAAATGTATTGCCTCACTGTGCTGGGGGCTGGAAGCCTGAGATCAGGGTGTCTGCAGGGTTGGGGCCTTGGGAGGGCTGTGAGGAAGTGTCTTTCCCTGCCTCTGTGCCAGCTCCCGTGGTGTGCTGGCCATCTCTGGCATTCCTAGGCTTGTAGATGCATCTCTCCAGTCCCTGCCTTCCTCTTCACAAGGCGTTCTCCCTGAGTGCGTGTTTCTATGTCCAAATGCCCCCTTTTGGTAAGGACACCAGTCAGACTGGAATAGGGGACCACCCTACTTCCTATGCCCTCATCTTAACTAATTATATCTGCAAACACTTTATTTCCAAATGAGATCAAATTCCAAGGTACTGAGGGTTAAGACCTCAACATGTACATCTTGGAGGAGACATAATTCAATCCATAATGCTGGGCTACACCCAGACCTTCTAAAACAGGGCCTCTGAGGGTGGGAGCTTACAATTCATGTTTTTAACATGGACTTCAGGTAACTTGTATGCTCACTAAAGTTTGAGAACCACATGGCCACCTGCAGTGACACAGCATGTCCTCTCTCCCGCCTCAGATCCATAGCAACACAGTAGATCCCCCTTAACCCAGGGGAATACTTTCCAGCACCCTTGGTAGATGCCTGAAACCATGGATAGTAGTGAACCTTATATATACATTTTTTCTCATGCATACATACCTACAATAAAGTTTAATTTATAAATTAGGCACAGTAAGAGATTAATAATGTATTACAATTATAACAATATACTGTAATAAGCTATGTGAATGTGGTCTCTCTCTCTCAAAATATCTTATTGTTCTGTTCTCACCCTTCTTATGATGAAATGAGAGGACGGGAGGTGAATGTGGCAGGCACTGTGCCGTAGCATTAGGCTGCTATTGACCTTCTGACATTAGGTCAGAAGGAGGAGCATCTGCTTCTGGACTGTGGTTGATTGTGGGTAACTGAAATTGTGGATAAAGTACACTACTGTACCAATTAAAATTAAACTATAGATTTTAATATGTAGCTGAATTGAAAAGAAATGAAAGAGAAATTATGTGCCAAAAAGAGAGGAATCAAAACCAGAGAGCTGAGCTTTAGCTGAGGCTAGAACAACCCAGTGAGTGTTAGGCAAGAACGTAGGCACCTGGGGGCTGGAGCTGGGGCTCAAACACCCCTGTGGAAGGTGACAGGCCCATTGTGTGCTTAAAGCAGAGGCACTAACCCTTTTGCATGAAGCCTGGAGCCTTAAAGAGATTATCTTGTTAATGAAAGGGGGACCAGAAAAATCAAGCAGAGATTTGTTTCAACTAATTAAAATTTGGAAGATTGAGGATGGGCTGGCCTTTCAGACCTGCTGTGTGAATTCACAGATTCAAATAGCTTTCTTAGCTGAGGTACATCTAAGGAAAGGAAATTTGGGCTGGGGGAGAGGGAGGATCTGGAAACCAGAGCAAAGTGGGGCTCTGGTAAGGCCTGCCAGCAGGCAGGGGAATTTAGAATAGGCAAGGGTGGGGCCCGGAGCAATCAGGGGAAGGGAGTCCTGGTAGGTGGGAATGGATTGGGGCACAGAAAGAGGGAGGTGGAGGGTACCTAAGACGCACTTACTGCTTTTAAAGATTCTTAAGCTTGTTCTGTGCCTTTGACTCTCGTTAGACCTGCCCACCCACAGCCTACCCAACCTACATTCCTGGGGGCTGGAGGGAAATGAGCAAGGTGGTCTTAGTGAGCTGTCTCTGAGCTGGTAGAGAAGCAGCTGGGTGTTTGTCCAGAACCCAGTGGAGCCAGCATCAGAAGGGCCCTCTCACGTACGATGCTAGCCAGGCCCAGTTTAGGGGAACTAGGGTTTCTAAAATCATGTGACCCTTACTCATTTGGGACACGGATTTGAGAAACAGTTTGATTTAAAACGAGAACTGCTGTGCAGATCATAACATTTATAGTAGCTAGATAACAACTAATAGCTACCACTTGTTGGGTGTTATTTGTCAGTCACTGCAACTCTAAGTCAATCTTGTTTAATCCTCACAACAAACCTATAGGTAGATAAAGTACTCTAGAGCTTATAGATGAGAAGTATCTTATCTTGTAGATGAGAAATCTTAGGCTCCAAGAGATTGTATAATATATCTAAACTAAGGTCACCCACTAGTAAACAGTAAAGCTAAGATTTACATCTGGGTCTGTCAGACTTCTACGTCAATATGTTGACAGTGGCTAATTCTGGGGAGTGGATGACAAGCTATTTTTATCCCATTTGTATTTTCCAAATTTTATACATAAAATGGAGAAAAATTAACCATAAAAAGAATAACAAACCAAAAAATGAGCCTTTGGAAGGTGTGTGCAGGAGGAGATGACAGTGGGGAGAATGATGTTATGCATGGTCCTTCACCCTGGGTACCGTATATCATGCCCAGGATCCTGGCTTATTGACCCAGTACTACTGCAAGATGTAGATTGTTGCTATTGTTTTCTTCGCAAAGACAGGACTGTGCTTCTGATAGATGAGCAAGGGCCAGGGAGGCATTAACCTGAAACCGATAGACCTCCCCTCTTCTTCCTCCTCACCCACAGGTCAACCCTTTCAGAGACCGAATCTGCAGTGTTCTCCCATAACGATGTATTCTCCTTTGAGGATGTGCTGGGCATGGCATCTGTGTTCAGCAAGCAGGCCTGTCCCAGCCTGAAGATTGAGTACGCCTTTCGCATCTATGGTGGGTGCCACGGGGGACTGAGTGCCAGTGGTGGAAAGGGGACACGTCATAGAATAAATACATCATTGGTTTACATGGATATCTATGGGTATTATCAGGTTTCTTGAGAACTGTAGATTTTTTAAAAAATGGTTGTGAGCTACTAGTCCAATGGATTGGTCCCCTCCCCTCTATGCCATCAGAGGCAAATGGAGTCTTTGGTGTTGATATTCTGTAGTAGTGGTGTGTGTAGGTCAGAGAGAGAGAGAGAGAGAGAGAGAGAAAGGACTACATATGGGTATTCAGGAGTCATGTTTGTTTTGCTCAAGTTAAGAGACTTGAACACTAGAACTCATGCAGCCACTAAATGGCTGAGAAATCTTAAACAAATCAGTTCACTTTTCTGGGTCTTGGTTTCCTCATCTTTAAAATGAAGAGGTTAAGAGAGGTCATATCTGAGGTCTTATGATTTTTTTGGTCTCTGCGGTAGCCATAGGCTCTGCTGAAGTTCTAGTCTTCAGTGGGTCCATGTCCCTTTAGCACAGCTACTATGTCTGGAATTCTCAAAAGGAAAAAAACAAAAAATCTTAAAAAGCCTCCAAACAGACCACGTGCAAGGTTTTTAGCTCATCACGAAAACTGGGCCCCGAAGGACTTGTGCATTCATGCTTGCATATTTTGGTGCCTCACCTGCCTGCCTTTCCTGTCATGTCCTCCCTTGTCTCCGCACAGTGGACACCATCTTGCTCCTGTCTCACTCAAGCAGACTTGGGTAGAATGGAGTGCAGGGATTTTTAAGCCAGATGTACTATGAGGGCTCAGTTTTCTTATTTGTGAAAAGGATATTTTTGTATCTTATATGTCCTCAGGCTTAGTATCCAGTAAACACAAATGAAATCACAAATTCCCCTGCTGAGAATAGCTGGATAAGTTCCTGTCAAACTGTTGCTTCCACAGATAGCAACTATAAACTCTAAATAAAATATAAAAATCAACTGATGGTACTAGAAAGTTACCAGGAGCAAAGAGTTGACACTTTGAAGAAGGAAATAGTACTAGATGGTATCCACCTCCAAACCTTTTAAAATTTTTTGGTGAATGGCATTGTGCAGGACTGAGAGGAACCCTACAATCTTTCTGATTTGAAGAATCAGAGAGTTATGGGCACTTTCTCCCTGGAAAGTGAAAAGAAGAAAGAGTCCATGAAAGAAAACCAGAGAAATGAAGCCCAAATTTTGTATATGTACCAAAATAATTTTCTGACCTCTAAACCATATATGCAAGGGCAGTATCAAGGCAACTCAGGTAAGGATAAAAGAACTGAACTGAGATTTGAATTGCCACTGTATTTTAACAAGGATGCTGTGTGACAGGGTTTGCAGTTCAAGTCCCACCAGTTGTTTTCTAGAACAAAAATTCACCACTCTTTGAAGGACTATAACAGAATCCAGAGTTTCCACAATAAAGCATTTACAATGTCTAAGATACAATCCAAGATTATTCAATATACAAAAAGTTTAAAAAACAGAAATGTCCAAGATACAAATAAAAAATATTCAATATACTAAACATTTTTTAAAAAGCAGAAAAAAATGATACATTCTCAAGAATGGAGCCTGATTCTGACATGATGTAGATGTTGAAATTAGCTGTATCTTAAAACAGCTGTTAAACCATGCCTGATGATGTAAAGGAAAATATTCTTACAATGAATGAAGTGATAGGAATTCTCTGCAGAGAAATAAACACTATTAGAAAGAATCAGCTGGAAATATAAAATCGAAAACTACCTGAAATAAAAATTCACTGAATGGGCTTAATTGGAGAATTGAGATGACAGAGAAAAGAGTCAAAAGCTTGAAGATAGATCAATAGTAATCATCTAAAGAACAGAGAGAAAATATATTGAGCGAAAAAAAGAACACAGGACACATTAATTCTGAATAGAAAGGTCTAACATATATTTAACTGGAGTCTCATAAGGAGAGGAGAGAATGAATGGGGAAGAAAAGATCTTTAAAGAAATATGGCCCCAAATCTCCTAAGTCTGATATAAGACAGACATTTACAGTGAACTTCAAGTGGGGTATGTACAAATGAAATCACATACCCCAATTCAGTTGGCTTACTAAGTATCCCCACCTGTTCACTTGTCTTCCTTCTTCCTGGCCCCAAGTACTTCTGGGGTCTCCACAGAGTTTCCAATGTATCCAAGGAGTTCTAGCCCACAAGCTGCTGCTACTCTCTGACAGGCCTTCCACTATGAAGCACTTGCTGTGCTGTCTCTAGCCTTTTCCGCCTCCTGTCATTACTCTTCTGGATGGGGCAGCTCTTCCAGATGGAGAATGCTGGCCTAGGCTGGGTGTTCTTGTCTTAGCTGAGCCTTCAGTTTGCAAATAACAGGAACTTACTTGAGTAAAGGCAAGCAATGAGGAACAGCACTGTATTAGTTTCCCACTGCTGTGTAATAAATTACCACAAATTTAGTGGCTTTAGATGGCACACATTCATACTCTCACAGTTTCTGTGGGTCAGGGGTCCAGTCCCAGCTTAGCCAGGTCCTCTCCTTGGGATTTCACAAGGCTGCCGTCAAGGTTCTGGCTGGGTTGCATTCTAACCGGGGAAGGAATCCACTTACCGGCTCACTCCAGTTGTTGCTCTGGGTCTGTAAGTTCATTTCCTTGTGTCTATAACTGAGAGCCTTTTCTCTGGATGGCAGCTGGAGGCTGCCCTCAGTTTCCAGGGGCTGACCTGTGCTGTTTAACACACAGTCCTTCCCCAACATGGCCACTTGCTTCTTCAAAGACAGTTAGGGAGATCTTCTCTTGAGCCAGTGTGCTAGCAGTATAGAGTCTTATATAACACATTGCAATCAGAGAAGTGACATTGCATCACTTTTGCCAAGTTCTACTGGTTAGAAATAAGTCACAGTTCATGCCCACTCTAAAGGGAGGTATGGATTATACAAAAGTGTGAACACCAAGAGGTACAGCTCATGGGGGAAGGGGGAACACAGAACTGAAGCAGGCCTCCTGGGGGCCTAGGATGCAGCTGGCAAGCGGTAGGGAACCATGTAGCTACTTTCTTCTTTTTTCCCTATGGCTGCCCAGTCTCTCATCTCTGCTTCTCTCTGTGCACTTTCTCTTTCTGCAGATCTGAAATGTCTCTGTGCCTATGGGCCAAAGAAGAATACCTGCCTCAAATCATGGCCTGCAACCTTCACTCTGATTGATTAGCCACAAGCATCTCTGTTTCTCACTTCCATTGTCTCAGAAGATGCTAATTGGCTCAGCCAGACCAATGATCTAGCTGCCCTTGGGTTGGGTGACAAGCCTCATCCAATCAATCACAGCCAAGAAGATGCAGAGTCACATAAACAAACACAGCTCCAACTTACCCCTGGGGGTGGGGATACTTCTCAGAGATGGCAAAGTGGAGGCTGGGCAGATATCCCAAAAGATGTCTGCCTCAGTTGTCTTTCCATAGTTTCCAGAGCTAATCAAACAAAAATACCCAAGCCTTCAGGGAGCTAGAAGAGCAGCAGGTTCTCTTTAGGCTTCAAGGCACAGGAGCTAAATCATGTTCTGGGGAGAATGCCCTCTCTCCCAACAGGTCAGACTGAGCGCCTCAAGTCAGAGCAAGGACCGGACATCACCTGTGCCCCACACTGCCATTGTATCAGTCCCTCTCTCCAGGCCCCTCAGATGGTTTCCTTCCTCCTTGAGCTAAAATACAAAAACAAAAAACACAAAGCCTTCGTGCAAATCAGCTGTGCAAATAGATGCCTGGGGACTCATAGACTCCAAGGCTTCACCAGACGAACCCAGACAAATTCAAATTCTCTTCAGGCTCAGAAGATTCGTTGCTTAACAGAGCTGTCAACAGGATTAGATATGGGACATGTGAATCCCTGGGCCCGGTGTACCTGTCACGTGGTAGATGCTCAGTAAATTGAGGTGATGGTGGTAGCAGTGAAGGAACAAGAGGAGGCATAAAAGGAAGGAAAAGGAGGAGACAGAAAAGAGAAGATGGTGCTGGTAATGGACATGGTGACCATTCTTAGCTTAAGACCAAAGACCTAACTCGATGCTCTAGCCCCTCGTTACTCTAAGTGTGGCCCATGCATCTGCAGCATCAACATTGCCAGGAAGCTTGTTAGAAATGTAGAATCTCAGGGCCCCAGGCTCACCTACTGAATCAGGATCCACATTTTAACAAGATCCCCAGGAGCAGGAGTGTCCTCTGCATCTTAAGGTTTAAGAAGCACTCAACTAACCCACTGGTTCTCAAACGGCTGCATGCTAGAGGCACCTGGGGAGTTTTAAAGACCTAGGGCTTTTTGGGCCCCAGCTGCAGAGATTGAATTTAACAGTGTTGGGCCAACCTGGTTGGTGGGCCTTTTAAAAGCTCCCTGGGTGATAATGAAGTGCAGCAGTTAGGGAACTACTGCTCTGACCAACTGCATCAGTCAGGATTGCCTTCAGTTATGTGTGAGAGCACTGATGCCAAAGCAAAAGAAAAAGCCTGGGCATCGGGCAGCCCAGCTCCTGCAAGTAACAAAGGGCCCTGATCCTTCCAGCCTCCTAATCTGCCATCGTTTGTATGGGACTGGTGTCCCACAATCACAAGATGGTTTATGTGCCATCTTCATCCAGACAGGAAGAACAAGGGACAGGAGGAGGGAAAAGGACAGAATGTACATTCAAAGGTACATATTAAGTCTATTCTCCTTTAACAAATATTCTTGGAAGTGCCACCCAGCATCTTTATGCTTCACTGGCCAGAAGTATGTCCCATGGCCACAAACAACTGCAAGGGAGACTGGAAAGATGAGTGTTTTAAGCTGAACATGGTGTCGTCCTGAATAAGAATTGCAGTTCTTTTAGTAAGAAGGAAGGGCTGAGTGGCTCTCAATCAAGAATCCAGCAGGGTCAGCCACACCTACCAGGGATGTACCTACTGGGCTCCAGTTTCTTTGCTTTGAGGTACACTCCTGGCCTCCAAATAATTGATCCTCTCTCTCTTCTCACTCCTGGGGAGACTTTCTACCCGTGAGACCAAAGTCCATCCCAGCACTGCCTTCCCACTCCCACCAGCTCAGCTTCCAGCAGCTGAGAGTTACCCTCAGGCAGGTGCCCGAGTGCAGGTGGCAGATTTCCTACACCTTCCTGAGATCTGACCAGCAAGGAAGGATGCTAGCGGCTGGGGAGGCAGGGAGGCAAGCCCAGGAAACATGCCCTCCCTCCCTCAGTCACGTGAGCTGATTTTTGCAGAAGTACTTTGTAAATTGCAAGGAGTAACATAACAGAGAGGTTGGGATGATGATGGTAAGCATGTTTGGAGAGGGGAGGACCTGAACTCCCCTCTCTAATCTGACTGCACCAGCTCTCTAATCTCTCCCACTTTTGGGAAACAGCAAGAGGGAGGCACTCCCCTCCCCAGAGGGGCCCAAGGCTGCAAGTCTGAGGCTGCTGAGGCCACCTGGGTGGGCCCAGAGCTCCCAGCACTCAGCCTTTCCCAGACTGCTCTGCCCTTGCACCCCCAAAGGAGGGGAACTGGCCAGGACTACATTTTACTCCAGCAAATGATTCTGCTTTCAAATGGCTTGGGACCAAAGCCTGTCACTTTGCTGCAGTCTCTGCATATAGGAGCTGGGCCAGCAGGATGCCTGGAGACACTGCAGGGTCTCTGGGAAAGGCTGCAGAAGGTCTCACCCGCAGTGCGTAGTCACTGCGGCTGCCTACTCCCTCCAGTCTGGCTGCTGGTGCCTCTGTCCTCTCCACTTGCTTTCAGCCACTACCCATAGTGCAGTGCGTGATAGCACAGTTGCACACAGAGAGCCCGGATGATTATCAGGGCTTACACCCCAGTTCCTGGGGCTGATAAACATTCATCCAGGGCAGAGCCATCTGCTTAAGGAGGAACACAGGTAGGTGTACCTTCCACCTGCCTTGGGGAACAGAGACAAAAGTGAGACTAATAAAAGGTTGATTGTGGAGAGTCAATGACTTAAAACAGGTGAAGGTCTCAGGATACATCTAAGTAGGTAGTATGCGCTCCATCGATGCTTATTACTACTGTAGTCATCATAATGTTATTTAGCACCACCTTCCTCTGCGGCCTGCCCTGTAGCACGCCACACCCCTCAGGTCTGCCCAGCCTCAGTGGGGGCCAGGTTCCAGGCTCACGTGGTACAGCTGGGCTCTGAGGGGCTTCCCAGGGGCTGATGGGAGTCTCTGGGGTCCTGGCTGGTGCCATGGCCCCCGGGACTCTTGAAGGCCAAGGCAGCTTCCTTCTCTCAGGCCCTGCCTCCTCTTTGCAGATTTTAATGAGAACGGCTTCATCGATGAGGAGGGCCTGCAGAGGATCATCCTCCGACTGCTCAACAGTGATGACGTGTCAGAGGACCTGCTGACCGACCTCACAAACCACATGTGTGCCCAGGGCTGCCCAGGTGGGGGTGGGCCAGGCCATCACCCGAAGCCTCCGGATGGCAGGGTGAGGTACCCTTGGGGGTGGGAACACGGCTGGAGGCAGCTGCCCTCCAGTTTCTGGCCTTCCTCCCCTATCATGACTCCCTTCCAGGGTCCCCAGAGCAGTGTGCCTGAGCCACCCTCTCCAAGGGGCCCTCCCACCACCTCTTACTGCAGACAGGTGGCCCAAAAGCAGCTTAGCATCAGATGGACACATCGCAATGTCTCCTCCTCCCCATGATCCCAGCACAACACAGTGCCTAGATGGCCTAGGGAGACAGTCCAAGGTGTGACAGTTCAAAGTGTGACAGGACGTGAAGACATCCTCATAAACCTGACAACATGGGTCCCTTGTCCTAAGGCCAAGTGCTTTGGGTCTGGATGGGAACCAGAAGCAAAGATAAAACTGTGAGGGGTCGTCACTGCCTTTTCAACCTCACTGGGCCTCCTGTGACCACAAAACAGGAGCAGGTGTGGGTGGGGTGAGGGTGTGTTGTCGCCCTGTTCAACCCTGTGACAGAGGACCTGCTGAGCGAACTCACAAACCACGTGTGTGCCAGGGGCTGCCCAGGCAGGGTTGGGCCAGGCCATCACCCAAAGCCTCTGGTCTAGCTCGCACTGCCAAGTTTGTGCTTGGCACCAAGAGGACTCTTCCCATGATGGACCAGCCCACGAGGTCCTAGACCTCAGTGCACATACCGTCGCTTCTGTGCACCCACGTCCTTGTTCAGGAGCGGTGGGGAGTAGGTGGGGGTGAAGAACACCCACCCCCTGGGGGCTGGCACTCTGGGATGCATGTGAAGCACTGGCAGAGAGCCTGGCCCACGGTAGCACTCAGTACATGGAACTTCTCTCCCCATCCCTGCACCCCTTTCATGCCGGGCTCCTGTCTGCTCTCTGGCTCCTTCCCTACCCTGGTCAGGTCCTGAGGGAGTCCGATCTGGACAATGACAACATGCTGTCTTTCTCAGAGTTTGAACACGCCATGGCCAAGTCTCCAGACTTTATGAAGTAAGGTGTTTGTGTGCGGGTGGTGGGGGGTGTGCTCAGCACACTGCCGGGCAGGAAGGAGAGCTGGAAGCCAGCCATCACTCAGAATAAGGGCATGAGAGGTTGGCACCAGAGGGTGCCGCTAGGACCACAGTGAACCCAGAAATCAGAGGGCGCTTAGGCCAGCAGCTCAAGGCAGCTCAAAGGATGCTTTCTCTCAGCTCCTTTCGGATTCATTTCTGGGGATGCTGATGTGGCCACAGTTACCTGATCAGGCAGGCTCAAGGCAGACCACAAGAACTTGGAATTCAACCCCCTGCAGGCACCGGCGGCCTCTGATTAGAAGTATGACTTTGTCCCTGTCCTTCCCTCACTTTCTAGAATACCGTTCCCTCAATAAAGAAAATAAAAAAACCTTGCCCCATTAACTCATCAGTTTTTGAATGCAATGTCATGTAGAAGTATTTTTTATTAAGAATTGCTCATTCCAAGGGCTTAAGTTTGCCAACACCACCAAGCATGCTGGACTGGCCAGTATTTTTGAGGGCAGAGTTCAAATCCCCACCCATGTCACAGCAGGGAGACCAAGCCAAAAGGGCTGAAGTTCACCAAGAAAATATGTACCCTTCCCCTGCTTCCTTGGGGCCACCTCCTCTTATCTCTCTCCTGGCATAGGAGAGAGCAGTCATTCCAGTTGGCGCCCAACGTCCCAGTCCTCACTGAGGGAGAAGACATCTTGGCCCCACTTGGTACCCCCAGCCCTTGGGACTCGATAGGGTGTGACCAGCAATCAGACCGTATTTACTTTGCTATTTAGCCAAGTCCTGGAATGAATTTAGCCACCACAGGGACCCTTTGGGGCCCAGCTGGTCAGGGACTCTGGAACACAAAGAAGACCCTCATTGGGACTTCTGAGAGCTGTTAGATGCCTATCTGATGGGCACATGGCTTTTCTTGTTTGCAGGGCCCACAGGGGAGCGCCTAAACCCTGGCTCAGAGGGGAGGCGCCCTTCTACCCTCATGTGGACTTGAACCTGCAGTGGCCTCCTTGTCTTTAGGTCCTGACTCACCCACTCAGGGGTAATAAAGTCCCTGTAGATTGATGGAGTTCCTTGATCAAATCCAAGGGGTGCTGGAATGTTGGAGAACTCCCGTGGGGTGGATACGGAGCTGGCCTGAGGTTCCCAGCCCAGATCCTGTCTACTGAGAGACTGTTGCCCACACCCACATCCAGCAGGCAGGAGGCATC
Source organism: Manis pentadactyla (assembly GCF_030020395.1). Classification (NCBI taxonomy): domain Eukaryota; kingdom Metazoa; phylum Chordata; class Mammalia; order Pholidota; family Manidae; genus Manis; species Manis pentadactyla. Next base: position 215,355,831 of record NC_080020.1, read on the forward strand.
CCAGGATGTGGGAAGCCACAGCCTGGGGACAGCAGGCATTCCAGACCCTGGCCCTCCCAAGCCACCTCAGGCATGTGGCCTGGGAACCCATCCCAGGGATCCACTCCTGGCCTAGAGATTCCTGACACACACAGATTTCTTGAAGAGTGACTTCACCTTGTGTTAATCCCTCCTCTCTCCTAGAACTGTCCCAGGGGTGGATGCCAAATCAGCCTGCCCCTGCTGGTCTTACGGAATGCAGAAAGTGGCTGCTCTGCACAGCTTGTTCTCTCAGGCACCACAGGGTCCTTTGGGATCCCAAGAGCTGCATCATTCCTGCCCTTCAGTCTCCACATAGACCAAAAGCAGGGTATGTAGTGGAAAAGCTAGAACTTGGAAGTCAGAGAGACCTGGGTTCAACTCCTGACCGTGTCACTTTTAAGCTGTGTGAACTTGGGTAACTTTCTTAACCTCTCTGAGCTCTAACGTCTTTGTCAGTGAAGTGGGGATAACGTCACCTCTCTCACAGGCTATTGTGTGAACTAAATGATGCTGAACCAGGGCTCAAGCAGGAATGCCTTTGCATTTAACACCTGGTGCAATTGTTCTGGGGTCACTCCACCCTCATTCTGAGACGGGGGGTAATGGAGCTTCCTTGATTATACCAGTGGAAGCTGAT